>NC_092718.1:92359327-92659327 GCF_047496885.1 Scyliorhinus torazame
GCTGGTGGGGGTGTCGCTGTGTAACACTGGGACACGTTGCTGGCGGGGACGGGTCTGTCGCTGTATAACACTGGGCCACGGCGCTGGTGGGGACGGGTCTGTTGCTGTGAAACACTGGGACAGGGTGCCGGTGGGAATGGGACTGTCACTGTGTAACACTGGGACAGGGTGCTGGTGGGGGTGAGTCTTTTGCTGTGTAAAACTGGGACAGGGTGCTGGTGGGGACGTGTCTGTCGCTGTGTCACACTGGGACACGGTGCTGGTGTGCACGGGCCTGCCGCTGTGTAACACAAGGACACGGTGCTGGCGGGAAAGTGTCTGTCGCTGTGTAACACTGGGAAATGGTGTTCGTGTGGATGGGTCTTTCACTGTGCAACACTGGTTCACGGTGCTGGTGTGAACGGGCCTGTCGCTGTGCAACACTGGGCCACGGTGCTGGTCGGAAAGGGTCTGTCGCTGTGTAACACTGGGACACGGTGCTGGTGGGAAAGGGTCTGTCGCTGTGTAACACTGGGACACGGTATTGGTGGGTATGGGTCTGTCGCTGTGTAACACTGGGACACGGTACTGGTGTGGACCAGTCTGTCGCTGTGTAACACTGGGACACGGTGCTGGTGGGGATGGGCATGTCGCTATGTAACACTGGGACATGGTGCTGGTGGGGACGAGTCTGTTGCTGTGTAACACTGGGACACGTTGCTGGTGGGGATCGGTCTGTCGCTATGTAACACTGGGACACTGTGTTGGTGTGAAGGGACTGTCGCTGTGTAACACTGGGACAAGGTGCTGGTGGGGATGAATCTGTCGCTGTGTAACACTGGGACATGGTGCTGGTGTGAACGGGTCTGTCGCTGTGTCACACTGGGACACGGTGCTTGTGTGCACGGGCCTGCCGCTGTGTAACACAAGGACACGGTGCTGGCGGGAAAGGGTCTGTCGCTGTGTAACACTGGAACACGGTGCTGGTGGGGACGGGTCTGTCGCTGTGTAACACTGGGACCCCGTGCTGGTGTGAACGGACCTGTCGCTGTGCAACACTGGGACACGGTGCTGGTGGGAAAGGGTCTGTCGCTGTGTAACACTGGGAAACGGTGTTGGTGGGTATGGGTCTGTCGCTGTGTAACACTGGGACCCGGTGCTGGTGGGGATGGGACTGTCGCTGTGTAACACTGGGACAAGGTGCGGATGGTGACGGGTCTGTCCCTGTGTAACACTGGGACACGGTGTTGGTGTGAAGGGACTGTCGCTGTGTAACACTGGGACCCGGTGCTGGTGGGGATGGGTCTGTCGCTGTGTAACACTGGGGAACGGTGCTGGTGGGGGTGTCGTGTGTAACACTGGGACACGGTGCTGGTGGGGACGGGTCTGTCGCTGTGTAACACTGGGCCACGGCGCTGGTAGGGACGGGTCTGTTGCTGTGAAACACTGGGGAACGGTGCGGGTGGGGGTGTCGCTGTGTAACACTGGGACACGTTGCTGGTGGGGACGGGTCTGTCGCTGTGTAACACTGGGACATGGTGCTGGTGGGGACGGGTCTGTTGCTGTGAAACACTGGGACACGGTGCCGGTGGGGACGAGTCTGTCGCTGTGTAACACTGGGACCCCGTGCTGGTGTGAACGGGTCTGTCGCTGTGCAACACTGGGGAACGGTGCTGGTGGGGGTGTCGCTGTGTAACACTGGGACACGTTGCTGGCGGGGACGGGTCTGTCGCGGTATAACACTGGGACATGGTGCTGGTGGGAACGGGTCTGTCGCTGTGTAACACTGGGACACGGTGCTGGTGTGAACGGGCCTGTTGCTGTGCAACACTGGGACACGGTGCTGTGGGGTAGGGTCCGTCGCTGTGTAACACTGGGACAGGGTGCTGGTGGGGGTGAGTCTTTTGCTGTGTAAAACTGGGACAGGGTGCTGGTGGGGACGTGTCTGTCGCTGTGTAACACTGGGAGACGGTGCCGGTGGGGACGGGTCTGTCCCTGTATAACACTGGGACATGGTGCTGGTGCGAACGGGTCTGTCGCTGTGTCACACTGGGACACGGTGCTGGTGTGCACGGGCCTGCCGCTGTGTAACACAAGGACACGGTGCTGGCGGGAAAGGGTCTGTCGCTGTGTAACACTGGGACACGGGGCTGGTGGGGTGGGGTCTGTCGCTGTGTAACACTGGGACACGGTGCTGGTGGGAACGGGCCTGTCGCTGTGTAACACTGGGACACGGTGCTGGTGGGGTGGGGTCTGTCGCTGTGTAACACTGGGACACGGTACTGGTGTGGACCAGTCTGTCGCTGTGTAACACTGGGACACGGTGCTGGTGGGGATGGGCATGTCGCTATGTAACACTGGGACATGGTGCTGGTGGGGACGAGTATGTTGCTGTGTAACACTGGGACACGTTGCTGGTGGGGATCGGTCTGTCGCTATGTAACACTGGGACACGGTGTTGATGTGAAGGGACTGTCGCTGTGTAACACTGGGACAGGGTGCTGGTGGGGATGAATCTGTCGCTGTGTAAAACTGGGACACGGTGCTGGTGGTGACGTGTCTATCGCTGTGTAACACTGGGACCCCGTGCTGGTGTGAACGGACCTGTAGCTGTGCGACACTGGGACACGGTGCTGGTGGGTATGGGTCTGTCGCTGTGTAACACTGGGACCCGTTGCTGGTAGGGATGGGACTGTCGCTGTGTAACACTGGGACACGGTGCGGATGGTGACGGGTCTGTCCCTGTGTAACACTGGGACACGGTGTTGGTGTGAAGGGACTGTCGCTGTGTAACACTGGGACCCGGTGCTGGTGGGGATGGGTCTGTCGCTGTGTAACACTGGGGAACGGTGCTGGTGGGGGTGTCGTGTGTAACACTGGGACACGGTGCTGGTGGGGACGGGTCTGTCGCTGTGTAACACTGGGCCACGGCACTGGCAGGAACGGGTCTGTTGCTGTGAAACACTGGGGAACGGTGCTGGTGGGGGTGTCGCTGTGTAACACTGGGACACGTTGCTGGCGGGGACGGGTCTGTCGCTGTATAACACTGGGCCACGGCGCTGGTGGGGACGGGTCTGTTGCTGTGAAACACTGGGGAACGGTGCTGGTGGGGGTGTCGCTGTGTAACACTGGGACACGTTGCTGGTGGGGACGGGTCTGTCGCTGTGTAACACTGGGACATGGTGCTGGTGGGAATGGGTCTGTCGCTGTGTAACACTGGGACACGGTGCTGGTGGGGACGAGTCTGTCGCTGTGTAACACTGGGACCCCGTGCTGGTGTGAACGGGTCTGTCGCTGTGCAACACTGGGGAACGGTGCTGGTGGGGGTGTCGCTGTGTAACACTGGGACACGTTGCTGGCGGGGACGGGTCTGTCGCTGTATAACACTGGGACATGGTGCTGGTGGGAACGGGCCTGTCGCTGTGTAACACTGGGACACGGTGCTGGTGGGGTGGGGTCTGTCGCTGTGTAACACTGGAACACGGTGCTGGTGTGAACGGGCCTGTTGCTGTGCAACACTGGGACACGGTGCTGTGGGGTAGGGTCCGTCGCTGTGTAACACTGGGACAGGTTGCTGGTGGGGGTGAGTCTTTTGCTGTGTAAAACTGGGACAGGGTGCTGGTGGGGACGTGTCTGTCGCTGTGTAACACTGGGACACGGTGCTGGTGGGGACGGGTCTGTCCCTGTATAACACTGGGACATGGTGCTGGTGCGAACGGGTCTGTCGCTGTGTCACACTGGGACACGGTGCTGGTGTGCACGGGCCTGCCGCTGTGTAACACTGGGAAACGGTGTTGGTGGGTATGGGTCTGTCGCTGTGTAACACTGGGACCCGGTGCTGGTGGGGATGGGACTGTCGCTGTGTAACACTGGGACACGGTGCGGATGGTGACGGGTCTGTCCCTATGTAACACTGGGACCCGGTGCTGGTGGGGATGGGTCTGTCGCTGTGTAACACTGGGGAACGGTGCTGGGGGGGGGTGTCGTGTGTAACACTGGGCCACGGCGCTGGTAGGGACGGGTCTGTTGCTGTGAAACACTGGGGAACGGTGCTGGTGGGGGTGTCGCTGTGTAACACTGGGACACGTTGCTGGCGGGGACGGGTCTGTCGCTGTGTAACACTGGGACACGGTGCTGGTGGGGTGGGGTCTGTCGCTGTGTAACACTGGGACAGGGTGCTGGTGGGGTGGGGTCTTTTGCTGTGTAAAACTGGGACAGGGTGCTGGTGGGGACGTGTCTGTCGCTGTGTCACACTGGGACACGGTGCTGGTGTGCACGGGCCTGCCGCTGTGTAACACAAGGACACGGTGCTGGCGGGAAAGGGTCTGTCGCTGTGTCACACTGGGACACGGTGCTGGTGTGCACGGGCCTGCCGCTGTGTAACACAAGGTCACGGTGCTGGCGGGAAACTGTCTGTCGCTGTGTAACACTGGGAAATGGAGTTCGTGTGGATGGGTCTTTCACTGTGCAACACTGGTTCACGGTGCTGGTGTGAACGGGCCTGTCGCTGTGCAACACTGGGCCACGGTGCTGGTGGGAAAGAGTCTGTCGCTGTGTAACACTGGGACACGGTGCTGGTGGGAAAGGGTCTGTCGCTGTGTAACACTGGGACACGGTATTGGTGGGTATGGGTCTGTCGCTGTGTAACAGTGGGACACGGTACTGGTGTGGACCAGTCTGTCGCTGTGTAACACTGGGACACGGTGCTGGTGGGGATGGGCATGTCGCTATGTAACACTGGGACATGGTGCTGGTGGGGACGAGTCTGTTGCTGTGTAACACTGGGACACGTTGCTGGTGGGGATCGGTCTGTCGCTATGTAACACTGGGACACTGTGTTGGTGTGAAGGGACTGTCGCTGTGTAACACTGGGACAAGGTGCTGGTGTGGATGAATCTGTCGCAAATGAGAGGGGCGATATTGTTGGAGAGGACAGTGTGAAACAGATTGGTAAGCTCGAGGAAATACTTGCTAGGAAGATGTGTTGGGCATTTTGAAAAACTTGAGGATAGACAAGTCCCCCGGGCCTGACGGGATATATCCAAGGATTCTATGGGAAGCAAGAGATGAAATTGCAGAGCCGTTGGCAATTATCTTTTCATCCTCACTGTCAACAGGGGTGGTACCAGGGGATTGGAGAGTGGCGAATGTCGTGCCCCTGTTCAAAAAAGGAACTAGGGATAACCCTGGGAATTACAGGCCAGTTAGTCTTACTTCGGTGGTAGGCAAAGTAATGGAAAGGGTACTGAAGGATAGGATTTCTGAGCATCTGGAAAGACACTGCTTGATTAGGGATAGTCAGCACGGATTTGTGAGGGGTAGGTCTTGCCTTACAAATCTTATTGAATTCTTTGAGGAGGTGACCAAGCATGTGGATGAAGGTAAAGCAGTGGATGTAGTGTACATGGATTTTAGTAAGGCATTTGATAAAGTTCCCCATGGTAGGCTTCTGCACAAAGTAAGGAGGCATGGGATAGTGGGAAATTTGGCCAGTTGGATAACGAACTGGCTAACCGATTGAAGTCAGAGAGTGGTGGTGGATGGCAAATATTCAGCCTGGATCCCAGTTACCAGTGGTGTACCGCAGGGATCAGTTCTGGGTCCTCTGCTGTTTGTGATTTTCATTAATGACTTGGATGAGGGAGTTGAAGGGTGGGTCAGTAAATTTGCAGATGATACGAAGATTGGTGGAGTTGTGGATAGTAAGGAGGGCTGTTGTCGGCTGCAAAGAGACATAGATAGGATGCAGAGCTGGGCTGAGAAGTGGCAGATGGAGTTTAACCCTGAAAAGTGTGAGGTTGTCCATTTTGGAAGGACAAATATGAATGCGGAATACAGGGTTAACGGTAGAGTTCTTGGCATTGTGGAGGAGCAGAGAGACCTTGGGGTCTATGTTCATACATCTTTGAAAGTTGCCACTCAAGTGGATAGAGCTGTGAAGAAGGCCTATGGTGTGCTCGCGTTCATTAACAGAGGGATTGAATTTAAGAGCCGTGAGGTGATGATGCAGCTGTACAAAACTTTGGTAAGGCCACATTTGGAGTACTGTGTACAGTTCTGGTCGCCTCATTTTAGGAAGGATGTGGAAGCTCTGGAAAGAAGATTTACCAGGATGTTGCCTGGAATGGAGAGTAGGTCTTACGAGGAAAGGTTGAGGGTGCTAGGCCTTTTCTCATTAGAGCGGAGAAGGATGAGGGGCGACTTGATAGAGGTTTATAAGATGATCAGGGGAAGAGATAGAGTAGACAGTCAGAGACTTTTTCCCCAGGTGGAACACACCATTACAAGGGGACATAAATTTAAGGTGAAAGGTGGAAGATATAGGAGGGATATCAGAGGTAGGTTCTTTACCCAGAGAGTAGTGGGGGCATGGAATGCACTGCCTGTGGAAGTAGTTGAGTCGGAAACATTAGTGACCTTCAAGCAGCTGTTGGATAGGTACATGGATTACGGGAAAATGATATAGTGTAGATTTATTTGTTCTTAAGGGCAGCACGATAGCATTGTGGATAGCACAATTGATTCACAGATCCATGGTCCCAGGTTCGATTCCGGCTTGGGTCATTGTCTGTGCGGAGTCTGCACGTCCTCCCCGTGTCTGCGTGGGTTTCCTCCGGGTGCTCCGGTTTCCTCCCACAGTCCAAAGATGTGCGGGTTAGGTGAATTGGCCAATGATAAATTGCCCTTAATGTCCAAATTGCCCTTGGTGTTGGGTGGAGGTGTTGAGTTTGGGTAGGGTGCTCTTTCCAAGAGCTGGTGCAGACTCAGGGGGCCGAATGGCCTCCTTCTGCACTGTAGATTCAATGATAATCTATGATTAATCTAGGACAAAGGTTCGGCACAACATCGTGGGCCGAAGGGCCTGTTCTGTGCTGTATTTTCTATGTTCTATGTTCTATGTTGGTTCACGGTGCTGGTGTGAACGGACCTGTCGCTGTGCAACACTGGGCCACGGTGCTGGTGGGAAAGGGTCTGTCGCTGTGTAACACTGGGAAACGGTGTTGGTGGGTATGGCTCTGTCGCTGTATAACGCTGGGACACGTTACTGGCGGGGACGGGTCTGTCGCTGTATAACACTGGGACATGGTGCTGGTGGGAACGGGTCTGTCGCTGTGTAACACTGGGACATGGTGCTGGTGGGAACGGGTCTGTCGCTGTGTAACACTGGGACACGGTGCTGGTGGGGTGGGGTCTGTCGGTGTGCAACACTGGGAAACGGTGCTGGTGTGAACGGGCCTGTCGCTGTCTAACACTGGGACATGGTGCTGGTGGGAACGGGTCTGTCGCTGTGTAACACTGGGACACGGTGCTGTGGGGTAGGGTCCGTCGCTGTATAACACTGGAACAGGGTGCTGGTGGGGATGAGTCTGTCGCTGTGTAACACTGGGACCAGGTGGTGGCGGGTATGGGTCTGTCGCTGTGCAACACTGGGACACGGTGCTAGTGGGAAAGGTTCTGTTGCTGTGTAACACTGAAACACGGTGCTGGTGGGAATGGGTCTGTCGCTGTGTAACATGGGACACGGTATTGGTGGGTATGGGTCTGTCGCTGTGTAACACTGGGACACGGTAGTGGTGTGGACCAGTCTGTCGCTGTGTAACACTGGGACCCGTGCTGGTGGGAATGGTTCTGTCGCTGTGTAACACTGGGACACGGTGCTGGTGTGAACAGGCCTGTCGCTGTGTAACACTGGGACACGGTGCTGGTGTGAACGGGCCTGTCGCTGTCTAACACTGGGACCCGGTGCAGGTGAGGACGGTTCTGTCGCTGTGTAACACTGGGACACGGTGCTGGTGTGAACGGGCCTATCGCTGTGTAACACTGGGACACGGTGTTGGTGTGAACGGGCCTGTCGCTGTGTAACACTGGGACACGGTGCTGGTGGGAAAGGGTCTGTCGCTGTGTAACACTGGGACACGGTATTGGTGGGTATGGGTCTGTCGCTGTGTAACACTGGGACACGGTACTGGTGTGGACCAGTCTGTCGCTATGTAACACTGGGACATGGTGCTGGTGGGGACGAGTATGTTGCTGTGTAACACTGGGACACGTTGCTGGTGGGGATCGGTCTGTCGCTATGTAACACTGGGACAGGGTGTTGGTGTGAAGGGACTGTCGCTGTGTAACACTGGGACAGGGTGCTGGTGGGGATGAATCTGTCGCTGTGTAAAACTGGGACACGGTGCTGGTGGGGACATGTCTGTCGCTGTGTAACACTGGGACACGGCGCTGGTGGGTAAGGGTCTGTCCCTGTATAACACTGGGACATGGTGCTTGTGTGCACGGGCCTGCCACTGTGTAACACAAGGACACGGTGCTGGCGGGAAAGGGTCTGTCGCTGTGTAACACTGGGAAACGGTGTTGGTGGGTATGGGTCTGTCGCTGTGTAACACTGGGACCCGGTGCTGGTGGGGATGGGTCTTTCACTGTGCAACACTGGGACACGGTGCTGGTGGGAACGGGTCTGTCGCTGTGTAACACTGGGACACGGGGCTGGTGGGGTGGGGTCTGTCGCTGTATAACACTGGGACATGGTGCTGGTGGGAACGGGTCTGTCGCTGTGTCACACTGGGACACGGTGCTGGTGTGCACGGGCCTGCCGCTGTGTAACACAAGGACACGGTGCTGGCGGGAAAGGGTCTGTCGCTGTGTAACACTGGGAAATGGTGTTCGTGTGGATGGGTCTTTCACTGTGCAACACTGGGACACGGTGCTGGTGGGAACGGGTCTGTCGCTGTGTAACACTGGGACACGGGGCTGGTGGGGTGGGGTCTGTCGCTGTGTAACACTGGGACACGGTGCTGGTGGGAACGGGCCTGTCGCTGTGTAACACTGGGACACGGTGCTGGTGGGGTGGGGTCTGTCGCTGTGTAACACTGGGACACGGTACTGGTGTGGACCAGTCTGTCGCTGTGTAACACTGGGACACGGTGCTGGTGGGGATGGGCATGTCGCTATGTAACACTGGGACATGGTGCTGGTGGGGACGAGTATGTTGCTGTGTAACACTGGGACACGTTGCTGGTGGGGATCGGTCTGTCGCTATGTAACACTGGGACACGGTGTTGGCGTGAAGGGACTGTCGCTGTGTAACACTGGGACAGGGTGCTGGTGGGGATGAATCTGTCGCTGTGTAAAACTGGGACACGGTGCTGGTGGTGACGTGTCTATCGCTGTGTAACACTGGGACCCCGTGCTGGTGTGAACGGACCTGTAGCTGTGCGACACTGGGACACGGTGCTGGTGGGTATGGGTCTGTCGCTGTGTAACACTGGGACCCTTTGCTGGTAGGGATGGGACTGTCGCTGTGTAACACTGGGACACGGTGCGGATGGTGACGGGTCTGTCCCTGTGTAACACTGGGACACGGTGTTGGTGTGAAGGGACTGTCGCTGTGTAACACTGGGACCCGGTGCTGGTGGGGATGGGTCTGTCGCTGTGTAACACTGGGGAACGGTGCTGGTGGGGGTGTCGTGTGTAACACTGGGACACGGTGCTGGTGGGGACGGGTCTGTCCCTGTGTAACACTGGGACACGTTGTTGGTGTGAAGGGACTGTCGCTGTGTAACACTGGGACCCGGTGCTGGTGGGGATGGGTCTGTCGCTGTGTAACACTGGGGAACGGTGCTGGTGGGGGTGTCGTGTGTAACACTGGGACACGGTGCTGGTGGGGACGGGTCTGTCGCTGTGTAACACTGGGCCACGGCGCTGGTAGGGACGGGTCTGTTGCTGTGAAACACTGGGGAACGGTGCTGGTGGGGGTGTCGCTGTGTAACACTGGGACACGTTGCTGGTGGGGACGGGTCTGTCGCTGTGTAACACTGGGACATGGTGCTGGTGGGGACGGGTCTGTTGCTGTGAAACACTGGGACACGGTGCCGGTGGGAATGGGTCTGTTGCTGTGAAACACTGGGACACGGTGCCGGTGGGGACGAGTCTGTCGCTGTGTAACACTGGGACCCCGTGCTGGTGTGAACGGGTCTGTCGCTGTGCAACACTGGGGAACGGTGCTGGTGGGGGTGTCGCTGTGTAACACTGGGACACGTTGCTGGCGGGGACGGGTCTGTCGCGGTATAACACTGGGACATGGTGCTGGTGGGAACGGGTCTGTCGCTGTGTAACACTGGGACACGGTGCTGGTGTGAACGGGCCTGTTGCTGTGCAACACTGGGACACGGTGCTGTGGGGTAGGGTCCGTCGCTGTGTAACACTGGGACAGGGTGCTGGTGGGGGTGAGTCTTTTGCTGTGTAAAACTGGGACAGGGTGCTGGTGGGGACGTGTCTGTCGCTGTGTAACACTGGGAGACGGTGCCGGTGGGGACGGGTCTGTCCCTGTATAACACTGGGACATGGTGCTGGTGCGAACGGGTCTGTCGCTGTGTCACACTGGGACACGGTGCTGGTGTGCACGGGCCTGCCGCTGTGTAACACAAGGACACGGTGCTGGCGGGAAAGGGTCTGTCGCTGTGTAACACTGGGAAATGGTGTTCGTGTGGATGGGTCTTTCACTGTGCAACACTGGGACACGGTGCTGGTGGGAACGGGTCTGTCGCTGTGTAACACTGGGACACGGGGCTGGTGGGGTGGGGTCTGTCGCTGTGTAACACTGGGACACGGTGCTGGTGGGAACGGGCCTGTCGCTGTGTAACACTGGGACACGGTGCTGGTGGGGTGGGGTCTGTCGCTGTGTAACACTGGGACACGGTACTGGTGTGGACCAGTCTGTCGCTGTGTAACACTGGGACACGGTGCTGGTGGGGATGGGCATGTCGCTATGTAACACTGGGACATGGTGCTGGTGGGGACGAGTATGTTGCTGTGTAACACTGGGACACGTTGCTGGTGGGGATCGGTCTGTCGCTATGTAACACTGGGACACGGTGTTGATGTGAAGGGACTGTCGCTGTGTAACACTGGGACAGGGTGCTGGTGGGGATGAATCTGTCGCTGTGTAAAACTGGGACACGGTGCTGGTGGTGACGTGTCTATCGCTGTGTAACACTGGGACCCCGTGCTGGTGTGAACGGACCTGTAGCTGTGCGACACTGGGACACGGTGCTGGTGGGTATGGGTCTGTCGCTGTGTAACACTGGGACCCGTTGCTGGTAGGGATGGGACTGTCGCTGTGTAACACTGGGACACGGTGCGGATGGTGACGGGTCTGTCCCTGTGTAACACTGGGACACGGTGTTGGTGTGAAGGGACTGTCGCTGTGTAACACTGGGACCCGGTGCTGGTGGGGATGGGTCTGTCGCTGTGTAACACTGGGGAACGGTGCTGGTGGGGGTGTCGTGTGTAACACTGGGACACGGTGCTGGTGGGGACGGGTCTGTCGCTGTGTAACACTGGGCCACGGCACTGGCAGGAACGGGTCTGTTGCTGTGAAACACTGGGGAACGGTGCTGGTGGGGGTGTCGCTGTGTAACACTGGGACACGTTGCTGGCGGGGACGGGTCTGTCGCTGTATAACACTGGGCCACGGCGCTGGTGGGGACGGGTCTGTTGCTGTGAAACACTGGGGAACGGTGCTGGTGGGGGTGTCGCTGTGTAACACTGGGACACGTTGCTGGTGGGGACGGGTCTGTCGCTGTGTAACACTGGGACATGGTGCTGGTGGGAATGGGTCTGTCGCTGTGTAACACTGGGACACGGTGCTGGTGGGGACGAGTCTGTCGCTGTGTAACACTGGGACCCCGTGCTGGTGTGAACGGGTCTGTCGCTGTGCAACACTGGGGAACGGTGCTGGTGGGGGTGTCGCTGTGTAACACTGGGACACGTTGCTGGCGGGGACGGGTCTGTCGCTGTATAACACTGGGACATGGTGCTGGTGGGAACGGGCCTGTCGCTGTGTAACACTGGGACACGGTGCTGGTGGGGTGGGGTCTGTCGCTGTGTAACACTGGAACACGGTGCTGGTGTGAACGGGCCTGTTGCTGTGCAACACTGGGACACGGTGCTGTGGGGTAGGGTCCGTCGCTGTGTAACACTGGGACAGGTTGCTGGTGGGGGTGAGTCTTTTGCTGTGTAAAACTGGGACAGGGTGCTGGTGGGGACGTGTCTGTCGCTGTGTAACACTGGGACACGGTGCTGGTGGGGACGGGTCTGTCCCTGTATAACACTGGGACATGGTGCTGGTGCGAACGGGTCTGTCGCTGTGTCACACTGGGAAACGGTGCTGGTGTGCACGGGCCTGCCGCTGTGTAACACTGGGAAACGGTGTTGGTGGGTATGGGTCTGTCGCTGTGTAACACTGGGACCCGGTGCTGGTGGGGATGGGACTGTCGCTGTGTAACACTGGGACACGGTGCGGATGGTGACGGGTCTGTCCCTATGTAACACTGGGACCCGGTGCTGGTGGGGATGGGTCTGTCGCTGTGTAACACTGGGGAACGGTGCTGGGGGGGGGTGTCGTGTGTAACACTGGGCCACGGCGCTGGTAGGGACGGGTCTGTTGCTGTGAAACACTGGGGAACGGTGCTGGTGGGGGTGTCGCTGTGTAACACTGGGACACGTTGCTGGCGGGGACGGGTCTGTCGCTGTGTAACACTGGGACACGGTGCTGGTGGGGTGGGGTCTGTCGCTGTGTAACACTGGGACAGGGTGCTGGTGGGGTGGGGTCTTTTGCTGTGTAAAACTGGGACAGGGTGCTGGTGGGGACGTGTCTGTCGCTGTGTCACACTGGGACACGGTGCTGGTGTGCACGGGCCTGCCGCTGTGTAACACAAGGACACGGTGCTGGCGGGAAAGGGTCTGTCGCTGTGTCACACTGGGACACGGTGCTGGTGTGCACGGGCCTGCCGCTGTGTAACACAAGGTCACGGTGCTGGCGGGAAACTGTCTGTCGCTGTGTAACACTGGGAAATGGAGTTCGTGTGGATGGGTCTTTCACTGTGCAACACTGGTTCACGGTGCTGGTGTGAACGGGCCTGTCGCTGTGCAACACTGGGCCACGGTGCTGGTGGGAAAGAGTCTGTCGCTGTGTAACACTGGGACACGGTGCTGGTGGGAAAGGGTCTGTCGCTGTGTAACACTGGGACACGGTATTGGTGGGTATGGGTCTGTCGCTGTGTAACAGTGGGACACGGTACTGGTGTGGACCAGTCTGTCGCTGTGTAACACTGGGACACGGTGCTGGTGGGGATGGGCATGTCGCTATGTAACACTGGGACATGGTGCTGGTGGGGACGAGTCTGTTGCTGTGTAACACTGGGACACGTTGCTGGTGGGGATCGGTCTGTCGCTATGTAACACTGGGACACTGTGTTGGTGTGAAGGGACTGTCGCTGTGTAACACTGGGACAAGGTGCTGGTGTGGATGAATCTGTCGCAAATGAGAGGGGCGATATTGTTGGAGAGGACAGTGTGAAACAGATTGGTAAGCTCGAGGAAATACTTGCTAGGAAGATGTGTTGGGCATTTTGAAAAACTTGAGGATAGACAAGTCCCCCGGGCCTGACGGGATATATCCAAGGATTCTATGGGAAGCAAGAGATGAAATTGCAGAGCCGTTGGCAATTATCTTTTCATCCTCACTGTCAACAGGGGTGGTACCAGGGGATTGGAGAGTGGCGAATGTCGTGCCCCTGTTCAAAAAAGGAACTAGGGATAACCCTGGGAATTACAGGCCAGTTAGTCTTACTTCGGTGGTAGGCAAAGTAATGGAAAGGGTACTGAAGGATAGGATTTCTGAGCATCTGGAAAGACACTGCTTGATTAGGGATAGTCAGCACGGATTTGTGAGGGGTAGGTCTTGCCTTACAAATCTTATTGAATTCTTTGAGGAGGTGACCAAGCATGTGGATGAAGGTAAAGCAGTGGATGTAGTGTACATGGATTTTAGTAAGGCATTTGATAAAGTTCCCCATGGTAGGCTTCTGCACAAAGTAAGGAGGCATGGGATAGTGGGAAATTTGGCCAGTTGGATAACGAACTGGCTAACCGATTGAAGTCAGAGAGTGGTGGTGGATGGCAAATATTCAGCCTGGATCCCAGTTACCAGTGGTGTACCGCAGGGATCAGTTCTGGGTCCTCTGCTGTTTGTGATTTTCATTAATGACTTGGATGAGGGAGTTGAAGGGTGGGTCAGTAAATTTGCAGATGATACGAAGATTGGTGGAGTTGTGGATAGTAAGGAGGGCTGTTGTCGGCTGCAAAGAGACATAGATAGGATGCAGAGCTGGGCTGAGAAGTGGCAGATGGAGTTTAACCCTGAAAAGTGTGAGGTTGTCCATTTTGGAAGGACAAATATGAATGCGGAATACAGGGTTAACGGTAGAGTTCTTGGCATTGTGGAGGAGCAGAGAGACCTTGGGGTCTATGTTCATACATCTTTGAAAGTTGCCACTCAAGTGGATAGAGCTGTGAAGAAGGCCTATGGTGTGCTCGCGTTCATTAACAGAGGGATTGAATTTAAGAGCCGTGAGGTGATGATGCAGCTGTACAAAACTTTGGTAAGGCCACATTTGGAGTACTGTGTACAGTTCTGGTCGCCTCATTTTAGGAAGGATGTGGAAGCTCTGGAAAGAAGATTTACCAGGATGTTGCCTGGAATGGAGAGTAGGTTTTACGAGGAAAGGTTGAGGGTGCTAGGCCTTTTCTCATTAGAGCGGAGAAGGATGAGGGGCGACTTGATAGAGGTTTATTAGATGATCAGGGGAATAGATAGAGTAGACAGTCAGAGACTTTTTCCCCAGGTGGAACACACCATTACAAGGGGACATAAATTTAAGGTGAAAGGTGGAAGATATAGGAGGGATATCAGAGGTAGGTTCTTTACCCAGAGAGTAGTGGGGGCATGGAATGCACTGCCTGTGGAAGTAGTTGAGTCGGAAACATTAGTGACCTTCAAGCAGCTGTTGGATAGGTACATGGATTACGGGAAAATGATATAGTGTAGATTTATTTGTTCTTAAGGGCAGCACGATAGCATTGTGGATAGCACAATTGATTCACAGATCCATGGTCCCAGGTTCGATTCCGGCTTGGGTCATTGTCTGTGCGGAGTCTGCACGTCCTCCCCGTGTCTGCGTGGGTTTCCTCCGGGTGCTCCGGTTTCCTCCCACAGTCCAAAGATGTGCGGGTTAGGTGAATTGGCCAATGATAAATTGCCCTTAATGTCCAAATTGCCCTTGGTGTTGGGTGGAGGTGTTGAGTTTGGGTAGGGTGCTCTTTCCAAGAGCTGGTGCAGACTCAGGGGGCCGAATGGCCTCCTTCTGCACTGTAGATTCAATGATAATCTATGATTAATCTAGGACAAAGGTTCGGCACAACATCGTGGGCCGAAGGGCCTGTTCTGTGCTGTATTTTCTATGTTCTATGTTCTATGTTGGTTCACGGTGCTGGTGTGAACGGACCTGTCGCTGTGCAACACTGGGCCACGGTGCTGGTGGGAAAGGGTCTGTCGCTGTGTAACACTGGGAAACGGTGTTGGTGGGTATGGCTCTGTCGCTGTATAACGCTGGGACACGTTACTGGCGGGGACGGGTCTGTCGCTGTATAACACTGGGACATGGTGCTGGTGGGAACGGGTCTGTCGCTGTGTAACACTGGGACATGGTGCTGGTGGGAACGGGTCTGTCGCTGTGTAACACTGGGACACGGTGCTGGTGGGGTGGGGTCTGTCGGTGTGCAACACTGGGAAACGGTGCTGGTGTGAACGGGCCTGTCGCTGTCTAACACTGGGACATGGTGCTGGTGGGAACGGGTCTGTCGCTGTGTAACACTGGGACACGGTGCTGTGGGGTAGGGTCCGTCGCTGTATAACACTGGAACAGGGTGCTGGTGGGGATGAGTCTGTCGCTGTGTAACACTGGGACCAGGTGGTGGCGGGTATGGGTCTGTCGCTGTGCAACACTGGGACACGGTGCTAGTGGGAAAGGTTCTGTTGCTGTGTAACACTGAAACACGGTGCTGGTGGGAATGGGTCTGTCGCTGTGTAACATGGGACACGGTATTGGTGGGTATGGGTCTGTCGCTGTGTAACACTGGGACACGGTAGTGGTGTGGACCAGTCTGTCGCTGTGTAACACTGGGACCCGTGCTGGTGGGAATGGTTCTGTCGCTGTGTAACACTGGGACACGGTGCTGGTGTGAACAGGCCTGTCGCTGTGTAACACTGGGACACGGTGCTGGTGTGAACGGGCCTGTCGCTGTCTAACACTGGGACCCGGTGCAGGTGAGGACGGTTCTGTCGCTGTGTAACACTGGGACACGGTGCTGGTGTGAACGGGCCTATCGCTGTGTAACACTGGGACACGGTGTTGGTGTGAACGGGCCTGTCGCTGTGTAACACTGGGACACGGTGCTGGTGGGAAAGGGTCTGTCGCTGTGTAACACTGGGACACGGTATTGGTGGGTATGGGTCTGTCGCTGTGTAACACTGGGACACGGTACTGGTGTGGACCAGTCTGTCGCTATGTAACACTGGGACATGGTGCTGGTGGGGACGAGTATGTTGCTGTGTAACACTGGGACACGTTGCTGGTGGGGATCGGTCTGTCGCTATGTAACACTGGGACAGGGTGTTGGTGTGAAGGGACTGTCGCTGTGTAACACTGGGACAGGGTGCTGGTGGGGATGAATCTGTCGCTGTGTAAAACTGGGACACGGTGCTGGTGGGGACATGTCTGTCGCTGTGTAACACTGGGACACGGCGCTGGTGGGTAAGGGTCTGTCCCTGTATAACACTGGGACATGGTGCTTGTGTGCACGGGCCTGCCACTGTGTAACACAAGGACACGGTGCTGGCGGGAAAGGGTCTGTCGCTGTGTAACACTGGGAAACGGTGTTGGTGGGTATGGGTCTGTCGCTGTGTAACACTGGGACCCGGTGCTGGTGGGGATGGGTCTTTCACTGTGCAACACTGGGACACGGTGCTGGTGGGAACGGGTCTGTCGCTGTGTAACACTGGGACACGGGGCTGGTGGGGTGGGGTCTGTCGCTGTATAACACTGGGACATGGTGCTGGTGGGAACGGGTCTGTCGCTGTGTCACACTGGGACACGGTGCTGGTGTGCACGGGCCTGCCGCTGTGTAACACAAGGACACGGTGCTGGCGGGAAAGGGTCTGTCGCTGTGTAACACTGGGAAATGGTGTTCGTGTGGATGGGTCTTTCACTGTGCAACACTGGGACACGGTGCTGGTGGGAACGGGTCTGTCGCTGTGTAACACTGGGACACGGGGCTGGTGGGGTGGGGTCTGTCGCTGTGTAACACTGGGACACGGTGCTGGTGGGAACGGGCCTGTCGCTGTGTAACACTGGGACACGGTGCTGGTGGGGTGGGGTCTGTCGCTGTGTAACACTGGGACACGGTACTGGTGTGGACCAGTCTGTCGCTGTGTAACACTGGGACACGGTGCTGGTGGGGATGGGCATGTCGCTATGAAACACTGGGACATGGTGCTGGTGGGGACGAGTATGTTGCTGTGTAACACTGGGACACGTTGCTGGTGGGGATCGGTCTGTCGCTATGTAACACTGGGACACGGTGTTGGCGTGAAGGGACTGTCGCTGTGTAACACTGGGACAGGGTGCTGGTGGGGATGAATCTGTCGCTGTGTAAAACTGGGACACGGTGCTGGTGGTGACGTGTCTATCGCTGTGTAACACTGGGACCCCGTGCTGGTGTGAACGGACCTGTAGCTGTGCGACACTGGGACACGGTGCTGGTGGGTATGGGTCTGTCGCTGTGTAACACTGGGACCCTTTGCTGGTAGGGATGGGACTGTCGCTGTGTAACACTGGGACACGGTGCGGATGGTGACGGGTCTGTCCCTGTGTAACACTGGGACACGGTGTTGGTGTGAAGGGACTGTCGCTGTGTAACACTGGGACCCGGTGCTGGTGGGGATGGGTCTGTCGCTGTGTAACACTGGGGAACGGTGCTGGTGGGGGTGTCGTGTGTAACACTGGGACACGGTGCTGGTGGGGACGGGTCTGTCCCTGTGTAACACTGGGACACGTTGTTGGTGTGAAGGGACTGTCGCTGTGTAACACTGGGACCCGGTGCTGGTGGGGATGGGTCTGTCGCTGTGTAACACTGGGGAACGGTGCTGGTGGGGGTGTCGTGTGTAACACTGGGACACGGTGCTGGTGGGGACGGGTCTGTCGCTGTGTAACACTGGGCCACGGCGCTGGTAGGGACGGGTCTGTTGCTGTGAAACACTGGGGAACGGTGCTGGTGGGGGTGTCGCTGTGTAACACTGGGACACGTTGCTGGTGGGGACGGGTCTGTCGCTGTGTAACACTGGGACATGGTGCTGGTGGGGACGGGTCTGTTGCTGTGAAACACTGGGACACGGTGCCGGTGGGAATGGGTCTGTCGCTGTGTAACACTGGGACACGGTGCTGGTGGGGACGAGTCTGTCGCTGTGTAACACTGGGACCCCGTGCTGGTGTGAACGGGTCTGTCGCTGTGCAACACTGGGGAACGGTGCTGGTGGGGGTGTCGCTGTGTAACACTGGGACACGTTGCTGGCGGGGACGGGTCTGTCGCTGTATAACACTGGGACATGGTGCTGGTGGGAACGGGTCTGTCGCTGTGTAACACTGGGACACTGTGCTGGTGTGAACGGGCCTGTTGCTGTGCAACACTGGGACACGGTGCTGTGGGGTAGGGTCCGTCGCTGTGTAACACTGGGACAGGGTGCTGGTGGGGGTGAGTCTTTTGCTGTGTAAAACTGGGACAGGGTGCTGGTGGGGACGTGTCTGTCGCTGTGTAACACTGGGACACGGTGCTGGTGGGGACGGGTCTGTCCCTGTATAACACTGGGACATGGTGCTGGTGCGAACGGGTCTGTCGCTGTGTCACACTGGGACACGGTGCTGGTGTGCACGGGCCTGCCGCTGTGTAACACAAGGACACGGTGCTGGCGGGAAAGGGTCTGTCGCTGTGTAACACTGGGAAATGGTGTTCGTGTGGATGGGTCTTTCACTGTGCAACACTGGTTCAAGGTGCTGGTGTGAACGGGCATGTCGCTGTGCAACACTGGGCCACGGTGCTGGTGGGAACGGGTCTGTCGCTGTGTAACACTGGGACACGGGGCTGGTGGGGTGGGGTCTGTCGCTGTGTAACACTGGGACACGGTGCTGGTGGGAACGGGCCTGTCGCTGTGTAACACTGGGACACGGTGATGGTGGGGTGGGGTCTGTCGCTGTGTAACACTGGGACACGGTACTGGTGTGGACCAGTCTGTCGCTGCGTAACACTGGGACACGGTGCTGGTGGGGATGGGCATGTCGCTATGTAACACTGGGACATGGTGCTGGTGGGGACGAGTATGTTGCTGTGTAACACTGGGACACGTTGCTGGTGGGGATCGGTCTGTCGCTATGTAACACTGGGACACGGTGTTGGTGTGAAGGGACTGTCGCTGTGTAACACTGGGACAGGGTGCTGGTGGGGATGAATCTGTCGCTGTGTAAAACTGGGACACGGTGCTGGTGGTGACGTGTCTGTCGCTGTGTAACACTGGGACCCCGTGCTGGTGTGAACGGACCTGTAGCTGTGCAACACTGGGACACGGTGCTGGTGGGTATGGGTCTGTCGCTGTGTAACACTGGGACCCGTTGCTGGTAGGGATGGGACTGTCGCTGTGTAACACTGGGACACGGTGCGGATGGTGACGGGTCTGTCCCTGTGTAACACTGGGACACGGTGTTGGTGTGAAGGGACTGTCGCTGTGTAACACTGGGACCCGGTGCTGGTGGGGATGGGTCTGTCGCTGTGTAACACTGGGGAACGGTGCTGGTGGGGGTGTCGTGTGTAACACTGGGACACGGTGCTGGTGGGGACGGGTCTGTCGCTGTGTAACACTGGGCCACGGCACTGGCAGGAACGGGTCTGTTGCTGTGAAACACTGGGGAACGGTGCTGGTGGGGGTGTCGCTGTGTAACACTGGGACACGTTGCTGGCGGGGACGGGTCTGTCGCTGTATAACACTGGGCCACGGCGCTGGTGGGGACGGGTCTGTTGCTGTGAAACACTGGGGAACGGTGCTGGTGGGGGTGTCGCTGTGTAACACTGGGACACGTTGCTGGCGGGGACGGGTCTGTCGCTGTATAACACTGGGACATGGTGCTGGTGGGAACGGGCCTGTCGCTGTGTAACACTGGGACACGGTGCTGGTGGGGTGGGGTCTGTCGCTGTGTAACACTGGAACACGGTGCTGGTGTGAACGGGCCTGTTGCTGTGCAACACTGGGACACGGTGCTGTGGGGTAGGGTCCGTCGCTGTGTAACACTGGGACAGGTTGCTGGTGGGGGTGAGTCTTTTGCTGTGTAAAACTGGGACAGGGTGCTGGTGGGGACGTGTCTGTCGCTGTGTAACACTGGGACACGGTGCTGGTGGGGACGGGTCTGTCCCTGTATAACACTGGGACATGGTGCTGGTGCGAACGGGTCTGTCGCTGTGTCACACTGGGACACGGTGCTGGTGTGCACGGGCCTGCCGCTGTGTAACACAAGGTCACGGTGCTGGCGGGAAAGGGTCTGTCGCTGTGTAACACTGGGAAATGGTGTTCGTGTGGATGGGTCTTTCACTGTGCAACACTGGTTCACGGTGCTGGTGTGAACGGGCCTGTCGCTGTGCAACACTGGGCCACGGTGCTGGTGTGAAAGGGTCTGTCGCTGTGTAACACTGGGAAACGGTGTTGGTGGGTATGGCTCTGTCGCTGTGTAACACTGGGACCCGGTGCTGGTGGGGATGGGTCTGTCGCTGTATAACGCTGGGACACGGTGCTGGTGTGAACGGGTCTGTCGCTGTGTAGCTATCTGGGGAACGGTGCTTGTGGGGGTGTCGTGTGTAACACTGGGACACGGTGCTGGTGGGGACGGGTCCGTTCCAGTGTAACACTGGGCGACGGCGCTGGTGGGGACGGGTCTGTTGCTGTGTAACACTGGGCCACAGCGCTGGTGGGGATGGTCTGTTGCTGTGAAACACTGGGGAACGGTGCTGGTGGGGGTGTCACTGTGTAACACTGGGACACGGTGCTGGTGGGGACGGGTCTTTCCCTGTGTAACACTGGGACATGGTGCTGGTGTGAACGGGTCTGTCGCTGTGTAACACTGGGACACGGTGCTTGTGTGCACGGGCCTGTCGCTGTGTAACACTGGGACACGATGCTGGCAGGGATGTCGCTGTGTAACACTGGGACACGGTGCTGGTGTCAACGGGCCTGTCGCTGTCTAACACTGGGACACGGTGCTAGTGGGAACGGATCTGTCGCTGTGTAACATGGGACACGGTATTGGTGGGTATGGGTCTGTCGCTGTGTAACACTGGGACACGATGCTGGTGGGGACGAGTCTGTTGCTGTGCAACACTGGGGAACGGTGCTGGTGGGGACGAGTCTGTTGCTGTGCAACACTGGGACACGGTGCTGCTGGGAACAGGTCTGTCGCTGTGCAACACTGGGACACAGTGCTGGTGTGCACGGGCCTGCCGCTGTGTAACACTGGGACACGGTGCCGGTGGGGATGGGTCTATCGCTGTATAACACTGGGACACGGTGCCGGTGGGAAAGGGTCTGTCGCTGTGTAACACTGGGACACGGTGCTTGTGGGAAAGGGTCTGTCGCTGTGCAACACTGGGACACGGTGCTGGTGTGAACGGGCCTGTTGCTGTGCAACACTGGGACACGTTGCTGGTGGGGATTGGTCTGTCGCTGTGTAACACTGGGACCCGGTGCTGGTGGGAATGGGTCTGTCGTTGTGTAACACTGGGACCCCGTGCTGGTATGAACGGGCATGTCGCTGTGCAACACTGGGACAGGGTGCTAGTGTGCACGGGCCTGTCGCTGTGTAACACTGGGACCCGGTGCTGGTGGGGATGGGTCTGTCGCTGTGTAACACTGGGACACGGTGCTGGCGGGGATGGGTCTGTCACTGTGTAACACTGGGAAATGGTGTTGGTGTGGATGGGTCTTTCACTGTGCAACACTGGTTCACGGTGCTGGTGTTAACGGGCCTGTCGCTGTGCAACACTGGGCCACGGTGCTGGTGGGAAAGGGTCTGTCGCTGTGTAACACTGGGACACGGTGCAGCTGGGAACAGGTCTGTCGCTGTGCAACACTGGGACACGGTGCTGGTGTGCACGGGCCTGCCGCTGTGTAACACTGGGACACGGTGCCAGTGGGGATGGGTCTATCGCTGTATAACACTGGGACACGGTGCCGGTGGGAAAGGGTCTGTCGCTGTGTAACACTGGGACACGGTGCTTGTGGGGAACGGTCTGTCGCTGTGCAACACTGGGACACGGTGCTGGCGGGGATGGGTCTGTCGCTTTGTAACACTGGGACACGGTGCTTGTGGGAAAGGGTCTGTCGCTGTGCAACACTGGGACACGGTGCTGGCGGGGATGGGTCTGTCGCTGTGTAACACTGGGACCCGGTGCTGGTGGGGATCGGTCTGTCGCTATGTAACACTGGGACACGGTGTTGGTGTGAAGGGACTGTCGCTGTGTAACACTGGGACAGGGTGCTGGTGGGGATGAATCTGTCGCTGTGTAAAACTGGGACACGGTGCTGGTGGTGACGTGTCTGTCGCTGTGTAACACTGGGACCCCGTGCTGGTGTGAACGGACCTGTAGCTGTGCAACACTGGGACACGGTGCTGGTGGGTATGGGTCTGTCGCTGTGTAACACTGGGACCCGGTGCTGGTAGGGATGGGACTGTCGCTGTGTAACACTGGGACACGGTGCGGATGGTGACGGGTCTGTCCCTGTGTAACACTGGGACACGGTGTTGGTGTGAAGGGACTGTCGCTGTGTAACACTGGGACCCGGTGCTGGTGGGGATGGGTCTGTCGCTGTGTAACACTGGGGAACGGTGCTGGTGGGGGTGTCGTGTGTAACACTGGGACACGGTGCTGGTGGGGACGGGTCTGTCGCTGTCTAACACTGGGCCACGGCACTGGCAGGAACGGGTCTGTTGCTGTGAAACACTGGGGAACGGTGCTGGTGGGGGTGTCGCTGTGTAACACTGGGACACGTTGCTGGCGGGGACGGGTCTGTCGCTGTATAACACTGGGCCACGGCGCTGGTGGGGACGGGTCTGTTGCTGTGAAACACTGGGGAACGGTGCTGGTGGGGGTGTCGCTGTGTAACACTGGGACACGTTGCTGGCGGGGACGGGTCTGTCGCTGTGTAACACTGGGACACGGTGCTGGTGGGGTGGGGTCTGTCGCTGTGTAACACTGGAACACGGTGCTGGTGTGAACGGGCCTGTTGCTGTGCAACACTGGGACACGGTGCTGTGGGGTAGGGTCCGTCGCTGTGTAACACTGGGACAGGTTGCTGGTGGGGGTGAGTCTTTTGCTGTGTAAAACTGGGACAGGGTGCTGGTGGGGACGGGTCTGTCGCTGTGTAACACTGGGACACGGTGCTGGTGGGGACGGGTCTGTCCCTGTATAACACTGGGACATGGTGCTGGTGCGAACGGGTCTGTCGCTGTGTCACACTGGGACACGGTGCTGGTGTGCACGGGCCTGCCGCTGTGTAACACAAGGTCACGGTGCTGGCGGGAAAGGGTCTGTCGCTGTGTAACACTGGGAAATGGTGTTCGTGTGGATGGGTCTTTCACTGTGCAACACTGGTTCACGGTGCTGGTGTGAACGGGCCTGTCGCTGTGCAACACTGGGCCACGGTGCTGGTGTGAAAGGGCCTGTCGCTGTGTAACACTGGGAAACGGTGTTGGTGGGTATGGCTCTGTCGCTGTGTAACACTGGGACCCGGTGCTGGTGGGGATGGGTCTGTCGCTGTATAACGCTGGGACACGGTGCTGGTGTGAACGGGTCTGTCGCTGTGTAGCTATCTGGGGAACGGTGCTTGTGGGGGTGTCGTGTGTAACACTGGGACACGGTGCTGGTGGGGACGGGTCCGTTCCAGTGTAACACTGGGCGACGGCGCTGGTGGGGACGGGTCTGTTGCTGTGTAACACTGGGCCACAGCGCTGGTGGGGATGGTCTGTTGCTGTGAAACACTGGGGAACGGTGCTGGTGGGGGTGTCACTGTGTAACACTGGGACACGGTGCTGGTGGGGACGGGTCTTTCCCTGTGTAACACTGGGACATGGTGCTGGTGTGAACGGGTCTGTCGCTGTGTAACACTGGGACACGGTGCTGGTGTGAATGGGTCTGTCCCTGTGTAACATTGGGACCCGGTGCTGGTGGGAACGGGTCTGTCGCTGTGCAACACTGGGACACGATGCTGGCAGGGATGTCGCTGTGTAACACTGGGACACGGTGCTGGTGTCAACGGGCCTGTCGCTGTCTAACAC
The DNA here is from genome assembly GCF_047496885.1 of Scyliorhinus torazame. Lineage (NCBI taxonomy): Eukaryota > Metazoa > Chordata > Chondrichthyes > Carcharhiniformes > Scyliorhinidae > Scyliorhinus > Scyliorhinus torazame. The sequence continues at coordinate 92,383,582 of NC_092718.1, forward strand.
TGGGACACGGTGCTAGTGGGAACGGATCTGTCGCTGTGTAACATGGGACACGGTATTGGTAGGTATGGGTCTGTCGCTGTGTAACACTGGGACACGATGCTGGTGGGGACGAGTCTGTTGCTGTGCAACACTGGGGAACGGTGCTGGTGGGGACGAGTCTGTTGCTGTGCAACACTGGGACACGGTGCTGCTGGGAACAGGTCTGTCGCTGTGCAACACTGGGACACAGTGCTGGTGTGCACGGGCCTGCCGCTGTGTAACACTGGGACACGGTGCCGGTGGGGATGGGTCTATCGCTGTATAACACTGGGACACGGTGCCGGTGGGAAAGGGTCTGTCGCTGTGTAACACTGGGACACGGTGCTTGTGGGAAAGGGTCTGTCGCTGTGCAACACTGGGACACGGTGCTGGTGTGAACGGGCCTGTTGCTGTGCAACACTGGGACACGTTGCTGGTGGGGATTGGTCTGTCGCTGTGTAACACTGGGACCCGGTGCTGGTGGGAATGGGTCTGTCGTTGTGTAACACTGGGACCCCGTGCTGGTATGAACGGGCATGTCGCTGTGCAACACTGGGACAGAGTGCTAGTGTGCACGGGCCTGTCGCTGTGTAACACTGGGACCCGGTGCTGGTGGGGATGGGTCTGTCGCTGTGTAACACTGGGACACAGTGCTGGCGGGGATGGGTCTGTCACTGTGTAACACTGGGAAATGGTGTTGGTGTGGATGGGTCTTTCACTGTGCAACACTGGTTCACGGTGCTGGTGTTAACGGGCCTGTCGCTGTGCAACACTGGGCCACGGTGCTGGTGGGAAAGGGTCTGTCGCTGTGTAACACTGGGACACGGTGCAGCTGGGAACAGGTCTGTCGCTGTGCAACACTGGGACACGGTGCTGGTGTGCACGGGCCTGCCGCTGTGTAACACTGGGACACGGTGCCAGTGGGGATGGGTCTATCGCTGTATAACACTGGGACACGGTGCCGGTGGGAAAGGGTCTGTCGCTGTGTAACACTGGGACACGGTGCTTGTGGGGAACGGTCTGTCGCTGTGCAACACTGGGACACGGTGCTGGCGGGGATGGGTCTGTCGCTTTGTAACACTGGGACACGGTGCTTGTGGGAAAGGGTCTGTCGCTGTGCAACACTGGGACACGGTGCTGGCGGGGATGGGTCTGTCGCTGTGTAACACTGGGACCCGGTGCTGGTGGGGATGGGTCTGTCGCTGTGTGACACTGGGACCCCGTGCTGGTATGAACGGGCATGTCGCTGTGCAACACTGGGACAGGGTGCTGGTGTGAACGGGCCTGTCGCTATGTACCACTGGTACACGGTGCCGATCCGGATGGGTCTATCGCTGTATAACACTGGGAAACGGCGTTGGTGGGGATGGGTCTGTCGCTGTGCAACAATGGGAAACGGTGCTGGTGTGAACGGGGCTGTCGGTGTGCAACACTGGGCCACGGTGCTGGTGGGGACGGGTCTGTCGCTGTGCAACACTGGTACACGGTGCTGGTGTGAACAGGTCTGTCGCTGTGTAACACTGGGACACGGTGCTGGTGTGAACGGGCCTGTCGCTGTGCAACACTGGGACACGGTGCCGGTGGGGATGGGTCTGTCGCTGTGCAACACTGGGCCACGGTGCTGGTGTGGACGGGTCTGTTGCTGTGAAACACTGGGGAACGGTGCTGGTGGGGGTGTCGCTGTGTAACACTGGGACACGTTGCTGGCGGGGATGGGTCTGTCGCTGTATAACACTGGGACATGGTGCTGGTGGGAACGGGTCTGTCGCTGTGTAACACTGGGACACGGTGCTGTGATGTAGGGTCCGTCGCTGTGTAACACTGGGACCCCGTGCTGGTGTGAACGGACCTGTCGCTGTGCAACACTGGGACACGGTGCTGGTGGGAACGGGTCTGTCGCTGTGTAACACTGGGACACGGTGCTGTGATGTAGGGTCCGTCGCTGTGTAACACTGGGACAGGTGCTGGTGGGGGTGAGTCTGTCGCTGTGTAAAACTGGGACACGGTGCTGGTGGGGACGTGTCTGTCGCTGTGTAACACTGGGACACGGTGCTGGTGGGGACGGGTCTGTCCCTGTATAACACAGGGGCATGGTGCTGGTGTGAACGGGTCTGTCGCTGTGTCACACTGGGACACGGTGCTGGCGGAAAAGGGTCTGTCGCTGTGTAACACTGGGAAATGGTGTTGGTGTGGATGGGTCTTTCACTGTGCAACACTGGTTCACGGTGCTGGTGTGAACGGGCCTGTCGCTGTGCAACACTGGGCCACGGTGCTGGTGGGAAAGGGTCTGTCGCTGTGTAACGCTGGGACACGGTGTGGATGGTGACGGGTCTGTCCCTGTGTAACACTGGGACATGGTGCTGGTGGGAAAGGGTATGTCGCTGTGTAACACTGGGGAACGGTGCTGGTGGGGGTGTCGTGTGTAACACTGGGACACGGTGCTGGTGGGGACGGGTCTGTTCCTGTGTAACACTGGGCGACGGCGCTGGTGGGGACGGGTCTGTTGCTGTGTAACACTGGGCCACGGCGCTGGTGGGGACGGTTCTGTCGTTGTGTAACGCTGGGACACGGTGCTGGTGGGGGTGAGTCTGTTGCTGTGTAAAACTGGGACACGGTGCTGGTGGGGACGTGTCTGTCGCTGTGCAACACTGGGACACGGTGCTGTGGGGTAGGGTCCGTCGCTGTGTAACACTGGGACAGGGTGCTGGTGGGGGTGAGTCTGTCGCTCTGTAACGCTGGGACACGGTGTGGATGGTGACTGGTCTGTCCCTGTGTAACACTGGGACACGGTGCTGGTGGGAAAGGGTCTGTCGCTGTGTAACACTGGTACACGGTGCTGGTGTGAACGGGTCTGTCGCTGTGTAACACTGGGACCCCGTGCTGGTGTGAACGGACCTGTCGCTGTGCAACACTGGGCCACGGTGCTGGTGGGAAAGGGTCTGTCGCTGTGTAACACTGGGAAACGGTGTTGGTGGGTATGGGTCTGTCGCTCTGTAACGCTGGGACACGGTGTGGATGGTGACTGGTCTGTCCCTGTGTAACACTGGGACACGGTGCTGGTGGGAAAGGGTCTGTCGCTGTGTAACACTGGTACACGGTGCTGGTGTGAACGGGTCTGTCGCTGTGTAACACTGGGACCCCGTGCTGGTGTGAACGGACCTGTCGCTGTGCAACACTGGGACCCGGTGCTGGTGGGGATGGGACTGTCGCTGTGTAACACTGGGACACGGTGCGGATGGTGACGGGTCTGTCCCTGTGTAACACTGGGACACGGTGTTGGTGTGAAGGGACTGTCGCTGTGTAACACTGGGACCCGGTGCTGGTGGGGATGGGTCTGTCGCTGTGTAACACTGGGGAACGGTGCTGGTGGGGGTGTCGTGTGTAACACTGGGACACGGTGCTGGTGGGGACGGGTCTGTCGCAGTGTAACACTGGGCCACGGCGCTGGTAGGGACGGGTCTGTTGCTGTGAAACACTGGGGAACGGTGCTGGTGGGGGTGTCGCTGTGTAACACTGGGACACGTTGCTGGTGGGGACGGGTCTGTCGCTGTGTAACACTGGGACATGGTGTTGGTGGGGACGGGTCTGTTGCTGTGAAACACTGGGACACGGTGCCGGTGGGAATGGGTCTGTCGCTGTGTAACACTGGGACACGGTGCTGGTGGGGACGAGTCTGTCGCTGTGTAACACTGGGACCCCGTGCTGGTGTGAACGGGTCTGTCGCTGTGCAACACTGGGGAACGGTGCTGGTGGGGGTGTCGCTGTGTAACACTGGGACACGTTGCTGGCGGGGACGGGTCTGTCGCTGTATAACACTGGGACATGGTGCTGGTGGGAACGGGTCTGTCGCTGTGTAACACTGGGACACGGTGCTGGTGTGAACGGGCCTGTTGCTGTGCAACACTGGGACACGGTGCTGTGGGGTAGGGTCCGTCGCTGTGTAACACTGGGACAGGGTGCTGGTGGGGGTGAGTCTTTTGCTGTGTAAAACTGGGACAGGGTGCTGGTGGGGACGTGTCTGTCGCTGTGTAACACTGGGACACGGTGCTGGTGGGGACGGGTCTGTCCCTGTATAACACTGGGACATGGTGCTGGTGCGAACGGGTCTGTCGCTGTGTCACACTGGGACACGGTGCTGGTGTGCACGGGCCTGCCGCTGTGTAACACAAGGACACGGTGCTGGCGGGAAAGGGTCTGTCGCTGTGTAACACTGGGAAATGGTGTTCGTGTGGATGGGTCTTTCACTGTGCAACACTGGTTCACGGTGCTGGTGTGAACGGGCATGTCGCTGTGCAACACTGGGCCACGGTGCTGGTGGGAACGGGTCTGTCGCTGTGTAACACTGGGACACGGGGCTGGTGGGGTGGGGTCTGTCGCTGTGTAACACTGGGACACGGTGCTGGTGGGAACGGGCCTGTCGCTGTGTAACACTGGGACACGGTGCTGGTGGGGTGGTGTCTGTCGCTGTGTAACACTGGGACACGGTACTGGTGTGGACCAGTCTGTCGCTGTGTAACACTGGGACACGGTGCTGGTGGGGATGGGCATGTCGCTATGTAACACTGGGACATGGTGCTGGTGGGGACGAGTATGTTGCTGTGTAACACTGGGACACGGTGCTGGTGGTGACGTGTCTGTCGCTGTGCAACACTGGGACCCCGTGCTGGTGTGAACGGACCTGTAGCTGTGCAACACTGGGACACGGTGCTGGTGGGTATGGGTCTGTCGCTGTGTAACACTGGGACCCGTTGCTGGTAGGGATGGGACTGTCGCTGTGTAACACTGGGACACGGTGCGGATGGTGACGGGTCTGTCCCTGTGTAACACTGGGGAACGGTGCTGGTGGGGGTGTCGTGTGTAACACTGGGACACGGTGCTGGTGGGGACGGGTCTGTCGCTGTGTAACACTGGGCCACGGCACTGGCAGGAACGGGTCTGTTGCTGTGAAACACTGGGGAACGGTGCTGGTGGGGGTGTCGCTGTGTAACACTGGGACACGTTGCTGGCGGGGACGGGTCTGTCGCTGTATAACACTGGGCCACGGCGCTGGTGGGGACGGGTCTGTTGCTGTGAAACACTGGGGAACGGTGCTGGTGGGGGTGTCGCTGTGTAACACTGGGACACGTTGCTGGTGGGGACGGGTCTGTCGCTGTGTAACACTGGGACATGGTGCTGGTGGGAATGGGTCTGTCGCTGTGTAACACTGGGACACGGTGCTGGTGGGGACCAGTCTGTCGCTGTGTAACACTGGGACCCCGTGCTGGTGTGAACGGGTCTGTCGCTGTGCAACACTGGGGAACGGTGCTGGTGGGGGTGTCGCTGTGTAACACTGGGACACGTTGCTGGCGGGGACGGGTCTGTCGCTGTATAACACTGGGACATGGTGCTGGTGGGAACGGGCCTGTCGCTGTGTAACACTGGGACACGGTGCTGGTGGGGTGGGGTCTGTCGCTGTGTAACACTGGAACACGGTGCTGGTGTGAACGGGCCTGTTGCTGTGCAACACTGGGACACGGTGCTGTGGGGTAGGGTCCGTCGCTGTGTAACACTGGGACAGGTTGCTGGTGGGGGTGAGTCTTTTGCTGTGTAAAACTGGGACAGGGTGCTGGTGGGGACGTGTCTGTCGCTGTGTAACACTGGGACACGGTGCTGGTGGGGACGGGTCTGTCCCTGTATAACACTGGGACATGGTGCTGGTGCGAACGGGTCTGTCGCTGTGTCACACTGGGACACGGTGCTGGTGTGCACGGGCCTGCCGCTGTGTAACACAAGGACACGGTGCTGGCGGGAAAGGGTCTGTCGCTGTGTAACACTGGGAAACGGTGTTGGTGGGTATGGCTCTGTCGCTGTGTAACACTGGGACCCGGTGCTGGTGGGGATGGGTCTGTCGCTGTATAACGCTGGGACACGGTGCTGGTGTGAACGGGTCTGTCGCTGTGTAGCTATCTGGGGAACGGTGCTTGTGGGGGTGTCGTGTGTAACACTGGGACACGGTGCTGGTGGGGACGGGTCCGTTCCAGTGTAACACTGGGCGACGGCGCTGGTGGGGACGGGTCTGTTGCTGTGTAACACTGGGCCACAGCGCTGGTGGGGATGGTCTGTTGCTGTGAAACACTGGGGAACGGTGCTGGTGGGGGTGTCACTGTGTAACACTGGGACACGGTGCTGGTGGGGACGGGTCTTTCCCTGTGTAACACTGGGACACGGTGCTGGTGTGAATGGGTCTGTCCCTGTGTAACATTGGGACCCGGTGATGGTGGGAACGGGTCTGTCGCTGTGCAACACTGGGACACGATGCTGGCAGGGATGTCGCTGTGTAACACTGGGACACGGTGCTGGTGTCAACGGGCCTGTCGCTGTGTAACATGGGACACGGTATTGGTGGGTATGGGTCTGTCGCTGTGTAACACTGGGACACGATGCTGGTGGGGACGAGTCTGTTGCTGTGCAACACTGGGGAACGGTGCTGGTGGGGACGAGTCTGTTGCTGTGCAACACTGGGACACGGTGCTGCTGGGAACAGGTCTGTCGCTGTGCAACACTGGGACAGGGTGCTGGTGTGCACGGGCCTGTCGCTGTGTAACACTGGGACCCGGTGCTGGTGGGGATGGGTCTGTCGCTGTGTAACACTGGGACACGTTGCTGGCGGGGATGGGTCTGTCACTGTGTAACACTGGGACCCGGTGCTGGTGGGGTGGGGTCTGTCGCTGTGTAACACTGGGACACGGCGCTGGTGTGAACGGGCCTGTTGCTGTGTCACACTGGGACACGGTGCTGGTGTGCACGGGCCTGCCGCTGTGTAACACAAGGACACAGTGCTGGCGGGAAAGGGTCTGTCGCTGTGTAACACTGGGAAATGGTGTTGGTGTGGATGGGTCTTTCACTGAGCAACACTGGTTCACGGTGCTGGTGTTAACGGGCCTGTCGCTGTGCAACACTGGGCCACGGTGCTGGTGGGAAAGGGTCTGTCGCTGTGTAACACTGGGACACGGTGCAGCTGGGAACAGGTCTGTCGCTGTGCAACACTGGGACACGGTGCTGGTGTGCACGGGCCTGCCGCTGTGTAACACTGGGACACGGTGCCAGTGGGGATGGGTCTATCGCTGTATAACACTGGGACACGGTGCCGGTGGGAAAGGGTCTGTCGCTGTGTAACACTGGGACACGGTGCTTGTGGGGAACGGTCTGTCGCTGTGCAACACTGGGACACGGTGCTGGTGTGAACGGGCCTGTCGCTGTGCAACACTGGGACACGGTGCTGGTGTGAACGGGCCTGTCGCTGTGCAACACTGGGACACGGTGCTGGCGGGGATGGGTCTGTCGCTGTGTAACACTGGGACCCGGTGCTGGTGGGGATGGGTCTGTCGCTGTGTAACACTGGGACACGGTGCTGGCGGGGATGGGTCTGTCGCTTTGTAACACTGGGACACGGTGCTTGTGGGAAAGGGTCTGTCGCTGTGCAACACTGGGACACGGTGCTGGCGGGGATGGGTCTGTCGCTGTGTAACACTGGGACCCGGTGCTGGTGGGGATGGGTCTGTCGCTGTGTGACACTGGGACAGGGTGCTGGTGTGCACGGGCCTGTCGCTGTGTACCACTGGTACACGGTGCCGATCCGGATGGGTCTATCGCTGTATAACACTGGGAAACGGTGTTGGTGGGGATGGGTCTGTCGCTGTGCAACACTGGGACATGGTGCTGGTGTGAACGGGGCTGTCGGTGTGCAACACTGGGCCACGGTGCTGGTGGGGACGGGTCTGTCGCTGTGCAACACTGGTACACGGTGCTGGTGTGAACGGGCCTGTCGCTGTGCAACACTGGGACACAGTGCCGGTGGGAATGGGTCTGTCGCTGTGTAACACTGGGACACGGTGCTGGTGTGAACGGGCCTGTCGCTGTGCAACACTGGGACACGGTGCCGGTGGGGATGGGTCTGTCGCTGTGCAACACTGGGCCACGGTGCTGGTGTGGACGGGTCTGTTGCTGTGAAACACTGGGGAACGGTGCTGGTGGGGATGGGTCTGTCGCTGTATAACACTGGGACATGGTGCTGGTGGGAACGGGTCTGTCGCTGTGTAACACTGGGACACGGTGCAGTGATGTAGGGTCCGTCGCTGTGTAACACTGGGACAGGTGCTGGTGGGGGTGAGTCTGTCGCTGTGTAAAACTGGGACACGGTGCTGGTGGGGACGTGTCTGTCGCTGTGTAACACTGGGACACGGTGCTGGTGGGGACGGGTCTGTCCCTGTATAACACAGGGACATGGTGCTGGTGTGAACGGGTCTGCGCTGTGTCACACTGGGACCCGTGCTGGTGGGAATGGGTCTGTCGCTGTTCAACACTGGGACACGATGATGGCGGGGATGTCGCTGTGTAACACTGGAACACGGTGCTGGTGTGAACGGGCCTGTCGCTGTCTAACACTGGGACCCAGTGCTGGTGTGAAAGGGTCTGTCGCTGTGTAAGACTGGGACCCGGTGCTGGTGGGGATGGGACTGTCGCTGTGTAACACTGGGACACGGTGCAGTGATGTAGGGTCCGTCGCTGTGTAACACTGGGACAGGTGCTGGTGGGGGTGAGTCTGTCGCTGTGTAAAACTGGGACACGGTGCTGGTGGGGACGTGTCTGTCGCTGTGTAACACTGGGACACGGTGCTGGTGGGGACGGGTCTGTCCCTGTATAACACAGGGACATGGTGCTGGTGTGAACGGGTCTGTCGCTGTGTCACACTGGGACCCGTGCTGGTGGGAATGGGTCTGTCGCTGTTCAACACTGGGACACGATGATGGCGGGGATGTCGCTGTGTAACACTGGAACACGGTGCTGGTGTGAACGGGCCTGTCGCTGTCTAACACTGGGACCCAGTGCTGGTGTGAAAGGGTCTGTCGCTGTGTAAGACTGGGACCCGGTGCTGGTGGGGATGGGACTGTCGCTGTGTAACACTGGGACACGGTGCGGATGGTGACGGGTCTGTCCCTGTCTAACACTGGGACACGGTGCTGGTGGGGACGTGTCTGTCGCTGTGTAACACTGGGACCCGGTGCTGGTGGGGATGGGTCTGTCGCTGTGTAACACTGGGGAACGGTGCTGGTGGGGGTGTCGTGTGTAATACTGGGACACGGTGCTGGTGGGGACGGGTCTGTCGCTGTGTAACACTGGGCCACGGCACTGGTGGGGACGGGTCTGTCGCTGTCTAACACTGGGACACGGTGCCGGTGGGGATGGGTCTGTCGCTGTGAAACACCGGGGAACGGTGCTGGTGGGGGTGTCGCTGTGTAACACTGGGACACGTTGCTGGCGGGGACGGGTCTGTCGCTGTATACCACTGGGACATGGGGCTGGTGGGTACGGGTCTGTCGCTGTGTAACACGGGGACACGGTGCTGGTGGGGTGGGGTCTGTCACTGTGTAACACTGGAACACGGTGCTGGTGTGAACGGGCCTGTTGCTGTGTCACACTGGGACACGGTGCTGGTGTGCACGGGCCTGCCGCTGTGTAACACAAGGACACGGTGCTGGCGGGAAAGGGTCTGTCGCTGTGTAACACTGGGACACGGTGCTGCTGGGAACAGGTCTGTCGCTGTGCAACACTGGGACACGGTGCTGGTGTGCACGGGCCTGCCGCTGTGTAACACTGGGACACGGTGCCAGTGGGGATGGGTCTATCGCTGTATAACACTGGGACACGGTGCCGGTGGGAAAGGGTCTGTCGCTGTGTAACACTGGGACACGGTGCTTGTGGGGAACGGTCTGTCGCTGTGCAACACTGGGACACGGTGCTGGTGTGAACGGGGCTGTCGGTGTGCAACACTGGTACACGGTGCTGGTGTGAACGGGCCTGTTGCTGTGCAACACTGGGACACGGTGCTGGCGGGGATGGGTCTGTCGCTGTGTAACACTGGGACACGGTGCTTGTGGGAAAGGGTCTGTCGCTGTGCAACACTGGGACACGGTGCTGGCGGGGATGGGTCTGTCGCTGTGTAACACTGGGACCCGGTGCTGGTGGGGATGGGTCTGTCGCAGTGTGACACTGGGACCCCGTGCTGGCATGAACGGGCATGTCGCTGTGCAACACTGGGACAGGGTGCTGGTGTGCACGGGCCTGTCGCTGTGTACCACTGGTACACGGTGCCGGTCCGGATGGGTCTATCGCTGTATAACACTGGGAAACGGTGCTGGTGGGGATGGGTCTGTCGCTGTGCAACAATGGGAAACGGTGCTGGTGTGAACGGGGCTGTCGGTGTGCAACACTGGTACACGGTGCTGGTGTGAACGGGCCTGTCGCTGTGCAACACTGGGACACAGTGCCGGTGGGAATGGGTCTGTCGCTGTGTAACACTGGGACACGTTGCTGGCGGGGATGGGTCTGTCGCTGTATAACACTGGGACATGGTGCTGGTGGGAACGGGTCTGTCGCTGTGTAACACTGGGACACGGTGCTGTGATGTAGGGTCCGTCGCTGTGTAACACTGGGACAGGTGCTGGTGGGGGTGAGTCTGTCGCTGTGTAAAACTGGGACACGGTGCTGGTGGGGACGTGTCTGTCGCTGTGTAACACTGGGACACGGTGCTGGTGGGGACGGGTCTGTCCCTGTATAACACAGGGACATGGTGCTGGTGTGAACGGGTCTGTCGCTGTGTCACACTGGGACACGGTGCTGGCGGAATTGGGTCTGTCGCTGTGTAACACTGGGAAATGGTGTTGGTGTGGATGGGTCTTTCACTGTGCAACACTGGTTCACGGTGCTGGTGTGAACGGGCCTGTCGCTGTGCAACACAGGGACATGGTGCTGGTGTGAACGGGTCTGTCGCTGTGTCACACTGGGACACGGTGCTGGCGGAAAAGGGTCTGTCGCTGTGTAACACTGGGAAATGGTGTTGGTGTGGATGGGTCTTTCACTGTGCAACACTGGTTCACGGTGCTGGTGGGGATGGGTCTGTCGCTGTGTAACACTGGGACACGGTGCTGGCGGGGATGGGTCTGTCGCTTTGTAACACTGGGACACGGTGCTTGTGGGAAAGGGTCTGTCGCTGTGCAACACTGGGACACGGTGCTGGCGGGGATGGGTCTGTCGCTGTGTAACACTGGGACCCGGTGCTGGTGGGGATGGGTCTGTCGCTGTGTGACACTGGGACAGGGTGCTGGTGTGCACGGGCCTGTCGCTGTGTACCACTGGTACACGGTGCCGATCCGGATGGGTCTATCGCTGTATAACACTGGGAAACGGTGTTGGTGGGGATGGGTCTGTCGCTGTGCAACACTGGGACATGGTGCTGGTGTGAACGGGGCTGTCGGTGTGCAACACTGGGCCACGGTGCTGGTGGGGACGGGTCTGTCGCTGTGCAACACTGGTACACGGTGCTGGTGTGAACGGGCCTGTCGCTGTGCAACACTGGGACACAGTGCCGGTGGGAATGGGTCTGTCGCTGTGTAACACTGGGACACGGTGCTGGTGTGAACGGGCCTGTCGCTGTGCAACACTGGGACACGGTGCCGGTGGGGATGGGTCTGTCGCTGTGCAACACTGGGCCACGGTGCTGGTGTGGACGGGTCTGTTGCTGTGAAACACTGGGGAACGGTGCTGGTGGGGGTGTCGCTGTGTAACACTGGGACACGTTGCTGGCGGGGATGGGTCTGTCGCTGTATAACACTGGGACATGGTGCTGGTGGGAACGGGTCTGTCGCTGTGTAACACTGGGACACGGTGCAGTGATGTAGGGTCCGTCGCTGTGTAACACTGGGACAGGTGCTGGTGGGGGTGAGTCTGTCGCTGTGTAAAACTGGGACACGGTGCTGGTGGGGACGTGTCTGTCGCTGTGTAACACTGGGACACGGTGCTGGTGGGGACGGGTCTGTCCCTGTATAACACAGGGACATGGTGCTGGTGTGAACGGGTCTGTCGCTGTGTCACACTGGGACCCGTGCTGGTGGGAATGGGTCTGTCGCTGTTCAACACTGGGACACGATGATGGCGGGGATGTCGCTGTGTAACACTGGAACACGGTGCTGGTGTGAACGGGCCTGTCGCTGTCTAACACTGGGACCCAGTGCTGGTGTGAAAGGGTCTGTCGCTGTGTAAGACTGGGACCCGGTGCTGGTGGGGATGGGACTGTCGCTGTGTAACACTGGGACACGGTGCGGATGGTGACGGGTCTGTCCCTGTCTAACACTGGGACACGGTGCTGGTGGGGACGTGTCTGTCGCTGTGTAACACTGGGACCCGGTGCTGGTGGGGATGGGTCTGTCGCTGTGTAACACTGGGGAACGGTGCTGGTGGGGGTGTCGTGTGTAATACTGGGACACGGTGCTGGTGGGGACGGGTCTGTCGCTGTGTAACACTGGGCCACGGCACTGGTGGGGACGGGTCTGTCGCTGTCTAACACTGGGACACGGTGCCGGTGGGGATGGGTCTGTCGCTGTGAAACACCGGGGAACGGTGCTGGTGGGGGTGTCGCTGTGTAACACTGGGACACGTTGCTGGCGGGGACGGGTCTGTCGCTGTATACCACTGGGACATGGGGCTGGTGGGTACGGGTCTGTCGCTGTGTAACACGGGGACACGGTGCTGGTGGGGTGGGGTCTGTCACTGTGTAACACTGGAACACGGTGCTGGTGTGAACGGGCCTGTTGCTGTGTCACACTGGGACACGGTGCTGGTGTGCACGGGCCTGCCGCTGTGTAACACAAGGACACGGTGCTGGCGGGAAAGGGTCTGTCGCTGTGTAACACTGGGACACGGTGCTGCTGGGAACAGGTCTGTCGCTGTGCAACACTGGGACACGGTGCTGGTGTGCACGGGCCTGCCGCTGTGTAACACTGGGACACGGTGCCAGTGGGGATGGGTCTATCGCTGTATAACACTGGGACACGGTGCCGGTGGGAAAGGGTCTGTCGCTGTGTAACACTGGGACACGGTGCTTGTGGGGAACGGTCTGTCGCTGTGCAACACTGGGACACGGTGCTGGTGTGAACGGGGCTGTCGGTGTGCAACACTGGTACACGGTGCTGGTGTGAACGGGCCTGTTGCTGTGCAACACTGGGACACGGTGCTGGCGGGGATGGGTCTGTCGCTGTGTAACACTGGGACACGGTGCTTGTGGGAAAGGGTCTGTCGCTGTGCAACACTGGGACACGGTGCTGGCGGGGATGGGTCTGTCGCTGTGTAACACTGGGACCCGGTGCTGGTGGGGATGGGTCTGTCGCAGTGTGACACTGGGACCCCGTGCTGGCATGAACGGGCATGTCGCTGTGCAACACTGGGACAGGGTGCTGGTGTGCACGGGCCTGTCGCTGTGTACCACTGGTACACAGTGCCGGTCCGGATGGGTCTATCGCTGTATAACACTGGGAAACGGTGCTGGTGGGGATGGGTCTGTCGCTGTGCAACAATGGGAAACGGTGCTGGTGTGAACGGGGCTGTCGGTGTGCAACACTGGTACACGGTGCTGGTGTGAACGGGCCTGTCGCTGTGCAACACTGGGACACAGTGCCGGTGGGAATGGGTCTGTCGCTGTGTAACACTGGGACACGTTGCTGGCGGGGATGGGTCTGTCGCTGTATAACACTGGGACATGGTGCTGGTGGGAACGGGTCTGTCGCTGTGTAACACTGGGACACGGTGCTATGATGTAGGGTCCGTCGCTGTGTAACACTGGGACAGGTGCTGGTGGGGGTGAGTCTGTCGCTGTGTAAAACTGGGACACGGTGCTGGTGGGGACGTGTCTGTCGCTGTGTAACACTGGGACACGGTGCTGGTGGGGACGGGTCTGTCCCTGTATAACACAGGGACATGGTGCTGGTGTGAACGGGTCTGTCGCTGTGTCACACTGGGACACGGTGCTGGCGGAATTGGGTCTGTCGCTGTGTAACACTGGGAAATGGTGTTGGTGTGGATGGGTCTTTCACTGTGCAACACTGGTTCACGGTGCTGGTGTGAACGGGCCTGTCGCTGTGCAACACAGGGACATGGTGCTGGTGTGAACGGGTCTGTCGCTGTGTCACACTGGGACACGGTGCTGGCGGAAAAGGGTCTGTCGCTGTGTAACACTGGGAAATGGTGTTGGTGTGGATGGGTCTTTCACTGTGCAACACTGGTTCACGGTGCTGGTGTGAACGGGCCTGTCGCTGTGCAACACTGGGCCACGGTGCTGGTGGGAAAGGGTCTGTCGCTGTGTAACGCTAGGACACGGTGTGGAAGGTGACGGGTCTGTCCCTGTGTAACACTGGGACATGGTGCTGGTGGGAAAGGGTCTGTCCCTGTGTAACACTGGGGAACGGTGCTGGTGGGGGTGTCGTGTGTAACACTGGGACACGGTGCTGGTGGGGGTGTCGTGTGTAACACTGGGACACGGTGCTGGTGGGGACGGGTCTGTTCCTGTGTAACACTGGGCGACGGCGCTGATGGGGACGGGTCTGTTGCTGTGTAACACTGGGCCACGGCGCTGGTGGGGACGGTTCTGTCGTTGTGTAACACTGGGACACGGTGCTGGTGGGGACGTGTCTGTCGCTGTGCAACACTGGGAGACGGTGCTGGTGGGTATGGGTCTGTCGCTGTGTAACGCTGGGACACGGTGTGGATGGTGACTGGTCTGTCCCTGTGTAACACTGGGCCACGGTGCTGGTGGGAAAGGGTCTGTCGCTGTGTAACACTGGGAAACGGTGTTGGTGGGTATGGGTCTGTCGCTGTGTAACGCTGGGACACGGTGTGGATGGTGACTGGTCTGTCCCTGTGTAACACTGGGACATGGTGTTGGTGGGAAAGGGTCTGTCGCTGTGTAACACTGGGCGACGGCGCTGGTGGGGTCGGGTCAGTTGCTGTGAAACACTGGGGAACGATGCTGGTGGGGGTGTCACTGTGCAACACTGGGATACAGTGCTAGTGTGAACGGGCCTGTCGCTGTCTAACACTGGGACCCGGTGCTGGTGTGAAGGGACTGTCGCTGTGTAACACTGGAACACGGCGCTGGTGGGGTCTGGTCTGTCGCTGTGTAACACTGGGACACGGTGCTGGTGTGAACGGGCCTGTCGCTGTGTAACACTGGGACACGGTGCTGGTGGGGTGGGGTCTGTCGCTGTGTAACACTGGGACACGGTGCTGGTGTGAACGGGCCTGTTGCAGTGCAACACTGGGGCACGGTGCTGTGGGGTAGGGTCTGTCGCTGTATGACACTGGGACAGGTTGCTGGTGGGGATGAGTCTGTCGCTGTGCAAAACTGGGACACGGTGCTGGTGGGGACGTGTCTGTCGCTGTGTAACACTGGGACACGGTGCTGGTGGGGACGGGTCTTTCCCTGTGTAACACTGGGACATGGTGCTGGTGTGAACGGGTCTGTCGCTGTGTAACACTGGGACACGGTGCTGGTGTGAATGGGCCTGTCGCTGTGCAACACTGGGACACAGTGCCGGTGGGAATGGGTCTGTCGCTGTGTAACACTGGGACACGGTGCTGGTGTGAACAGGCCTGTCGCTGTGCAACACTGGGACACGGTGCCGGTGGGGATGGGTCTGTCGCTGTGTAACACTGGGACACGTTGCTGGCGGGGATGGGTCTGTCGCTGTATAACACTGGGACATGGTGCTGGTGGGAACGGGTCTGTCGCTGTGTAACACTGGGACACGGTGCTGTGATGTAGGGTCCGTCGCTGTGTAACACTGGGACAGGTGCTGGTGGGGGTGAGTCTGTCGCTGTGTAAAACTGGGACACGGTGCTGGTGGGGACGTGTCTGTCGCTGTGTAACACTGGGACACGGTGCTGGTGGGGACGGGTCTGTCCCTGTATAACACAGGGACATGGTGCTGGTGTGAACGGGTCTGTCGCTGTGTCACACTGGGACACGGTGCTGGCGGAATTGGGTCTGTCGCTGTGTAACACTGGGAAATGGTGTTGGTGTGGATGGGTCTTTCACTGTGCAACACTGGTTCACGGTGCTGGTGTGAACGGGCCTGTCGCTGTGCAACACAGGGACATGGTGCTGGTGTGAACGGGTCTGTCGCTGTGTCACACTGGGACACGGTGCTGGCGGAAAAGGGTCTGTCGCTGTGTAACACTGGGAAATGGTGTTGGTGTGGATGGGTCTTTCACTGTGCAACACTGGTTCACGGTGCTGGTGTGAACAGGCCTGTCGCTGTGCAACACTGGGCCACGGTGCTGGTGGGAAAGGGTCTGTCGCTGTGTAACGCTGGGACACGGTGTGGAAGGTGACGGGTCTGTCCCTGTGTAACACTGGGACATGGTGCTGGTGGGAAAGGGTCTGTCCCTGTGTAACACTGGGGAACGGTGCTGGTGGGGGTGTCGTGTGTAACACTGGGACACGGTGCTGGTGGGGGTGTCGTGTGTAACACTGGGACACGGTGCTGGTGGGGACGGGTCTGTTCCTGTGTAACACTGGGCGACGGCGCTGATGGGGACGGGTCTGTTGCTGTGTAACACTGGGCCACGGCGCTGGTGGGGACGGTTCTGTCGTTGTGTAACACTGGGACACGGTGCTGGTGGGGACGTGTCTGTCGCTGTGCAACACTGGGAGACGGTGCTGGTGGGTATGGGTCTGTCGCTGTGTAACGCTGGGACACGGTGTGGATGGTGACTGGTCTGTCCCTGTGTAACACTGGGCCACGGTGCTGGTGGGAAAGGGTCTGTCGCTGTGTAACACTGGGAAACGGTGTTGGTGGGTATGGGTCTGTCGCTGTGTAACGCTGGGACACGGTGTGGATGGTGACTGGTCTGTCCCTGTGTAACACTGGGACATGGTGTTGGTGGGAAAGGGTCTGTCGCTGTGTAACACTGGGCGACGGCGCTGGTGGGGTCGGGTCAGTTGCTGTGAAACACTGGGGAACGATGCTGGTGGGGGTGTCACTGTGCAACACTGGGATACAGTGCTAGTGTGAACGGGCCTGTCGCTGTCTAACACTGGGACCCGGTGCTGGTGTGAAGGGACTGTCGCTGTGTAACACTGGAACACGGCGCTGGTGGGGTCTGGTCTGTCGCTGTGTAACACTGGGACACGGTGCTGGTGTGAACGGGCCTGTCGCTGTGTAACACTGGGACACGGTGCTGGTGGGGTGGGGTCTGTCGCTGTGTAACACTGGGACACGGTGCTGGTGTGAACGGGCCTGTTGCAGTGCAACACTGGGGCACGGTGCTGTGGGGTAGGGTCTGTCGCTGTATGACACTGGGACAGGTTGCTGGTGGGGATGAGTCTGTCGCTGTGCAAAACTGGGACACGGTGCTGGTGGGGACGTGTCTGTCGCTGTGTAACACTGGGACACGGTGCTGGTGGGGACGGGTCTTTCCCTGTGTAACACTGGGACATGGTGCTGGTGTGAACGGGTCTGTCGCTGTGTAACACTGGGACACGGTGCTGGTGTGAATGGGCCTGTCGCTGTGCAACACTGGGACACAGTGCCGGTGGGAATGGGTCTGTCGCTGTGTAACACTGGGACACGGTGCTGGTGTGAACAGGCCTGTCGCTGTGCAACACTGGGACACGGTGCCGGTGGGGATGGGTCTGTCGCTGTGTAACACTGGGCCACGGTGCTGGTGTGGACGGGTCTGTTGCTGTGAAACACTGGGGAACGGTGCTGGTGGGGGTGTCGCTGTGTAACACTGGGACACGTTGCTGGCGGGGATGGGTCTGTCACTGTATAACACGGGGACATGGTGCTGGTGGGAACGGGTCTGTCGCTGTGTAACACTGGGACACGGTGCTGTGATGTAGGGTGCGTCGCTGTGTAACACTGGGACAGGTGCTGGTGGGGGTGAGTCTGTCGCTGTGTAAAACTGGGACACGGTGCTGGTGGGGACGTGTCTGTCGCTGTGTAACACTGGGACACGGTGCTGGTGGGGACGGGTCTGTCCCTGTATAACACAGGGACATGGTGCTGGTGTGAACGGGTCTGTCGCTGTGTCACACTGGGACACGGTGCTGGCGGAAAAGGGTCTGTCGCTGTGTAACACTGGTTCACGGTGCTGGTGGGAACGGGTCTGTCGCTGTGCAACACTGGGACACGATGCTGGCGGGGATGTCGCTGTCTAACAACACTGGTTCACGGTGCTGGTGTGAACGGGTCTGTCGCTGTGTAACACTGGGACACGGTGCTGGTGTGAACGGGTCTGTCGCTGTGTAACACTGGGACACGGTGCTGGTGTCAACGGGCCTGTCGCTGTCTAACAGTGGGGCACGGTGCTAGTGGGAACGGGTCTGTCGCTGTGTAACATGGGACACGGTACTGGTGTGGACCAGTCTGTCGCTGCGTAACACTGGGACACGGTGCTGGTGGGGACGGGCCTGCCGCTGTGTAACACTGGGACAGGGTGCTGGTGGGGATGAATCTGTCGCTGTGTAACACTGGGACACGGTGCTGGTGGGGACGGGTATGTCCCAGTGTAACACTGGGACATGGTGCTGGTGTGAACGGGTCTGTCGCTGTGTCACACTGGGACACGGTGCTGGTGTGAACGGGCCTGTCGCTGTCTAACACTGTGACCCGGTGCTGGTGGGGACGGTTCTGTCGCTGTGTAACACTGGGACACGGTGCTGGTGGGGACGGGTCTGTCCTTGTATAACACTGGGACATGGTGCTGGTGTGAACGGGTCTGTCGCTGTGTCACACTGGGACACGGTGCTGGTGTGAACGGGCCTGTCGCTGTCTAACACTGTGACCCGGTGCTGGTGGGGACGGTTCTGTCGCTGTGTAACACTGGGACATGGTGCTGGTGGGGACGTGTCTGTCGCTGTGTAACACTGGGACACGGTGCTGGTGGGGACGGGTCTGTCGCTGTGTCACACTGGGACACGGTGCTGGTGTGAACGGGCCTGTCGCTGTCTAACACTGTGACCCGGTGCTGGTGGGGACGGTTCTGTCGCTGTGTAACACTGGGACATGGTGCTGGTGGGGACCTGTCTGTCGCTGTGTAACACTGGGACACGGTGCTGGTGTGAACGGGTCTGTCCCTGTGTAACACTGGGACCCGTGCTGGTGGGAATGGGTCTGTCGCTGTTCAACACTGGGACACGATGATGGCGGGGATGGGTCTGTCGCTGTGTAACACTGGGACCCGGTGCTGGTGGGGATGGGTCTGTCGCTGTGTAACACTGGGACACGGTGCTGGCGGGGATGGGTCTGTCGCTGTGTAACACTGGGACACGGTGCTTGTGGGAAAGGGTCTGTCGCTGTGCAACACTGGGACACGGTGCTGGCGGGGATGGGTCTGTCGCTGTGTAACACTGGGACCCGGTGCTGGTGGGGATGGGTCTGTCGCTGTGTGACACTGGGACCCCGTGCTGGTATGAACGGGCATGTCGCTGTGCAACACTGGGACAGGGTGCTGGTGTGGACGGGTCTGTTGCTGTGAAACACTGGGGAACGGTGCTGGTGGGGGTGTCGCTGTGTAACACTGGGACACGTTGCTGGCGGGGATGGGTCTGTCGCTGTATAACACTGGGACCTGGTGCTGGTGGGAACGGGTCTGTCGCTGTGTAACACTGGGCCACGGTGCTGGTGTGTACGGGTCTGTTGCTGTGAAACACTGGGGAACGGTGCTGGTGGGGGTGTCGCTGTGTAACACTGGGACACGTTGCTGGCGGGGATGGGTCTGTCACTGTATAACACGGGGACATGGTGCTGGTGGGAACGGGTCTGTCGCTGTGTAACACTGGGACACGGTGCTGTTATGTAGGGTCCGTCGCTGTGTAACACTGGGACAGGTGCTGGTGGGGGTGAGTCTGTCGCTGTGTAAAACTGGGACACGGTGCTGGTGGGGACGGGTCTGTCCCTGTATAACACAGGGACATGGTGCTGGTGTGAACGGGTCTGTCGCTGTGTCACACTGGGACACGGTGCTGGCGGAAAAGGGTCTGTCGCTGTGTAACACTGGGAAATGGTGTTGGTGTGGATGGGTCTTTCACTGTGCAACACTGGTTCACGGTGCTGGTGTGAACGGGTCTGTCGCTGTGTAACACTGGGACACGGTGCTGGTGTGAATGGGTCTGTCCCTGTGTAACACTGGGACCCGGTGCTGGTGGGAACGGGTCTTTCACTGTGCAACACTGGTTCACGGTGCTGGTGTGAACGGGTCTGTCGCTGTGTAACACTGGGACACAGTGCTGGTGTCAACGGGCCTGTCGCTGTCTAACAGTGGGGCACGGTGCTAGTGGGAAAGGGTCTGTCGCTGTGTAACACACACGGTGCTAGTGGGAACGGGTCTGTCGCTGTGTAACATGGGACACGGTACTGGTGTGGACCAGTCTGTCGCTGCGTTACACTGGGACACGGTGCTGGTGTGCACGGGCCTGCCGCTGTGTAACACAAGGACACGGTGCTGGCGGGAAAGGGTCTGTCGCTGTGTAACACTGGGACACGGTGCTGCTGGGAACAGGTCTGTCGCTGTGCAACACTGGGACACGGTGCTGGTGTGCACGGGCCTGCCGCTGTGTAACACTGGGACACGGTGCCAGTGGGGATGGGTCTATCGCTGTATAACACTGGGACACGGTGCCGGTGGGAAAGGGTCTGTCGCTGTGTAACACTGGGACACGGTGCTTGTGGGGAACGGTCTGTCGCTGTGCAACACTGGGACACGGTGCTGGTGTGAACGGGGCTGTCGGTGTGCAACACTGGTACACGGTGCTGGTGTGAACGGGCCTGTCGCTGTGCAACACTGGGACACGGTGCTGGCGGGGATGGGTCTGTCGCTGTGTAACACTGGGACACGGTGCTTGTGGGAAAGGGTCTGTCGCTGTGCAACACTGGGACACGGTGCTGGCGGGGATGGGTCTGTCGCTGTGTAACACTGGGACCCGGTGCTGGTGGGGATGGGTCTGTCGCAGTGTGACACTGGGACCCCGTGCTGGCATGAACGGGCATGTCGCTGTGCAACACTGGGACAGGGTGCTGGTGTGCACGGGCCTGTCGCTGTGTACCACTGGTACACGGTGCCGGTCCGGATGGGTCTATCGCTGTATAACACTGGGAAACGGTGCTGGTGGGGATGGGTCTGTCGCTGTGCAACAATGGGAAACGGTGCTGGTGTGAACGGGGCTGTCGGTGTGCAACACTGGTACACGGTGCTGGTGTGAACGGGCCTGTCGCTGTGCAACACTGGGACACAGTGCCGGTGGGAATGGGTCTGTCGCTGTGTAACACTGGGACACGTTGCTGGCGGGGATGGGTCTCTCGCTGTATAACACTGGGACATGGTGCTGGTGGAAACGGGTCTGTCGCTGTGTAACACTGGGACACGGTGCTGTGATGTAGGGTCCGTCGCTGTGTAACACTGGGACAGGTGCTGGTGGGGGTGAGTCTGTCGCTGTGTAAAACTGGGACACGGTGCTGGTGGGGACGTGTCTGTCGCTGTGTAACACTGGGACACGGTGCTGGTGGGGACGGGTCTGTCCCTGTATAACACAGGGACATGGTGCTGGTGTGAACGGGTCTGTCGCTGTGTCACACTGGGACACGGTGCTGGCGGAATTGGGTCTGTCGCTGTGTAACACTGGGAAATGGTGTTGGTGTGGATGGGTCTTTCACTGTGCAACACTGGTTCACGGTGCTGGTGTGAACGGGCCTGTCGCTGTGCAACACAGGGACATGGTGCTGGTGTGAACGGGTCTGTCGCTGTGTCACACTGGGACACGGTGCTGGCGGAAAAGGGTCTGTCGCTGTGTAACACTGGGAAATGGTGTTGGTGTGGATGGGTCTTTCACTGTGCAACACTGGTTCACGGTGCTGGTGTGAACGGGCCTGTCGCTGTGCAACACTGGGCCACGGTGCTGGTGGGAAAGGGTCTGTCGCTGTGTAACGCTGGGCCACGGCGCTGGTGGGGACGGTTCTGTCGTTGTGTAACACTGGGACACGGTGCTGGTGGGGACGTGTCTGTCGCTGTGCAACACTGGGAGACGGTGCTGGTGGGTATGGGTCTGTCGCTGTGTAACGCTGGGACACGGTGTGGATGGTGACTGGTCTGTCCCTGTGTAACACTGGGCCACGGTGCTGGTGGGAAAGGGTCTGTCGCTGTGTAACACTGGGAAACGGTGTTGGTGGGTATGGGTCTGTCGCTGTGTAACGCTGGGACACGGTGTGGATGGTGACTGGTCTGTCCCTGTGTAACACTGGGACATGGTGTTGGTGGGAAAGGGTCTGTCGCTGTGTAACACTGGGCGACGGCGCTGGTGGGGTCGGGTCAGTTGCTGTGAAACACTGGGGAACGATGCTGGTGGGGGTGTCACTGTGCAACACTGGGATACAGTGCTAGTGTGAACGGGCCTGTCGCTGTCTAACACTGGGACCCGGTGCTGGTGTGAAGGGACTGTCGCTGTGTAACACTGGAACACGGCGCTGGTGGGGTCTGGTCTGTCGCTGTGTAACACTGGGACACGGTGCTGGTGTGAACGGGCCTGTCGCTGTGTAACACTGGGACACGGTGCTGGTGGGGTGGGGTCTGTCGCTGTGTAACACTGGGACACGGTGCTGGTGTGAACGGGCCTGTTGCAGTGCAACACTGGGGCACGGTGCTGTGGGGTAGGGTCTGTCGCTGTATGACACTGGGACAGGTTGCTGGTGGGGATGAGTCTGTCGCTGTGCAAAACTGGGACACGGTGCTGGTGGGGACGTGTCTGTCGCTGTGTAACACTGGGACACGGTGCTGGTGGGGACGGGTCTTTCCCTGTGTAACACTGGGACATGGTGCTGGTGTGAACGGGTCTGTCGCTGTGTAACACTGGGACACGGTGCTGGTGTGAATGGGCCTGTCGCTGTGCAACACTGGGACACAGTGCCGGTGGGAATGGGTCTGTCGCTGTGTAACACTGGGACACGGTGCTGGTGTGAACAGGCCTGTCGCTGTGCAACACTGGGACACGGTGCCGGTGGGGATGGGTCTGTCGCTGTGTAACACTGGGCCACGGTGCTGGTGTGGACGGGTCTGTTGCTGTGAAACACTGGGGAACGGTGCTGGTGGGGGTGTCGCTGTGTAACACTGGGACACGTTGCTGGCGGGGATGGGTCTGTCACTGTATAACACGGGGACATGGTGCTGGTGGGAACGGGTCTGTCGCTGTGTAACACTGGGACACGGTGCTGTGATGTAGGGTGCGTCGCTGTGTAACACTGGGACAGGTGCTGGTGGGGGTGAGTCTGTCGCTGTGTAAAACTGGGACACGGTGCTGGTGGGGACGTGTCTGTCGCTGTGTAACACTGGGACACGGTGCTGGTGGGGACGGGTCTGTCCCTGTATAACACAGGGACATGGTGCTGGTGTGAACGGGTCTGTCGCTGTGTCACACTGGGACACGGTGCTGGCGGAAAAGGGTCTGTCGCTGTGTAACACTGGTTCACGGTGCTGGTGTGAATGAGTCTGTCCCTGTGTAACACTGGGACCCGGTGCTGGTGGGAACGGGTCTGTCGCTGTGCAACACTGGGACACGATGCTGGCGGGGATGTCGCTGTCTAACAACACTGGTTCACGGTGCTGGTGTGAACGGGTCTGTCGCTGTGTAACACTGGGACACGGTGCTGGTGTGAACGGGTCTGTCGCTGTGTAACACTGGGACACGGTGCTGGTGTCAACGGGCCTGTCGCTGTCTAACAGTGGGGCACGGTGCTAGTGGGAACGGGTCTGTCGCTGTGTAACATGGGACACGGTACTGGTGTGGACCAGTCTGTCGCTGCGTAACACTGGGACACGGTGCTGGTGGGGACGGGCCTGCCGCTGTGTAACACTGGGACAGGGTGCTGGTGGGGATGAATCTGTCGCTGTGTAACACTGGGACACGGTGCTGGTGGGGACGGGTATGTCCCAGTGTAACACTGGGACATGGTGCTGGTGTGAACGGGTCTGTCGCTGTGTCACACTGGGACACGGTGCTGGTGTGAACGGGCCTGTCGCTGTCTAACACTGTGACCCGGTGCTGGTGGGGACGGTTCTGTCGCTGTGTAACACTGGGACACGGTGCTGGTGGGGACGGGTCTGTCCTTGTATAACACTGGGACATGGTGCTGGTGTGAACGGGTCTGTCGCTGTGTCACACTGGGACACGGTGCTGGTGTGAACGGGCCTGTCGCTGTCTAACACTGTGACCCGGTGCTGGTGGGGACGGTTCTGTCGCTGTGTAACACTGGGACATGGTGCTGGTGGGGACGTGTCTGTCGCTGTGTAACACTGGGACACGGTGCTGGTGGGGACGGGTCTGTCGCTGTGTCACACTGGGACACGGTGCTGGTGTGAACGGGCCTGTCGCTGTCTAACACTGTGACCCGGTGCTGGTGGGGACGGTTCTGTCGCTGTGTAACACTGGGACATGGTGCTGGTGGGGACCTGTCTGTCGCTGTGTAACACTGGGACACGGTGCTGGTGTGAACGGGTCTGTCCCTGTGTAACACTGGGACCCGTGCTGGTGGGAATGGGTCTGTCGCTGTTCAACACTGGGACACGATGATGGCGGGGATGGGTCTGTCGCTGT
The DNA here is from genome assembly GCF_047496885.1 of Scyliorhinus torazame. NCBI lineage: Eukaryota > Metazoa > Chordata > Chondrichthyes > Carcharhiniformes > Scyliorhinidae > Scyliorhinus > Scyliorhinus torazame. The sequence continues at coordinate 92,408,054 of NC_092718.1, forward strand.
GTAACACTGGGACCCGGTGCTGGTGGGGATGGGTCTGTCGCTGTGTAACACTGGGACACGGTGCTGGCGGGGATGGGTCTGTCGCTGTGTAACACTGGGACACGGTGCTTGTGGGAAAGGGTCTGTCGCTGTGCAACACTGGGACACGGTGCTGGCGGGGATGGGTCTGTCGCTGTGTAACACTGGGACCCGGTGCTGGTGGGGATGGGTCTGTCGCTGTGTGACACTGGGACCCCGTGCTGGTATGAACGGGCATGTCGCTGTGCAACACTGGGACAGGGTGCTGGTGTGGACGGGTCTGTTGCTGTGAAACACTGGGGAACGGTGCTGGTGGGGGTGTCGCTGTGTAACACTGGGACACGTTGCTGGCGGGGATGGGTCTGTCGCTGTATAACACTGGGACATGGTGCTGGTGGGAACGGGTCTGTCGCTGTGTAACACTGGGCCACGGTGCTGGTGTGTACGGGTCTGTTGCTGTGAAACACTGGGGAACGGTGCTGGTGGGGGTGTCGCTGTGTAACACTGGGACACGTTGCTGGCGGGGATGGGTCTGTCACTGTATAACACGGGGACATGGTGCTGGTGGGAACGGGTCTGTCGCTGTGTAACACTGGGACACGGTGCTGTTATGTAGGGTCCGTCGCTGTGTAACACTGGGACAGGTGCTGGTGGGGGTGAGTCTGTCGCTGTGTAAAACTGGGACACGGTGCTGGTGGGGACGGGTCTGTCCCTGTATAACACAGGGACATGGTGCTGGTGTGAACGGGTCTGTCGCTGTGTCACACTGGGACACGGTGCTGGCGGAAAAGGGTCTGTCGCTGTGTAACACTGGGAAATGGTGTTGGTGTGGATGGGTCTTTCACTGTGCAACACTGGTTCACGGTGCTGGTGTGAACGGGTCTGTCGCTGTGTAACACTGGGACACGGTGCTGGTGTGAATGGGTCTGTCCCTGTGTAACACTGGGACCCGGTGCTGGTGGGAACGGGTCTTTCACTGTGCAACACTGGTTCACGGTGCTGGTGTGAACGGGTCTGTCGCTGTGTAACACTGGGACACAGTGCTGGTGTCAACGGGCCTGTCGCTGTCTAACAGTGGGGCACGGTGCTAGTGGGAAAGGGTCTGTCGCTGTGTAACACACACGGTGCTAGTGGGAACGGGTCTGTCGCTGTGTAACATGGGACACGGTACTGGTGTGGACCAGTCTGTCGCTGCGTTACACTGGGACACGGTGCTGGTGTGCACGGGCCTGCCGCTGTGTAACACAAGGACACGGTGCTGGCGGGAAAGGGTCTGTCGCTGTGTAACACTGGGACACGGTGCTGCTGGGAACAGGTCTGTCGCTGTGCAACACTGGGACACGGTGCTGGTGTGCACGGGCCTGCCGCTGTGTAACACTGGGACACGGTGCCAGTGGGGATGGGTCTATCGCTGTATAACACTGGGACACGGTGCCGGAGGGAAAGGGTCTGTCGCTGTGTAACACTGGGACACGGTGCTTGTGGGGAACGGTCTGTCGCTGTGCAACACTGGGACACGGTGCTGGTGTGAACGGGGCTGTCGGTGTGCAACACTGGTACACGGTGCTGGTGTGAACGGGCCTGTCGCTGTGCAACACTGGGACACGGTGCTGGCGGGGATGGGTCTGTCGCTGTGTAACACTGGGACACGGTGCTTGTGGGAAAGGGTCTGTCGCTGTGCAACACTGGGACACGGTGCTGGCGGGGATGGGTCTGTCGCTGTGTAACACTGGGACCCGGTGCTGGTGGGGATGGGTCTGTCGCAGTGTGACACTGGGACCCCGTGCTGGCATGAACGGGCATGTCGCTGTGCAACACTGGGACAGGGTGCTGGTGTGCACGGGCCTGTCGCTGTGTACCACTGGTACACGGTGCCGGTCCGGATGGGTCTATCGCTGTATAACACTGGGAAACGGTGCTGGTGGGGATGGGTCTGTCGCTGTGCAACAATGGGAAACGGTGCTGGTGTGAACGGGGCTGTCGGTGTGCAACACTGGTACACGGTGCTGGTGTGAACGGGCCTGTCGCTGTGCAACACTGGGACACAGTGCCGGTGGGAATGGGTCTGTCGCTGTGTAACACTGGGACACGTTGCTGGCGGGGATGGGTCTCTCGCTGTATAACACTGGGACATGGTGCTGGTGGAAACGGGTCTGTCGCTGTGTAACACTGGGACACGGTGCTGTGATGTAGGGTCCGTCGCTGTGTAACACTGGGACAGGTGCTGGTGGGGGTGAGTCTGTCGCTGTGTAAAACTGGGACACGGTGCTGGTGGGGACGTGTCTGTCGCTGTGTAACACTGGGACACGGTGTTGGTGGGGACGGGTCTGTCCCTGTATAACACAGGGACATGGTGCTGGTGTGAACGGGTCTGTCGCTGTGTCACACTGGGACACGGTGCTGGCGGAATTGGGTCTGTCGCTGTGTAACACTGGGAAATGGTGTTGGTGTGGATGGGTCTTTCACTGTGCAACACTGGTTCACGGTGCTGGTGTGAACGGGCCTGTCGCTGTGCAACACAGGGACATGGTGCTGGTGTGAACGGGTCTGTCGCTGTGTCACACTGGGACACGGTGCTGGCGGAAAAGGGTCTGTCGCTGTGTAACACTGGGAAATGGTGTTGGTGTGGATGGGTCTTTCACTGTGCAACACTGGTTCACGGTGCTGGTGTGAACGGGCCTGTCGCTGTGCAACACTGGGCCACGGTGCTGGTGGGAAAGGGTCTGTCGCTGTGTAACGCTGGGACACGGTGTGGAAGGTGACGGGTCTGTCCCTGTGTAACACTGGGACATGGTGCTGGTGGGAAAGGGTATGTCGCTGTGTAACACTGGGGAACGGTGCTGGTGGGGGTGTCGTGTGTAACACTGGGACACGGTGCTGGTGGGGGTGTCGTGTGTAACACTGGGACACGGTGCTGGTGGGGACGGGTCTGTTCCTGTGTAACACTGGGCGACGGCGCTGATGGGGACGGGTCTGTTGCTGTGTAACACTGGGCCACGGCGCTGGTGGGGACGGTTCTGTCGTTGTGTAACACTGGGACACGGTGCTGGTGGGGACGTGTCTGTCGCTGTGCAACACTGGGAGACGGTGCTGGTGGGTATGGGTCTGTCGCTGTGTAACGCTGGGACACGGTGTGGATGGTGACTGGTCTGTCCCTGTGTAACACTGGGCCACGGTGCTGGTGGGAAAGGGTCTGTCGCTGTGTAACACTGGGAAACGGTGTTGGTGGGTATGGGTCTGTCGCTGTGTAACGCTGGGACACGGTGTGGATGGTGACTGGTCTGTCCCTGTGTAACACTGGGACATGGTGTTGGTGGGAAAGGGTCTGTCGCTGTGTAACACTGGGCGACGGCGCTGGTGGGGTCGGGTCAGTTGCTGTGAAACACTGGGGAACGATGCTGGTGGGGGTGAGTCTGTCGCTGTGTAAAACTGGGACACGGTGCTGGTGGGGACGGGTCTGTCCCTGTATAACACAGGGACATGGTGCTGGTGTGAACGGGTCTGTCGCTGTGTCACACTGGGACACGGTGCTGGCGGAAAAGGGTCTGTCGCTGTGTAACACTGGGAAATGGTGTTGGTGTGGATGGGTCTTTCACTGTGCAACACTGGTTCACGGTGCTGGTGTGAACGGGTCTGTCGCTGTGTAACACTGGGACACGGTGCTGGTGTGAATGGGTCTGTCCCTGTGTAACACTGGGACCTGGTGCTGGTGGGAACGGGTCTTTCACTGTGCAACACTGGTTCACGGTGCTGGTGTGAACGGGTCTGTCGCTGTGTAACACTGGGACACGGTGCTGGTGTCAACGGGCCTGTCGCTGTCTAACAGTGGGGCACGGTGCTAGTGGGAACGGGTCTGTCGCTGTGTAACACTGGGACACGGTGCTGTGATGTAGGGTCCGTCGCTGTGTAACACTGGGACAGGTGCTGGTGGGGGTGAGTCTGTCGCTGTGTAACACTGGGACACGGTGCTGGTGGGGACGGGTCTGTCCCTGTATAACACAGGGACATGGTGCTGGTGTGAACGGGTCTGTCGCTGTGTCACACTGGGACACGGTGCTGGCGGAATTGGGTCTGTCGCTGTGTAACACTGGGAAATGGTGTTGGTGTGGATGGGTCTTTCACTGTGCAACACTGGTTCACGGTGCTGGTGTGAACGGGCCTGTCGCTGTGCAACACTGGGCCACGGTGCTGGTGGGAAAGGGTCTGTCGCTGTGTAACGCTGGGACACGGTGTGGATGGTGACGGGTCTGTCCCTGTGTAACACTGGGACATGGTGCTGGTGGGAAAGGGTATGTCGCTGTGTAACACTGGGGAACGGTGCTGGTGGGGGTGTCGTGTGTAACACTGGGACACGGTGCTGGTGGGGACGGGTCTGTTCCTGTGTAACACTGGGCGACGGCGCTGGTGGGGACGGGTCTGTTGCTGTGTAACACTGGGCCACGGCGCTGGTGGGGACGGTTCTGTCGTTGTGTAACACTGGGACACGGTGCTGGTGGGGGTGAGTCTGTTGCTGTGTAAAACTGGGACACGGTGCTGGTGGGGACGTGTCTGTCGCTGTGCAACACTGGGACACGGTGCTGTGGGGTAGGGTCCGTCGCTGTGTAACACTGGGACAGGGTGCTGGTGGGGGTGAGTCTGTCGCTGTGTAAAACTGGGACATGGTGCTGGTGTGAACGGGTCTGTCGCTGTGTCACACTGGGCCACGGTGCTGGTGGGAAAGGGTCTGTCGCTGTGTAACACTGGGAAATGGTGTTGGTGTGGATGGGTTTTTCACTGTGCAACACTGGTTCACGGTGCTGGTGTGAACGGGCCTGTCGCTGTGCAACACTGGGCCACGGTGCTGGTGGGAAAGGGTCTGTCGCTGTGTAACACTGGGAAACGGTGTTGGTGGGAAGGGACTGTCGCTGTGTAACACTGGGACACGGCGCTGGTGGGGATGGGTCTGTCGCTGTATAACACTGGGACATGGTGCTGGTGGGAACGGGTCTGTCGCTGTGTAACACTGGGCCACGGTGCTGGTGTGGACGGGTCTGTTGCTGTGAAACACTGGGGAACGGTGCTGGTGGGGGTGTCGCTGTGTAACACTGGGACACGTTGCTGGCGGGGATGGGTCTGTCGCTGTATAACACTGGGACATGGTGCTGGTGGGAACGGGTCTGTCGCTGTGTAACACTGGGCCACGGTGCTGGTGTGGACGGGTCTGTTGCTGTGAAACACTGGGGAACGGTGCTGGTGGGGGTGTCGCTGTGTAACACTGGGACACGTTGCTGGCGGGGATGGGTCTGTCACTGTATAACACGGGGACATGGTGCTGGTGGGAACGGGTCTGTCGCTGTGTAACACTGGGACACGGTGCTGTGATGTAGGGTCCGTCGCTGTGTAACACTGGGACAGGTGCTGGTGGGGGTGAGTCTGTCGCTGTGTAAAACTGGGACACGGTGCTGGTGGGGACGGGTCTGTCCCTGTATAACACAGGGACATGGTGCTGGTGTGAACGGGTCTGTCGCTGTGTCACACTGGGACACGGTGCTGGCGGAAAAGGGTCTGTCGCTGTGTAACACTGGGAAATGGTGTTGGTGTGGATGGGTCTTTCACTGTGCAACACTGGTTCACGGTGCTGGTGTGAACGGGTCTGTCGCTGTGTAACACTGGGACACGGTGCTGGTGTGAATGGGTCTGTCCCTGTGTAACACTGGGACCCGGTGCTGGTGGGAACGGGTCTTTCACTGTGCAACACTGGTTCACGGTGCTGGTGTGAACGGGTCTGTCGCTGTGCAACACTGGGACACGGTGCTGGTGTCAACGGGCCTGTCGCTGTCTAACAGTGGGGCACGGTGCTAGTGGGAAAGGGTCTGTCGCTGTGTAACACTGGGACACGGTGCTGTGATGTAGGGTCTGTCCCTGTGTAACACTGGGACCCGTGCTGGTGGGAATGGTTCTGTCGCTGTGCAACACTGGGACACGATGCTGGCGGGGATGTCGCTGTGTAACACTGGGACACGGTGCTGGTGTGAACGGGGCTGTCGCTGTCTAACACTGGGACCCGGTGCTGGTGAGGACGGTTCTGTCACTGTGTAACACTGGGACACGGTGCTGGTGTGAACGGGCCTGTCGCTGTGTAACACAGGGACCCCGTGCTGGCGGGGATGGGTCTGTCGCTCTGTAACACTGGGACACGGTGCAAGTGGGAAAGGGTCTGTCGCTGTGTAACACTGGGACACCGTATTGGTGGGCATGGGTCTGTCGCTGTGTAACACTGGGACATGGTACTGGTGTGGACCAGTCTGTCGCTGTGTAACACTGGGACACGGTGCTGGTGGGGATAGGCATGTCGCTATGTAACACTGGGACATGGTGCTGGTGGGAACGAGTATGTTGCTGTGTAACACTGGGACACATTGCTGGTGGGGATCGGTCTGTCGCTATGTAACACTGGGACACGGTGTTGGTGTGAAGGGACTGTCGCTGTGTAACACTGGGACACGGTGCTGGTGGGGACGGGTATGTCCCAGTGTAACACTGGGACATGGTGCTGGTGTGAACGGGTCTGTCGCTGTGTCACACTGGGACACGGTGCTGGTGTGAACGGGCCTGTCGCTGTCTAACACTGTGACCCGGTGCTGGTGGGGACGGTTCTGTCGCTGTGTAACACTGGGACACGGTGCTGGTGGGGACGTGTCTGTCCCTGTATAACACTGGGACATGGTGCTGGTGTGCACGGGCCTGTCGCTGTGCAGCACTGGGACACGGTGCTGGTGTGCACGGGCCTGTCGCTGTGTAACACTGGGACACGGTGCCGGTGGGGATGAGTCTATCGCTGTATAACACTGGGACACGGTGCAGGTGGGAAAGGGACTGTCGCTGTGTAACACTGGGAAAGGGTGTTGGTGGGGATTGGTCTGTCGCTGTGCAACACTGGGCCACGGTGCTGGTGGAGACGGGTCTGTCGCTGTGCTACACTTGTACACGGTGCTGATGTGAACGGGCCTGTCGCTGTGTAACACTGGGACACGGTGCTCATGGGGACGAGTCTGTCGCTGTGCAACACTGGGGAACGAGCTGGTGGGGACGAGTCTGTTGCTGTGTAACACTGGGACCCGGTGCTGGTGGGGACGAGGCTGTTGCTGTGTAACACTGGAACACGGTGCTGGTGGGAACGGGTCTGTCGCTGTGTAACACTGGGACACGGTGCTGGTAGGGACGGGTCTGCTGCTGCGTAACACTGGGACCCGGTGCTGACGGGGACGGGTCTGTTGCTGTGTAACACTGGGGAAGGTGCTGGTGGGGACGAGTCTGTTGCTGTGTAACACTGGGACCCGGTGCTGAAGGGGACGGGTCTGTTGCTGTGTAACACTGGGGAAGGTGCGGGTGGGGACGAGTCTGTTGCTGTGTAACACTGGGACCCGGTGCTGAAGGGGACGGGTCTGTTGCTGTGTAACACTGGGGAAGGTGCGGGTGGGGACGAGTCTGTTGCTGTGTAACACTGGGACACGGTGCTGTGCAACACTGGGACACGGTGCCGGTGGGGATGGGTCTGTCGCTGTGTAACACTGGGACACGGTGCTGGTGGGAAAGGGTCTGTCGCTGTGTAACACTGGGACACGGCATTTGTGGGGATGCGTCTGTCGCTGTGTAACACTGGGACACGGTGCTGGTGTGGACCAGTCTGTCGCTGTGTAACACTGGGACACGGTGCTGGTGTGGACCAGTCTGTCGCTGTGTAACACTGGGACACGGTGCTGGTGGGAACGGGCCTGTTGCTATGCAACAGTGTGACCCGGTGCTGGTGGGGACGAGTCTGTCGCTGTGTAACACTGGGACACGGTGCTGGTGTGGACCAGCCTGTCGCTGTGTAATACTGGGTCACGGTGTTGGTGAGAATGGGTCTGTCGCTGTGTAACACTGGGACACGGTGCTGCTGGGAATGGGCCTGTCGTTGTATAACACTGTACCCCGGTGCCGGTGGGGATGGGTCTGTCGCTGTGTAACACTGGGACCCGGTGCTGACGGGGACGAGTCTGTTGCTGTGTAACACTGGGGAACGTGCGGGTGGGGACGAGTCTGTTGCTGTGTAACACTGGGACCCGGTGCTGACGGGGACGAGTCTGTTGCTGTGTAACACTGGGACACGGTGTTGGTGGGAATGGGTCTGTCGCTGCGCAACACTGGGACACGGTGCTGGTGGGAATGGGTCTGTCGCTGTGCAACACTGGGCACCGGTGCCGTGGGGACGGGTCTGTCGCTGTGCAACACTGGGACACTGTGCTGGTGGGAAAGGGTCAGTCGCTGTGCAACCCTGGGACACGGTGCCGGTGGGGATGGGTCTGTCGCTGTGCAACACTGGGACACGGTGCTCGTGGGGACGAGTCTGTCGCTGTGCAACACTGGTACACGGTGCTGGTGTGAACGGGCCTGTCGCTGTGCAACACTGGGACACAGTGCCGGTGGGGATGGGTCTGTCGCTGTGCAACACTGGGACACGATGCTGGTGTGGACCAGTCTGTCGTTGTGTAACACTGGGACACGGTGCTGGTGTGGACCAGTCTGTCGCTGTGTAGCACTGGGACACGGTGCTGGTGGGAACGGGCCTGTTGCTATGCAACAGTGTGACCCGGTGCTGGTGGGGGCGAGTCTGTCGCTGTGTAACACTGGGACCCCATGCAGGTGTGAACGGGCCTGTCGCTGTGCAACACTGGGACACGGTGCTGGTGTGCACGGGCCTGTCTCTGTCTAACACTGGGACACGGTGCTGGTGTGGACCAGTCTGTCGCTGTGTAACAGTGGGACACGGTGCTGGTGTGGACCAGTCTGTCGCTGTGTAACATTGGGACACTGTGTTGGTGGGAATGGGTCTGTCGCTGTGTAAAAATGGGACACGGTGCTGCTGGGAATGGGCCTGTCGTTGTGTAACACTGGGCCCCGGTGCCGGTGGGGACGGGTCTGTCGCTGTGCAACACTGGTACACGGTGCTGGTGTGAACGGGCCTGTCGCTGTGCAACACTGGGACACGGTGCTCGTGGGGACGAGTCTGTCGCTGTGCAACACTGGTACACGGTGCTGGTGTGAACGGGCCTGTCGCTGTGCAACACTGGGACACGGTGCCGGTGGGGATGGGTCTGTTGCTGTGTAACACTGGGACACGGTGCTGGTGGGAAAGGGTCTGTCGCTGTGTAACACCGAGACACGGTGCTGGTGTGAATGGGCCTTTCGCTGTGCAAAACTGGGACACGGTGCCGGTGGGGATGGGTCTGTCGCTGGGTAACACTGGGACACCGTGCTGGTGGGAAAGGGTCTGTCACTGTCTAACACTGGGACACGGTATTGGTGTGCACGGGCCTGTCGCTGTGTAACACTGGGACACGGTGCTGGTGGGAAAGGGTCAGTCGCTGTGCAACCCTGGGACACGGTGCCGGTGGGGATGGGTCTGTCGCTGTGCAACACTGGGATACGGTGCTGGTGGAAATGGGTCTGTCGCTGTGTAACACTGGGACACAGTGCTGGTGGGAAAGGGTCTGTCGCTGTGCAACACTGGGACACGGTGCCGGTGGGGATGGGTCTGTCGCTGTGCAACACTGGGACACGGTGCCGGTGGGGATGGGTCTGTCGCTGTGTAACACTGGGACACGGTCCTGGTTGGAAAGGGTCTGTCGCTGTGTAACACCGAGACACGGTGCTGGTGGGAACGGGTCTGTCGCTGTGTAACACTGGGACCCGGTGTTTGTGGGGGTGAGTCTGTCGCTGTGCAACACTGGGAGACGGTGCTGGTGTGACCGGGCCTGTTGCAATGCAACAGTGTGACACGGTGCTGGTGGGGATGAGTCTGTCGCTGTGTAACACTGGGACCCCGTGCTGGTGTGAACGGGCTTGTCGCTGTGCAACACTGGGACAAGGTGCTGGTGTGCACGGGCCTGTCGCTGTGCAGCACTGGGACACGGTGCTGGTGTGCACGGGCCTGTCGCTGTGTAACACTGGGACACGGTGCCGGTGGGGATGAGTCTATCGCTGTATAACACTGGGACACGGTGCTGGTGTGAACGGGCCTGTCGCTGTCAACAGTGGGACACGGTGCCGGTGGGGATGGGTCAATCGCTGTGTAACGCTGGGACACGGTGCTCATGGGGACGAGTCTGTCGCTGTGCAACACTGGGGAACGAGCTGGTGGGGACGAGTCTGTTGCTGTGTAACACTGGGACCCGGTGCTGGTGGGGACGAGTCTGTTGCTGTGTAACACTGGGACACGGTGCTGGTAGGGACGGGTCTGCTGCTGCGTAACACTGGGACCCGGTGCTGACGGGGACGAGTCTGTTGCTGTGTAACACTGGGGAACGTGCGGGTGGGGACGAGTCTGTTGCTGTGTAACACTGGGACCCGGTGCTGAAGGGGACGGGTCTGTTGCTGTGTAACACTGGGGAAGGTGCGGGTGGGGACGAGTCTGTTGCTGTGTAACACTGGGACCCGGTGCTGACGGGGACGAGTCTGTTGCTGTGTAACACTGGGACACGGTGCTGGTGTGGACCAGTCTGTCGCTGTGTAACAGTGGGACACGGTGCTGGTGTGGACCAGTCTGTCGCTGTGTAACATTGGGACACTGTGTTGGTGGGAATGGGTCTGTCGCTGTGTAAAAATGGGACACGGTGCTGCTGGGAATGGGCCTGTCGTTGTGTAACACTGGGCCTCGGTGCCGGTGGGGACGGGTCTGTCGCTGTGCAACACTGGTACACGGTGCTGGTGTGAACGGGCCTGTCGCTGTGCAACACTGGGACACGGTGCTCGTGGGGACGAGTCTGTCGCTGTGCAACACTGGTACACGGTGCTGGTGTGAACGGGCCTGTCGCTGTGCAACACTGGGACACGGTGCCGGTGGGGATGGGTCTGTCGCTGGGTAACACTGGGACACCGTGCTGGTGGGAAAGGGTCTGTCACTGTCTAACACTGGGACACGGTATTGGTGTGCACGGGCCTGTCGCTGTGTAACACTGGGACACGGTGCTGGTGGGAAAGGGTCAGTCGCTGTGCAACCCTGGGACACGGTGCCGGTGGGGATGGGTCTGTCGCTGTGCAACACTGGGATACGGTGCTGGTGGAAATGGGTCTGTCGCTGTGTAACACTGGGACACAGTGCTGGTGGGAAAGGGTCTGTCGCTGTGCAACACTGGGACACGGTGCCGGTGGGGATGGGTCTGTCGCTGTGCAACACTGGGACACGGTGCCGGTGGGGATGGGTCTGTCGCTGTGTAACACTGGGACACGGTCCTGGTTGGAAAGGGTCTGTCGCTGTGTAACACCGAGACACGGTGCTGGTGGGAACGGGTCTGTCGCTGTGTAACACTGGGACCCGGTGTTTGTGGGGGTGAGTCTGTCGCTGTGCAACACTGGGAGACGGTGCTGGTGTGACCGGGCCTGTTGCAATGCAACAGTGTGACACGGTGCTGGTGGGGATGAGTCTGTCGCTGTGTAACACTGGGACCCCGTGCTGGTGTGAACGGGCTTGTCGCTGTGCAACACTGGGACAAGGTGCTGGTGTGCACGGGCCTGTCGCTGTGCAGCACTGGGACACGGTGCTGGTGTGCACGGGCCTGTCGCTGTGTAACACTGGGACACGGTGCCGGTGGGGATGAGTCTATCGCTGTATAACACTGGGACACGGTGCTGGTGTGAACGGGCCTGTCGCTGTCAACAGTGGGACACGGTGCCGGTGGGGATGGGTCAATCGCTGTGTAACGCTGGGACACGGTGCTCATGGGGACGAGTCTGTCGCTGTGCAACACTGGGGAACGAGCTGGTGGGGACGAGTCTGTTGCTGTGTAACACTGGGACCCGGTGCTGGTGGGGACGAGTCTGTTGCTGTGTAACACTGGGACACGGTGCTGGTAGGGACGGGTCTGCTGCTGCGTAACACTGGGACCCGGTGCTGACGGGGACGAGTCTGTTGCTGTGTAACACTGGGGAACGTGCGGGTGGGGACGAGTCTGTTGCTGTGTAACACTGGGACCCGGTGCTGAAGGGGACGGGTCTGTTGCTGTGTAACACTGGGGAAGGTGCGGGTGGGGACGAGTCTGTTGCTGTGTAACACTGGGACCCGGTGCTGACGGGGACGAGTCTGTTGCTGTGTAACACTGGGACACGGTGCTGGTGTGGACCAGTCTGTCGCTGTGTAACAGTGGGACACGGTGCTGGTGTGGACCAGTCTGTCGCTGTGTAACATTGGGACACTGTGTTGGTGGGAATGGGTCTGTCGCTGTGTAAAAATGGGACACGGTGCTGCTGGGAATGGGCCTGTCGTTGTGTAACACTGGGCCCCGGTGCCGGTGGGGACGGGTCTGTCGCTGTGCAACACTGGTACACGGTGCTGGTGTGAACGGGCCTGTCGCTGTGCAACACTGGGACACGGTGCTCGTGGGGACGAGTCTGTCGCTGTGCAACACTGGTACACGGTGCTGGTGTGAACGGGCCTGTCGCTGTGCAACACTGGGACACGGTGCCGGTGGGGATGGGTCTGTTGCTGTGTAACACTGGGACACGGTGCTGGTGGGAAAGGGTCTGTCGCTGTGTAACACCGAGACACGGTGCTGGTGTGAATGGGCCTTTCGCTGTGCAAAACTGGGACACGGTGCCGGTGGGGATGGGTCGGTCGCTGGGTAACACTGGGACACCGTGCTGGTGGGAAAGGGTCTGTCACTGTGTAACACTGAGACACGGTGCTGGTGGGAACGGGTCTGTCACTGTGTAACACTGGGACACGGTGCTCGTGGGGAGGAGTCTGTCGCTGGGTAACACTGGGACACCGTGCTGGTGGGAAAGGGTCTGTCACTGTCTAACACTGGGACACGGTATTGGTGTGCACGGGCCTGTCGCTGTGTAACACTGGGACACGGTGCTGGTGGGAAAGGGTCAGTCGCTGTGCAACCCTGGGACACGGTGCCGGTGGGGATGGGTCTGTCGCTGTGCAACACTGGGACACAGTGCTGGTGGGAAAGGGTCTGTCGCTGTGCAACACTGGGACACGGTGCCGGTGGGGATGGGTCTGTCGCTGTGTAACACTGGGACACGGTCCTGGTTGGAAAGGGTCTGTCGCTGTGTAACACCGAGACACGGTGCTGGTGGGAACGGGTCTGTCGCTGTGTAACACTGGGACCCGGTGTTTGTGGGGGTGAGTCTGTCGCTGTGCAACACTGGGAGACGGTGCTGGTGTGACCGGGCCTGTTGCAATGCAACAGTGTGACACGGTGCTGGTGGGGATGAGTCTGTCGCTGTGTAACACTGGGACCCCGTGCTGGTGTGAACGGGCTTGTCGCTGTGCAACACTGGGACAAGGTGCTGGTGTGCACGGGCCTGTCGCTGTGCAGCACTGGGACACGGTGCTGGTGTGCACGGGCCTGTCGCTGTGTAACACTGGGACACGGTGCCGGTGGGGATGAGTCTATCGCTGTATAACACTGGGACACGGTGCTGGTGTGAACGGGCCTGTCGCTGTCAACAGTGGGACACGGTGCCGGTGGGGATGGGTCAATCGCTGTGTAACGCTGGGACACGGTGCTCATGGGGACGAGTCTGTCGCTGTGCAACACTGGGGAACGAGCTGGTGGGGACGAGTCTGTTGCTGTGTAACACTGGGACCCGGTGCTGGTGGGGACGAGTCTGTTGCTGTGTAACACTGGGACACGGTGCTGGTAGGGACGGGTCTGTTGCTGTGTAACACTGGGACCCGGTGCTGGTGGGAACGGGTCTGTCGCTGTGTAACACTGGGACCCGGTGTTTGTGGGGGTGAGTCTGTCGCTGTGCAACACTGGGACACGGTGCCGGTGGGGATGGGTCTGTTGCTGTGTAACACTGGGACACGGTGCTGGTGGGAAAGGGTCTGTCGCTGTGTAACACCGGGACACGGTATTGGTGGAGATGGGTCTGTCGCTTTGTAACACTGGGACACGGTGCTGGTGTGGACCAGTCTGTCGCTGTGTAACACTGGGACACGGTGCTGGTGGGAACGGGTCTGTCGCTGTGTAACACTGGGACCCGGTGTTGGTGGGGGTGAGTCTGTCGCTGTGCAACACTGGGACCCCGTGCTGGTGTGAACGGGCTTGTCGCTGTGCAACACTGGGAGACGGTGCTGGTGTGACCGGGCCTGTTGCTATGCAACAGTGTGACCCGGTGCTGGTGGGGAAGAGTCTGTCGCTGTGTAACACTGGGACCCCGTGCTGGTGTGAACGGGCTTGTCGCTGTGCAACACTGGGACAAGGTGCTGGTGTGCACGGGCCTGTCGCTGTGTAACACTGGGCCACGGCGCTCGTGGAGACGGGTCTGTCGCTGTGCTACACTTGTACACGGTGCTGGTGTGAACGGGCCTGTCGCTGTGCAACAGTGGGACACGGTGCCGGTGGGGATGGGTCTGACGCTGTGTAACGCTGGGACACGGTGCTGGTGGGAAAAGGACTGTTGCTGTGTAACACTGGGAAAGGGTGTTAGTGGGGATGGGTCTGTCGCTGTGCAACACTGGGCCACGGCGCTCGTGGAGACGGGTCTGTCGCTGTGCTACACTTGTACACGGTGCTGGTGTGAACGGTGCCGGTGGGGATGAGTCTATCGCTGTATAACACTGGGACACGGTGCTGGTGGGAAAAGGACTGTTGCTGTGTAACACTGGGAAAGGGTGTTAGTGGGGATGGGTCTGTCGCTGTGCAACACTGGGCCACGGCGCTCGTGGAGACGGGTCTGTCGCTGTGCTACACTTGTACACGGTGCCGGTGGGGATGGGTCAATCGCTGTGTAACGCTGGGACACGGTGCTCGTGGGGACGAGTCTGTCGCTGTGCAACACTGGGGAACGTGCTGGTGGGGACGAATCCGTTGCTGTGTAACACTGGGACCCGGTGCTGGTGGGGACGAGTCTGTTGCTGTGTAACACTGGGACCCGGTGCTGACGGGGACGAGTCTGTTGCTGTGTAACACTGGGACACGGTGCTGGTGGAGGCGAGTCTGTCGCTGTGTAACACTGGGACACGGTGCTG
Organism: Scyliorhinus torazame; assembly: GCF_047496885.1. Lineage (NCBI taxonomy): Eukaryota > Metazoa > Chordata > Chondrichthyes > Carcharhiniformes > Scyliorhinidae > Scyliorhinus > Scyliorhinus torazame. The sequence continues at coordinate 92,423,076 of NC_092718.1, forward strand.
GTGGAGGCGAGTCTGTCGCTGTGTAACACTGGGACACAGTCCTGGTGGGAGATGGCTTGTGTCTGTTTAACACTGGGACACGGTGCTTGTTGTGGTGGCTCTATCTCGATCCTGTGTAACAGGCTTGGGGGTGGGGTGGGCGTGGAGATCATTCTTTTGCTGTCTAGCAGGGTGAGAGGGGTTGGGCGCTGAATGGACCTCCTCCTGTTCTTGTGTAACTTGCTTGAGGGGATTGGACGGGCCTCCTCCTGATTTGGGATACCACGGGCGGTAAAAGGTGCTACAGAAATGGGATTGTTTTCTTACCCGATCCCAGGAGAATATCAGGGTTTCCCAATGTCAATGTCGCGGTGAAGTCATCGCCCCGATACTCCGAGTCCACCTGCCAGTTTATAAACTTTGACTGTTGCGTCTGGAGAGAACGGACAGGTACAACATGGTGTTAGGCACAGAGTAAAGTTCCCTCGACACTGCCCCATCGAACACTCCCAGGACAGGTATAGCACAGGGTTAGATACAGAGTAAAGCTCCCTCTACACGGTCTCCATCAAACACTCCCAGGGCAGGTATAGCACGGGGTTAGGTACAGAGTAAAGCTCCCTCTAAACTATCCCCATCAAACACTCCCAGGCCAGATACAGCATGGGGTTGATACTGAGTAAAACTCCCTCTACACTAACCCCATCAAACATTCCCAGGACAGGTACAGCACGGGGTTAGATACAGAGTAAAGCTCCCTCTACACTGCCCCATCAAACACTCGGAGGACAGGTACAGCATAGGTTAAGATACAGGTAAAAGATCCCATCCAATGCCTCCACAAAAGGTTTGAAATTTGATGTTTATAGCCACAGTCAGCCAATACATGGCCACCAGCAGCTGATTTGAGAGCATCCTAGCGATAGCAGGAGACCTCAATCTCTCTGGCCCAGCCTAACACTCCAATCAGACTTCTCACATGCACCTCAGGTCTGTTGCCAGGCAGTCCCAATGCACTCACCTGTAACACCATTTTCGACCTAACTTTGTTTGTTAGTTGGTGAATGAGCTGTGCGTTCAAGCTGCCTGTGTTATCCATGTCTCCTACTAACACGGGAAATGCCTGCAAAATAAAACACAAGATATCTGTTATAGTAGTTCGCTCCAGTGAATCTCTATTAAATTCCAGCCTGCAACTCACTGCTGGGCATCTGTTATTCTGTATATAAACCACCCCAAAATCCTTGATTAGATTCCACCTGTAACTCACTCCCGGAGATCTGTTATTCTCTATATAAACCACCCCAAAAACACCTCCATTAGATTACAGCCTGAAACTCACTCATGTGTATCTGTTAGTCTATATATAAACCACCCCAAAACCCTTGATTAAATTCCAATCTGCAACTCACTTCCAGGTTTCTGTTATTCTACATACAAACCTCCCCGAACTTCTCAATATGATTCCAGACTGTAACTCACTCCCGGGTATCTGTTATTCTAGGGTGGCACTGAGGGTGACAAGAGCGCAGAATATGCTCTGGGTGGGGGGCTACAATGTCCATCAACAAGAGTGTCTCGGTAGTACCTCCACAGATCAAGCTGGCCGGGTCCTAAGGGACATAACTGCTAGACTGGGACTGCAGCAGGTGGTGAGGGAACCAACAAGAGGAAAAAAACATACTTTACCTCATTCTCACCAATCTGCCTGCTGCAGATGCATCTGTCTATGACAGTGTCGGTGGAAGTGACCACCTCACTGTCCTTGTGGAGACAAAGTCCTATCTTCACATTAAGGACATCCTCCATCATGTTGTGTGGCAGTACCACTGTGCTAAATGGGATGGACTTCAAACAGATCTAGCAACTCAAGACTGGGCATCCATGAGGTGCTTGGGGGCCATCAGCAGCAGAATTTTATTCAACCACAATCTGCAACCTCATGGCCCGGCATATCCCCCACTCTACCATTACCACCAAGCCAAGGGATAACCCTGGTTCAATGAAGAGAGAAGGAAAGCATGCCAGGAGCAACATCAGGTACACCGTAAAATGAGGTGGCGACCTGGTGAAGCTACATCACAAGCCTACTTGTGTAAAAAACAGCATTAAACAATTAAGCTACTCATTGGAGGCGGCGCCACAAATATCCCCATCCTCAATGATCGAGGAGCCTAGCACTTGTAGCCATCTAAGATGGCCACCTGAAAAGGGCCATGGGAATTATGGCCAACCCAGAACTCAGACAGATACAGAGTCTATGTGTATCTAAAACACAGGTAACCAGACCTGACCGAAACCCCCGCTCGTTTACATTTTAATGGCCCATTTTCCCAGGACAATAGAACTCCAATCAAACAACCTGTACAGCCACAGACTGATCGGCGCCACTCCACTTGCTCAGAAAGCACAACTGCCAAGGTCAATGACCGCTCAGGACCCGCCCAGCTACCAAGGCATCCGCCCCTTTATTGGCCGAAATCGAAGAGAGTGATCAGAGCCCTGTCGAACTATTGGGTCCAAGCTTAAGGACCGCCCCAAAGAGCGCAAAATCCCAGGGGGATAAAAGAGAGCGCAGCCACGTGTTCTGTCCCTCTTGGATCCAGCCTGTGCCTACCCAATTGCAGCAGGAACAGCCAGCTAAGTTCAAGACCAACGATCGCTACCGGACGGTTGAGCCCAACAGAGACAGAGCCACTTTCTTCGAACCACCCAAGTGAAATCCAGATAAAGGCCTTTATCCATTTGCACAGTGCCGGTCGCCCTGAAGTTAAGTATAGGTTATTGTAGCTGATAGGTGTAGTTAAACTCGTAGTATTGTGTTTGCATGTTGAGATAACTCTTATGTATGTAAATAAACCATCTTTTGAACTAACTAACTGGTTGTGTGGTCATTTGATTGATATAAGGGAAAGGCTTGTGGTTCACCGAGATAAATAAATAGAGAAACACACTTATATGCTAAAGATAAGGCTGAGGCATTCGCAACAATCTTCAGTCAGAAGTGCCGAGTGGATGATCTATCGCGGTCTCCTCCAGAGGTCTTCAGCATCTCAGATGTCAGTCTTCAGCCAATATGGTTCACTCCACGTGATATCAACAAATGGCTGAAGGCACTGGATACTGCAAAGGCTATGGGCCCTGACAATATTCCGGCAATAGTACTGAAGACCTGTGCTCCAGAAGTTGCCACACCCCTAGCCAAGCTATTGCAGTACAGCTACAACAATGGCATCTACCCGGCAAAGTGGAAAGTTGTCCAGGTGTGTCCTGTACACAAGAAACAAGACAAATATAACCCAGACAAGTTACGCCCTATCAGTCTACACATTATCAGCAGCAAAGTGATGGAAAGAGTCATCAATAGTGCTATCACGTGGCACTTACCCAACAACAACCTGCTCATGGACACTCAATGTGGGTTCTGCCAGGGTCACTCAGTTCCTGACCTCATTACAGCCTTGGATCAAACATGGACAAAAGAGCTGAAGTAGAGTTGAAGTGAGAGTGACTACCCTTGACATCAAGGCAGCATTTGACCGAGTATGGCATCAAGGAGCCCTAGCTAAACTGGAGTCAATGGGAATCCATGGGGAAACTCTCCGCTGGTTGGAGTCATACCTGGCACAAAGGAAGATGGTTGTGGTGGTCAAAGGTCAATCATCTCAACTCCAGGACATCACTGCAGGAGTTCCTCAGGGTGGAGTCCTAGGCCCAATCATCTTCAGCTGCTTCATCAATGACCTCCCTTCCATCATGTCAGAAGTGGGGATGTTTGCAGGTGACTGTACAATGTTCAGCACCATTCGCGACTCCTCAGATAATGAAGCAGTCCGTGTCCAAATGCAGCAAGACCTGGACAATATCCAGGCTTGGGCTGACAAGTGGCAAGTTACATTTGCGGCACACAAGTGTCAGGCAATGACCATCTCCTACGAGAGAGGATCTAACCATCACCCCATGACATTCAATGGCATTACCATCGCTGAATCCCCCACAATCAACATGGGGGTTACCACTAATCAGAAACTGGACTGGACTAGCCACATTAATACTGTGGCTTCTGGGGCAGGTCAAAGACTAGGAATTCTATGGTGAGTAACTCACTTCCTGACCCCCCAAAGACTGTCAACCACTTACAAGGTACATGCCATGAGTGTACTGGAATACTCTCCACTTGCCTGGATGAGTGCAGCTCCAACAACACTCGAAGCTTAACACCATCCAGGACAAAGCAGCCCACTTGACTGCTCACTCTCCCACGAACATTCAAACCCTCCACCACCGACAAACAGTGGTAGTCATATGTACCATCTACACGATGCACTACAGTAACTAACCAAGGTTCCTTAGGCAGCACCTTACAAACCCATGACCACTACCATCTAGAAGGACAAGAGCAGCAGGTCCCTGGGAACCCACCATCTGGAGGTTCCCCTCCAAGTCACTCACCACCCTGACTTGGAAATCTATCGCCGTTCCTTCACTGTCACTGGGGCAACATTCTGGAACTCCCTCCCGAACAGCACAGTGGGTGTACCTACAACCCAAGGACTGCAGCGGTTCAAGAAAGCAACTCACCACCACCTTCTGAAGGGCAACTAATGATGGGCTAACCAGTGACACCCACATCCCGTAAATTAATTTTAAAAATATATATGAACGACCCAGAACACCTGGTTTAAATTCCAGTCCGAAAATCACTCCCGGGTTTCTGTTATTCTATATGTAAACCACCCTGAACCCCTCGATTAGATTCCAGTCTGCAACTCACTCCCGGGTGTCTGTTATTCTGTATGCAAACCACCCCAAACCCCTCGATTAGATTCCAGTCTGTAACTCACTCCCGGGTATCTGTTATTCTATTTGTAAACCACCCTGAACCCCTCGATTAGATTCCGGTCTGTAACTCACTCCCGGGTGTCTGTTATTCTGTATGTAAACCACCCCAAACCCCTCGATTAGATTCCAGTCTGTAACTCACTCCCGGGAATCTGTTATTCTGTATGTAAACCACCCAGAACCCGTCGATTAGATTCCGGTCTGTAACTCACTCCCGGGAATCTGTTATTCTGTATGTAAACCACCCAGAACCCGTCGATTAGATTCCAGTCTATAACTCACTCCCGGGTACCTGTTATTCTATTTGTAATCTGCCCTGAACCCCTCGATTAGATTCCAGTCCATAACTCACTCCCAGTTATTTATTATTCGATATATAAACTACCCGAACCCCTCGATTAGATTCCAGTCTGGAACTCACTCCCGGGTATCTTTTATTCTATATATATATATATATATATATATATATATAAACCACCCCAAACCCCTCAATCAGATTGCAGTGTGTAACTCACTCCCCGGTATCTGTTATTCTATACATAAACCCCTCCGAACCCCTCGATTAGATTCCAGTCTGTAAATCACTCCCGGGAATCTGTTATTCTGTATGCGAACCAACCAGAAACCGTCGATTAGATTCCAGTCTATAACTCACTCCCAGTTATCTGTTATTCTATATATAAACTATCCGAACCCCTCGATTAGATTCCAGTCCATAACTCACTCCCAGTTATCTGTTATTCGATATATAAACTACCTGAACCCCTCGACGAATAGATTCCAGTCTGGAACTCACTCCCGGGTATCTTTTATTCTATATATATAAACCACCCCAAACCCCTCAATTAGATTGCAGTGTGTAACTCACTCCCCGGTATCTGTTATTCTATACATAAACCCCTCCGAACCCCTCGATTAGATTCCAGTCTGTAACTCACCCCCGGGAATCTGTTATTCTGTATGTAAACCACCCAGAACAACTGGTTTAGATTCCAGTCAGAAATTCACTCTGGGTATCTGGTATTCTATATACAAACCACCCTGAACCCTTTGATTACTTTCCAGTCTGTAACTCACTCCTGGTGTCTATTATTCTACATATAAACCCTGAACCCTTCGATTAGATTCCAGTCTATAACTCACTCCCAGTTATCTGTTATTCTATATATAAACTACCCGAACCCCTCAATTAGATTGCAGTCTGTAACTCACTCCCAGGTATCTGTTATGCTATATATAAACCCCTCCGAACCTCTCGATTAGATTCCAGTCTGTAACTCACTCCCGGGTATCTGTTATTCTATACATAAACCCCTCCGAACCGCTCGATTAGATTTTGGTCTATAACTCACTCCCGTGAATCTGTTGTTCTATTTGTAAACGGCCCTGAACCCCTCGATTAGATTCCAGTCTGTAACTCACTCCCGGATATCTGTTATTCTGTATATAAACCATCCCGAACACCTGGATTAGATTCCAGTCTGCAACTCATTCCCGGGTATCTGTTACTCTCTATATGGTAAGAAGTCTTACAACACCAGGTTAAAGTCCAACAGGTTTATTTCGATATCACGAGCTTTCGGAGCGCTGCTCCTTCCTCAGGTGAGCAGCGCTCCGAAAGCTAGTGACATCAAAACAAACCTGTTGGATTTTAACCTGGTGTTGTAAGACTTCTTACTGTGCTCACCCCAGTCCAACGCCGGCATCTCCACATCATTCTCTATATGAATCACCATGGCTACATGACTGGGCTCTGATATATATATATTGTTGTCAGAATCCATGTTCTTCTCTGTGTTGAGAGAGCCGCTCTTACCTCCGTGGGACTGAGCTGCTTCGTGCCGACATAGGTTGCTCCAAAGTGATAGCTGGATTCTGTTAAGGCGCTGAGGGAAACGGTGTGATTAACCTATACCAGGAGAGAGAGAAGGATATTCTCACTTCAATTAAAGTGATGACACTGAAAACAGGTAGCAGCAGGTAAAACACATCACTATTTGTTCACGGTGTGAAGCGAGTTTGTTGCTTTAGGAGTTCCCCTTCTAGATAGGACTCAGTAAATTCCAGTGTAAAGTCCTGAGTCAGTGATGTCGGACACCATTCAAAAGAGAATTACCCCAGAGTAAAGTCGAAGGGTAGTGCTGAGGAGGCGCGGCACTGTCAGAGGGTCAGTGCTGAGGGAGTGCTGCACTGTCAGCGGGTCAGTGCTGAGGGAGTGTGGCACAGTCAGAGGCTCAGTGCTGAGGGAGCGCGGCAGTGTCAGAGGCTCAGTGCTGAGGGAGCGCGGCAGTGCCAGAGGCTCAGTGCTGAGGGAGCGCGGCAGTATCAGAGGGTCAGTGCCGAGGGAGCGCGGCAGTATCAGAGGGTCAGTGCCGAGGGAGCGCGGCACTGTCAGAGGGTCAGTGCTGAGGGAGGGCTGCACTGTCAGAGGGTCAGTGCTGAGGGAGCGCTGCACTGTCAGAGGGTCAGTGCTGAGGGAGCGCTGCACTGTCAGAGGGTCAGTGCTGAGGAAGCGCTGCACTGTCAGTTGGATCATGTTTCAGATGATGCGTTAGACCTAGGTCCTGTATTAACTCTCGGACGGATATAAACGATACCACGGCCACTCTTTCGTGGAAAAGCAGTTTTCTGTGGTGCTGACCCCATCAACCAACCCCTCCAGACAGATATGCTGATTATTATTTCACTTGTGTGTGTGTGTGTGTGTGTGTGTGTGTGTGTGTGTGTATATAGGAGATAGTGAACAAACTGGCAGCTTGTTTCCTGTAACAAGGACCACACACATCGAGAGACAATTCAGTTTGGAGGGGTTGAGGTTTCCAAATATGCAATGGCTTGATAGAAAGATGCCTCTTACATTGGAGAAGGACACATGGAGGTTCAAATCACTCTAGTTTGGAACATTTAACATACAAACTATGAAAAATATAGTCAATTTTCATTTGACCGAAGTATTGCAAACATTGAAAGAATATTGTTCAGGCCTCAGTTGGAGGATCCTGTCCAATTCTGGTCACCGCACACTATCGGAAGCATGTTGAGGCCTCGCAGGGGATGCAGAGATTTACTTCAATGTTCCCAGGGTTGAGTTGCTTCAGTTAATGCGGAGAGCCTGGACGTACCTGGGATTGTACGCCTTACAGCAGAGAATTTTAATGGAGAGATTTAATCGAGATGTTCAAAGTACTGAGGGGTGTTTGGACAGAGTAAATAAGGAGAAAGCATTTCCAGTGGCAGGAGGCTCGGTAACCAGAGGGAGACCAGAGGAAGAGAATTGGTCAAAGAATCTGAGGCGGGGAGGAAGAGAACTTTTATTTAACACAGCGAGTTGTTGTAATCTGAAAGGGCGGTGGAAGCAGATTCAATCGGAACTTTTAAAAGGGGGGGAATTCGAGAAATACCTGAACGGGAAAAGTTTGCAGGAATATGGGGGAAAGAGCAGAGGGGAGGGGCAGTGGAGACTAATTGGAGAGATCGTTCAAAGATACGGCACAGGAATCATAGGCGGAATGGCCCCCTTCGCGGCTGTATGAACCTGAGGATGCTATGAGGGGCAAAGTTTAGTGATGTGCGAGGTAGGTTTTTTACGCAGAGGGTGGTGTGTGCCTGGAAAACGCTGCCAGGGAGGTTGTAGAAGCAGATATATTAACGGCGTTCAAAAGGCATCTTGACAAACACATGGATAGGATGGGTATAGAGGGATACGGCACAAGGAAGTGCTGCGGGTTTTGGCAAAGGTTGGTATCATGACCGCTACAAGCTTGGAAGGCCGAAGGGCCTGTTCCTGTGCTGTATTGTTCTTTGTTCTGTCTGCTGACACCGTACCCCTTCAGAAACCTGCCCCATGGATTCAGCACTCCCGTCATGGCTTTCTTCCCATCACAAACACCATGATGCACCGCTTGGGTACACTGACCTGGAAGTGGTTGCTCAAACCTTTGTTGACGATGAGTTTCACACCTTCCATCTGAATTGGGAAAAGTTCTGGGAATAAAAAAGATAGAGCGTGCAATTAAACAACAATTAACACAGTGCCTGAGCACAAAGAATTCCACCTTATCGATAATAGGCAAAGCCTCAGGACAATTTCTCACATTTATACAGCACCATTAACAGAATAAAACATTGCAAGCTACTTCACAGGGGACACAATAGAAACAATCTGACCCCAAATCACATCAAGATATATTCAAAATGGGTGATCAAAGAGGGAAGGCTTAAAGAATCTGCAAAGAGAGAGAGAGAGGCAGAAGAGAGGTTTAGGAGAGGATCGGGCCCCAGGCAGCTGAAGGCACAGCCACCAATGGTGAAGCAATGCGAATCAGCAAAACTCAAGAGGCTGAAATTGGAGGAGTGCAGAGATCTCGGAGGGTTGTAGGGACTGGAGGACATTACAGAGATAGGGAGGGATATAGGGGCTGGAGGAGGCTACCGGGATAGGGAGGGTGACAGGGTTGGAAGAGGTTACTGAGAGGAGGAAGATTGAAAGAGCTGGAGGTGCGAGACAGGGACTGCAGTTGGCTCCAACAGAACGCCATCGCCCTCTCCGCACCCACCCTCCCACAGTGCAGCCCTCCCTCAGCATCCACCACCCCAGTGAGATGCTCCCTGTGCACCCACGCTCCCACAGTGCGGCACCCTCTCCGCACCCACCCTCCCACAGTGCGACGCTCCCTCAGCATCCACCCTCCCACAGTGCGATGCTCCCTGCGCACCCACCCTCCCACAGTGTGACGCTCCCTCAGCATCCACCACCCCAGTGAGATGCTCCCTGCGCACCCACCCTCCCAGTGCGGCGCCCTCTCCGCACCCACCCTCCCACAGTGCGGCGCTCCCTCAGCATCCACCCTCCCACAGTGCGATGCTCCCTGCGCACCCACCCTCCCACAGTGCGGCGCTCCCTCAGCATCCACCACCCCACAGTGAGATGCTCCATGCGTACCCACCCTCCCACAGTGCGACGCTCCCTCAGCATCCACCACCCCACAGTGAGATGCTCCCTGCGCACCCACCCTCCCACAATGCGACGCTCCCTCAGCATCCAACACCCCACAGTGAGATGCTCCCTGCGCACCCACCCTCCCACAGTGCGGTGCCCTCTCCTCACCCACCCTCACACAGTGCAGCGCTCCCTCAGCCCTCACCCTCCCAGTGCGGCGCTCCCTCACCTCCCACAGTGCGCCACCCTCACCGCACCCACAATGCGGCACTCTCTCAGCACCCACCCTCCCAGTGCGGCACTACCTCAGCATCCACCCTCCCACAGCACGGCGCTCCCTCAGCACACATCCTCCCGAGGGCAGCGCCCTCTCAGCACCCACCCTTCCAACAGTGCAGCGCCCTCTCCACACCCACCCTCCTACAGTGCGGCGCTCCCTCAGCCATCACCCTCCCAGTGCACACTCCCTCAGCACCCACCCTTTGACAGCGGGGCACTCCCTCAGCACCCACCCTTCAACAGCGGGGCGCTCCCTCAGCACCCACCCTTCGACAGCGGGGCGCTCCCTCAGCACCCACCCTCCCAGAGTGCGGCACCCTCTCCGCACCCACCCTCCCACAGTGCGGCGCTCCCTCAGCATCCACCCTCACAGTGCGGCGCTCCCTCAGCACCCACCCTCACAGTGCGGCGCTCCCTCAGCACCCACCCTCCCACAGTGCAGCACTCCCTCAGCACCCACCCTCCCACAATGCGGCGCTCCCTCAGCACCCACCCTCTTACAGTGCGGTGCTCCCTCAGCCCTCACCCTCCCAGTGCGCGCTCCCTCAGCACCCACCCTCCCAGAGTGCTGCACTCCCTCAGCATCCACCCTCCCACCGCACATGCTCCCACAGTATCCACCCTCCCACAATGTGAGGAGGCCCCAATCCCTGACCATCCCCTGCTCTTCTGAGTGACCGTGGGATTTTTGACATCTACCAGACAGTGCCAAGGAGACCACCCTTGTTGCTGGCACAGGGAGTGAGAGTCAGAGTTTTGTTCAGGTCCCACTTCCTGTGAATTAATCGGGGGAGATCCGGCATTACTCCAGCTCATACCGCAGAATCCAAAACCCAGCTAAACGCAAGATGCTCAGAGCTGGGAAAATGAGAAAAGCATCAAAAGGAACCGTGCAACCAAATCACAAAGTCAATCTGCTGATCTAGAATAAAAGTACAACAAATGTTTCAGAAACAACAAGTACAATAATTCCTTCACTCAACATGTGACAACTTCAAAAAGTGCCTCAACGTCCATCACGCACTTTGAGACATCCTGGGCTTGTGAAACAGATGGTATAAACACAATGTCTTTCCTCGTGCACAGTCCAGGTGACAATCTATGGCCAAGGGAACTGGAGGGAGGCCATTCAGTCCCTCAGGCCTGCCCCAGCATGCCGGGTGGGGCGATCTGCTTCTGTGACAGCACCGCGCTGAGGGAGTGAGTACTGATCCCCAAAATCTCCAGGACACGCACCACGGAATCTTGATTGCCCTGACAGAAGGGGAGACGGCGGACAACAACATGGTGTCATTGCACCCAAGTGGTAGCACCATATGATGGGACAGCAGGTCCGGCCCAGTTCTGCACCATGGGGTACCAGCCTACATCACAAGGTTCAGTGTAGAAAGGGGGGGGGGATTGGCAGAAAAGGCATTGACCAGTTGGACCGCATGAACCCGGAGAGGTGGGGTGGCCACAAGATTTGAGATTGGGGGGGGGGGGGGGGGTAGTGGAGGACCATCGTCCGCAATGGGCAGAGGTGGGATGTGGGTTCCACCATGGTCACGGTCAGAGATGGGCAGGTGGGTGCAGAAAACAATGGTCAGAGATTGGAGATGGGGGGCTGACCCCTGCCAACTCACCCTGGCCACATGCAATTTACCTCTTGTGGGTTGAGAGTGGGGCAGAGTATTGTTACCCACCCCCATTGGTGGGGTTTGTGCATCATTTTAAATGTTGTTAAAAGTTGGAGGTTGAGAGGGGGGGGGGGCACACTGGAAGGGGGTCAGAGGTCAAGGCGCATTGACCACTGCCACCCCCTCCCACAGACCCTCAGCTCTTTCCTACCTTTGCATTTGCGATGACATTCCTCGAAGGTGCCCGGATTGGGCAGCTTGCCCTGGGCCGGACTGTGTGGGCCGGATGCAGGCCCGGCCGCCGCCCGCTGCTCGGGGCCCAGCGGCACCGGGGGCACCGAGAAGCCGGGCGGCACCGCGAAGGCGGCCCCGGGCAAGGGCGAGCCGGCCGCCAACACGTTCCCCATCTCCCGGCGAACGCTCCTGCTCCCACTCGGCCACTAACTAGTCAAAGGGAGGGGGGGGAAAGTGTCACTAACTAGCAATATAACCAGCCCCCTCCCCTCACTCGCTTCCCCCCTCCCCCGTGTGTGTGTGTGTGAGCCGGCAAAGCGCAACCAAACTCTCCGGCTCGTCCCGCCCCATCCGCTTAGTCCCGCCCCTTCCATCCGCGCCGCCTTGCTATTGGTCCGCCACCCGCGCCGACGTCACCTCGCTGGCCGTCTATTGGCCGGACGGGCTGTCCATCCGGGCGCGGGGTCAGGGGTCAAGCTCAAGGTGGGTTGAGGCGCGGCGCGCGGCGCACACAAACTTTGCGCGTGCCGCCGCGCTGGCTGATTGGAGGGACGCGGCCGGCGCCGCCGCCTGATTGGTGCCGCCCGCTGTCTGTCATGTGGACGAGGGCGGGGCTGAGCCGGCTTCAGGTTAGGTTGCGCCCCTGCCTCCTGCCTTCCATGTGCTGCTCTGAAGGTCAGCAGGCAACTCGCAGCCATTTGTGAATGAATGGGGCTGGGGTCAGGCTCCTGCAGCATCACATCCCGTCACATGGCAGCCACACTGCGGCCTGTCACCCTCTGTATCCTCCCCACAAACAACTTTTCTGTCTCTTTTTTTTACAGCAGAAGCAGTTTGCAAGCTGCAGTCAGCCTGCCAGGAGGAGTTCAGGACTGAGTCACATCTGTTCACTAACTGGAAATGCTCAGCTGGTCTGGCAGCATCTGTGGAGAGAGAGAGAAAAACGACTTTTTGAATCGCCTTCTGCAAAACTGTTGCACTGAACGTGTTTTTATTTGTATCCGTCAGCTTCTGGTGCACATTTAAAATTGGAGAGCAGCTTGCATTAAAAAGGGCAGGCTGACACTCCCAGCTCAGCACTGAGGGAGTGCTGCATTGCCAGAGGATCCAAACTGAGGGAGTGCTGCACTGTCAGGGTCAGTACTGAGGGAGTGCTGCACTGTCAGGGTCAGTACTGAGGGAGGGCTGCACTGTCAGAGGGTCAGTACTGAGGGAGTGCTGCACTGTCAGGGTCAGTACTGAGGGAGGGCTGCACTGTCAGAGGGTCAGTACTGAGGGAGTGCTGCACTGTAAGGATCCAAACTGAGTGAGTGCTGCACCGTCAGGGTCAGTACTGAGGGAGTGCCGCACTGTCAGAGGATCAGTACTGAGGGAGTGCTGCACTGTCAGAAGGTGAATAGTGAGGGAGTGCCGTACTGTCAGAGGTTCAGTACTGGGCGAGTGTTGCACTGTCAGAGGGTCAGTACTGAGGGAGTGCTGAACTGTCCCGGGGTCAGTACTGAGGGAGTGCTGCACTGTCAGAGGGTCAGTACTGAGGGAGTGCTGCACTGTCAGAGGGTCAGTACTGAGGGAGTGCTGCACTGTCAGAGGGTCAGTACTGAGGGAGTGCTGCACTGTCAGAGGGTCACTGTTGAATTAGCGCTGCACTGTCAGAGGGCCAGTACTGAGGGAGTGCTGCACTGTCAGAGGGGTCAGTACTGAGGGAGTGCTGCACTGTCAGAGGGTCAGTACTGAGGGAGTGCTGCACTGTCAGTGGGTCAGTACTGAGGGAGTGCTGCACTGACAGGGTCAGTATTGAGTGAGTGCTGCACTTAGTGGTCAGTATGGAGGGAGTGCTGCACAGTCTGAGGGAGGGTGCACTTTCAGTGGATCAATGCTGAGGGAGAGCGGCATCATCGGGGCAGTATTGAGGGAGTGTTACACTGTCAGAGGAGGCTGGTTTCCATAGAATTCCTCCAGTGCAGAAGGAGGCCATTCAGCCCATCGAGTGCACTTTTGAAAGAGCACCCTTCCTAGCCTCACTCCGCTGCCCTATCTCCATAACCACACCTAACCTGGACATCTTTGGACACTAAGGGGTAATTTAGCATGGCCAGTACACCCAATGTGCACATATTGGACTGTGGGAGGGAAGAGGAGCACCTGGAGGAAACCCCTACAGACACGGTGAGAACATAGACAGTCACCCAAGGCCGGAGGCGAACCCGGATCCCTGGTGCTGTGAGACAGCAGCGCTAACTACTGTGCCACCATGTCACCCAAAAATGCTGTGCAATGTTGTGAGATGATGAAAGGCGGTATATAAACGCAAGCCTTTTTCTGACCTGCACAGACCAGTCTTCTAACCTTTGGCAATATCTATGAGTAAGCCATTTAAGAAAGTTGAATTTTGCAAGTCAAATTAAGCATTTAATAATAATCTTTATTAGTGCCACAAGTAAGCTGATATTAACACTAATGAAGTTACTGTGAAAATCCTCTCGTCGCCACACTATGGCACCTCTTCAGGTACACTGAGGGAGAATTCAGAATGTCCAATTCACCTAACAAGCACGTCATGTTTCTAATGCTACCCGTTAGATTTGTTAGCTACAAAGATCATTTCTTACAGCTAATGGTCCCTAACATTGGAAACACATATCGCAATTCCTCAAACTGGATTATCATCGATGCTAGGGCTTAAAACGTTAAATTAGAAGGATGGATTGAAGAAATTGGTTGAATTTCATTTGAGTTTGGAAGACTGAGTGGTGATCTAATCAAAGTATTTGAAAATATTAAAAGGAATTGATAGAGTAGATATTGAGAAATGACTTCTGGTGAGGAATTCGAGTTTAGGACTGAATCTTCTAAAGGCATAGCGAACAATCGTGCAGCGAATAAAAGTGCACTAAGAGATGACTTGCATATAGTGCCTTTCACTATCTTAGAGATACCCCAAAACTATCAGTCAAGGATGTTGTTTTGGAATGAACTTGTAATGTAGGAAACGGTGTTATATTCTGTGTTATGGCCGTAGTACAGATGCACACAGAACATCTAGTTCTTGACTGGTAAAATAATTATTAATAAGATCAACACGTGGAAAGATAACTAACCAAACTACAATACAAACGGTAACTGAT
This sequence comes from Scyliorhinus torazame, assembly GCF_047496885.1. Taxonomy (NCBI): domain Eukaryota; kingdom Metazoa; phylum Chordata; class Chondrichthyes; order Carcharhiniformes; family Scyliorhinidae; genus Scyliorhinus; species Scyliorhinus torazame. Next base: position 92,438,093 of record NC_092718.1, read on the forward strand.
TGAATTCTCCTGGAGCTACTTCTAATGTGACTCCTCTAGCACAGCTCACTACTGACTGCCGGTCCTCTCCAGTCATATGGTGGATCTCTATCGCCACCCGCTGGTCAAAGGTTGTACTGATAACTATACATTGACAGATCACTATGTAACATTGATGTGTAGCCATGATGTGGAGATGCCGGCGTTGGACTGGGGTGAGCACAGTAAGAAGTCTTGCAACACCAGGTTAAAGTCCAACAGGTTTGTTTCAAACACTAGCTTTCGGAGCACTGCTTCTTCCTCAGGTGAATCACCTGAGGTACCAGTGCTCCGAAAGCCAGTGTTTGAAACAAACCTGTTGGACTTTAACCTGGTGTTGTAAGACTTCTTCCTGTACATTGATGTGCACATGCATATTACCACACACTGTAGTCAATTTGTATATAGCAAGGTCCTAAAAAGGAGATATTGACCTGAATACTGATCTTTTCATGATATTGATTGAGGGATAAATATTTTGTAGGGTACTAGAGAGAACTCGCCTGCGGTTCTTTGAAACAGCGGCCATGTGTTCTTTTATGCTCACCTGAGGCCAGTGCCTCAATATAATGTTTTGAAAAAACTTAGTCTGTAAAGATGGTGAGGGTAGAGAGGTGGCAGTAGGAGGAATGGAAGAGACTGCAAGGTTGATCTTGCGTGACTGTGGATAATGGAAAGCCGGGCAGCATGGTAGCATTGTGGATAGCACAATTGCTTCACAGCTCCAGGGTCCCTGGTTCGATTCCAGCTTGGGTCACTGTCTGTGCGGAGTCTGCACATCCTCCCCGTGTGTGTGTGGGTTTCCTCCGGGTGCTCCGGTTTCCTCCCACAGTCCAAAGATGGGCAGGTTAGGTGGATTGGCCATGATAAATTGCCCTTAGTGTCCAAAATTGCCCTTAGTGTTGGGTGGGGTTACTGGGTTATGGGGATAGGGTGGAGGTGTGGACCTTGGGTAGGGTGCTCTTTCAAAGAGCCGGTGCAGACTCGATGGGCCGAATGGCCTCCTTCTGCACTGTAAATTCTATGTTCTTCCTGTGTCTGCATGGGTTTTGTCCCACAGTCCAAAGATGTGCAGGTTAGGTAGATTGGCCATGCTAAATTGTTCCTTTGTGTCCAAAGGTTAGGTGGGATTGTGGGCAAGGTGGGGTGGGTCGCGGGCCTAGGTAGGGTGCTCTTTTGGAGGGTTGGTGCAGACTTGATGGGCCGAATGGACTCATTCTGCACTGTCGGGATTCTATAATCTAGGAGGGAATTAGACTGTAGTGCCAGGGGAACAAGACTTTAGGAACTGAGTCCTGAAAAAGCATCTTGAATATTTAGAACTGTGTATCTGTGAGAAAGGATTCAAGATATTTTGCATTGCCTGAGAAATTTTTGAAATGCTTTGAGTGAATCATTCAGTGAATGCTGCATGTTCATATCCGATGGTCCCCCAGGCATGGAGCAGAGCTCTGAAGATGGACAAACAAGGTGCAGAGACCATTCTCAGTGACACACATCGAACGGCAAGGCTGAAGATGGAGCAGTTCTATAATTGCAGGAGAAGAAAAGCCTGAATTTTCATGCAGACAAGGAATCTTTTTTAAAAATAAATTTAGAGTAACCCAATTCAATTTTCTAATTAAGGGGCAATTTAGTGTGGCCAATCCACCTAGCCTGCACATCTTTTGTGTTGTGGGGGAGACCCACGCAAACACAGGGAGAATGTGCAAACTCCACACGGACAGTGACCCAGAGCCGGGATCGAACCTGGGACCTCGGCGCCGTGAGGCTGCAGTGCCTCGACCTGCGCCACCGTGCTGCCCAGCAGACAGGGAATCTTAGTGAAAATGGTTGCAGAGGCAGGACTCTGGATGTCCTGTTCCTGAATCTGGCCCCTGCCATTTGCAAAGGGGGGGGGGGGGGGGGGGGGGGGTGCAGGGAAGGGAATCATAGCAGATTCTAAATAGCACATCACAGAAGTAACTGCACATGGACTGACATATGAGAGATTGATTTGCTAAGGATTATATTCGCAGGAGTTTAGAAGAATGAGGGGGGATCTCATAAAAACCTATAAAATGCAACAGGGCTGGACAGGCTAGATGCAGGAAGGGTGTTCCTACTGGTGGGGTGTCACAGTCTAAGGATACAGGGTAGACCGTTTAAGACAGATGAGGAGAAATGTCTTCACCCAGAGAGTGGTCGGCCTGTGGAATTCTCACCACAGGAAGCAGTTGAGGTGAAAACAAGAGTTGGATACAGATCTTGGGGCTAAAGGGATCAAAGGATATGGGAGGAAAGTGGGAACAGGTTACTGAGTTGAATGATCAGCCATGATCATAAATGAATGGTTCAAACTGCATTGGTACCAAGACCGGGAAACACTCCTGCGCTGGGCCAGACAGACCAAGAACTGCCAATGGGAAGGGCATAGTATTAGGATATACCAAGACAATGGGGCGGACCTGACCAGAAAACGGGCTGAGTTTAACAGAGCAAAAGCAGCCCTTTATAAGAACAGCATACGCTTTGGTATGCTGTAACCAGTGAAACTCTGGGTCACGTCAAGACAAAGAACAAGTTTGTCGAGGAATGCGGGCTGCAAAACCGACAGCAGGGGAAGCAAAAAAGGGCCCCAGTCAAGGATAAGCAGCACACCGAAGTGGGGGCGGGGAGGTTTGAGGCAAAACCTAGCCCCCCACCCCCCAGGAAACACACCCTGAACGACAAAAGGCAAACCACTACCCGAGGGACCACTTCAGGTAGGAGACCATGGCCCAGTACGAGAGAGCGAGCGGAGCGGTGAAGGGAAACCAAGGGAGAGGAGTGCAGGGTAAGATGGGGAAAGAACGGGCAGGAACCGCAAAGAATGGGCGAGGGAGAATCGAGACAGTAACTCCCGGGAGGGGGGTCACCGCACTAGCAGGAAGGCTAGCGCCAAAGGTGTAATGATCTGTACATCTGGACATACACCAGGGACTACAGCACAGATGTAACAGCCACAGCATCACTGGAGGGCATCAGAGACAGGTATAAAGGGTCGAGCCCAAGGCAGGATCCGCCTCTTTCAGAAGAACAGGGCTAGTGAGCAGCAGCAGACAGAGACAGCTGAGCATAGGCAGTTTACCTTAGCTTCACTGGTCATACCTCTTGACTATTATATCTATGTGAGCTCTGGAAACAGAATGAACCCACTGAATAAAGTATTTGTGTTAACTGGAAGTCTACAATCTTTATTCAGACTTGGAGAATAACATAAAAGGTATGCAACAGAGCAGAGCAGGGCCACCCCCCCCCCCCCCCCCCCCCCCCCAACATGGGGTATGGCGCCAAACCAGGGGGGAAGGACACACCACACAACAGGGGTGGGAGAGCAAATGGGGATAGGACCGGGGGAAAGAGAGACAAAAGAGGGGTAAACGGGACTGGGGGGTGGGGGGGATAAGTGGGGGGAGGGAGGGAAAATTAGGGCTCTGGGCAAAGTGAGACCCCGGAGTGCAGGGGCCTACCCACGTGGCTGACGCACAGTGGGCGGCCATGCTGGGTGCCTCATGGACAAAGGGAGACCCTGGAGTGCAGGGGCAGATTCACGTGGCGGACGCAACGTTGGCGGCCATGTTGGGTATCCCCTGGAAAAAGGGAAGTTACGGAGTGCAGGGACCCGACCGCACGAGGAGAGCAGTGACAGCGGCCACCTTGGACGGCCCCCTAACAAAGGGAAACCTCGGAGGGGCGCGTCCACCAGGTAAATATGGTTAATCCCACAGGAGCGGGAGGACAGAAGCCCCCCACCAAGATAGTCACCTGGTGAAAAGATCCAGAGTCTTCACCCACCTAAGAAATTTGAAAGCCGACATAGTCTTCCTCCAAGAGACGCACCTGAGAGAGTAGGACCGACTGCGGGTAAGAAAGGGCTGGGTGGGGCAGACCTATCATTCCTGCTATGGGATGAGAGCCAAGAGGTGGCAATATTGTTCAGCAAGAGGACGATGTTTAGGGCGAGGAAGACGGATACGGAATCAGGCGGAAGATACGTCATGGTCAGCGGGGCCCTGGACACGCATCGGTAGTACTCGATAATGCGCCCAACTGGGATGACACAAAATTCATTTAAAAGACCATGGCGGAAATCCCCAACATAGCGACGCACCGACTAATCATGGGGGAGACTTCAATTGTGTACAGGACCCAATGACTGACAGATCAAACCCCAAAACAGGGAAGACCTCAAACATGGCAAAAGAACTTGGTTGTTTTATGGAACAGATGGGGGCGGTGGACCCCTGGAGGTTCACTCACCCAGGGGAAAAGGAGTTCTCCTTCTTCTCCCCAGTACACAACGTATATACCTGTAATGACTTAGGCCAGGCCTTTGAGATTGGCCAATTAGAATACGAGTTCCCTGATTAGTGGCCCAATCAGGGAACCCCTTTCTGTGTATATAACAGGGAGAGCCAGATCCTCTGCACTCCCGGTGTAGACAGCAGACTGAATGGTCATGGTTGTTCAGCTGTTGGGTTTATAAATAAAAGGAATTCTGCCGACGGGACTTCTGCCTCCGTGGACTTATTACAGTGGCGACGAGGAAAATGGAATGACCCAAAGAAACCTCGTCAGCAGCTGCCGCATATTGAGGGTAAACCACTGACAGGCAAAATGCCTTTATTCGGAAAATTAGACTCTTTTGACCCTGCAGTGGAAGACTGGGCCCAATATGTAGAGTGGATGAAGTACTTCTGTAGAGCAAACAATATAATTCCGGATGAAAAGTAACGGGTCATTCGGCTGACCATGTGTGGGCCAGCAGCCTTTGCCATTATGCGCAGCCTCACTTTTCCGGAGGCACCGGACACGAAAACTTTCCAGGAATTGATGGACTTAGTAAAAGAGTACTATGACCCTAAGCCAGCTCTGGTCCTGCGAAGGTACCGGTTTTACTCAGCATTCCAAGACACTGGGGAGTCAGTTACAAACTTTTTAACAAGATTAAGGCGATTAGCAGAGGCTTGCGAATTTGGCCTGATGCTAAATGAGAAGCTCCGAGACCGTTTGGTATGTGGAATAAATAATTTAGCAATCCAGAAACATCTGTTAGCAGAGGCCGAGCTGGATTGCGAACAAGCATTGCAGCTGGCTTTGTCCTTAGAAAAAACGGTAAGCGGAGCGCATGAGTTACAGGGCACTCCGATGGAGGTAGACGCCCGTACCAGTGAAACTGAGTTAAGGGACTACCGCTGGGGGATATGCAACTGCATAGCCAGCCTCAGGAAGGACTCAGGCCCACTTGCAAAGCCCTCCCAAGCAAGGGAAAATTAGGTCCAGACAGACGGCAGCCCCTGCAGTCTTTCGTCCGGCAAAATATTGTAGTAGTTGCCAGAGCTCGGAGTCAGAAAGGAGAAATCGAAGTCCAAACGATCACCTTGGAGAAGGTCACGTAGACCGCGGTACAGGAAAATGCATACCCTAGAAGCCCCACCTACCTCTGGCGTGGAACAACTAAATTGTGCAACAATGGTGAAATCAAAACCCATTAAATTATCTATAAGGTTGAAGGGACGTCCCACACTGATGGAAGTCGACACTGGAGCAGCCGTATCAGTGATAGGGGAAACGGTATTCAATAAAATTCGTACTGGACTCCAACCCTTATCCCTAACCAGGACCTCGGCAAAACTGAGAACGTACACGGGGGAACCACTGAGAGTGTTGGGCACAATACATGTAACCGTGGCTTATGGAGAGCAACTGGTTAGGCTGCCTTTAATGGTAGTGAAAGGTGTGGGGTCAAGCTTATTGGGACGAAACTGGTTAAAAGAGATCCAGCTGGATTGGGTAAACATTTTCCAGCTAGAAAATGGCCGCCTGAGCAAACTCCTGTGCAAATACCCAGAGGTTTTCCGATAAGGGCTCGGAACAATGAAGGGAGCAAAGGCGACACTGCATGTAGATCCAGAGGCAGTCCCAAAATTCTACAAGGCCCGACCAGTACCTTTCGCATTAAGGCAGAAAGTCGATATGGAAATAAAACGATTAGAGTGTGAGGGAATAATAAAAACCGGTCCAGTTTGCAGAGTGGGCAGCACCCATGGTGCCTGTCCTTAAGCTGGAAGGCTCGGTTCACCTTTGTGGAGATTTCAAACAAACGATTAATCGCTTCTCAGAACTGGACAAATACCCAATTCCCTGCATTGAGGATTTGTATGCAAAGCTGGCTGGAGGACTCCTATTCGCAACGCTGGATATGAGCCACACATATCTGCAGCTGAAGCTGGCGAAGAGTCCCAAAAATTCTCAATGATAAACACCCTGAAAGGCCTTTTTCAGTATACAAGATTACCCTTCGGGGTATCGTCAGCTTGTGCGATATTCCAGCGGACAACGGAGAATATATTACAAGGGCTACCACAAATCGCCATTTACCTGGACGACGTCCTCATTGCAGGAAAAACAAAGGCAGAACACCTGCAAAACCTGGAGGAAGTCCTTAGGAGGTTTTCAGCAGCAGGCCTGCACCTAAAGAGGGAGAAATGTGTTTTCCTCGTACCTCAAGTAACCTATCTTGGGTACAGGGTTGACAAATCAGGGCTACACCCTTCAGAGGATCGGGTGAGGGCGATTGAAGATGCCCCGGCCCTCACCACAATCCAGGAGTTAAGGTATTTTTTAGGCCTGGTCACATATTATGGAAAGTTAATACAGAACAGAGCTTCCAACTTGGACCCCCTGCACCAATTACTAAAAAAGGGGCAAGCCTGGGAGTGGTCCGCCCGCCAAGACGATTTCAAGAAGATAAAAGAACAGCTTTCCTCAGAGAACGCCTTGGCACACTCCGACCCCAGGAAAGAGTTGATGCTCACGTGCGATGTGTCTCCATATGGCGTTGGTGCAGTTTTGGCACACAGAGGGCAAAACGGACAGCGACCACCTATAGCGTTTGCTTCCAGGTCGCTGGCAGCAGCAGAACGAATACGCCCAAATCGAAAAGGAAGGACTGGCTGTGATCTTCGCGGTGAAGAAATTTCACCAATACTTGTACGGGCGGAGATTCACTATAATTACAGACCACAGCCATTGCTGGGTTTATTGAAAGAAGACAAAGCAATACCACCAATAGCTTCGGCCCGGATCCAACGCTGGGCCCTACTACTGGCGGCGTACCGGTATCAACTGGAGCATCGGCCAGGACCCTGGGTGGCAAACGCCGATGCACTAAGCAGGCTGCCATTACCGGATGCCCCGCCATTAGTACCCAGAATAGAGGAAACGGTAATGACGTTACATTTCCTGGACACCCTGCCAGTGGCCGCACAAAACATTCGTTTATGGACCCAAAGGGACCCGGTTTTATCAAAAATAAAACACATGGTGCTAACTGGGAGATGGAAAGACCGGTCCAGGCGGAATTCCACCCTTACTGGGGCAGAACAGAGCAGATCACCGTGGAAGACGGGATCCTGCTATGAGGGGCTTGAGTAATAGTTCCAAGTCAAGGCCGTCGAGCCATACTGCCTGAACTACAGCATGGGCACCCTGGAGTCTCAAACATGAAGATGCTGGCCAGGAGCTATGTCTGGTGGCCGGGCCTGGACACAGACATAGCGGCATTGGTAGGTCGGTGCCAAGAATGCCAACAAGGGCAGAAGGTGCCACCGCTGCACCCATGGGAATGGCCATGTAGACCATGGTTGCAACTTCATGTCGATTTTGCAGGCCCGTTTATGGGTTCAATGTATTATATAATAGTAGAAGCTCATTCCAAATGGCTGGACGTCTACAAAATGAACTCTGCAAATTCAACAACTACCATTGAAAAACTCTGCACCTCGTTCACAACTCATGGCATCTCGGAGGCGTTAGTTTCGGATAATGGATCGGTTTTCACCAGCCAGGACTTTACAAAATTTATGAAGTCGAATGGCATTCGGCACATTAAGGACTCCACCATACCACCCGGCATCGAATGGTTTGGCGGAGGGAGCTGTCCAGATCTTAAAAATCAGGTTGAAGAAACAGTCAGCAACATCATGGACACCAAACTGTCGCGCTGGCTATTTGACTACAGAACAACCCCACACGCCACAACGGGAATAGCACCAGCGGAGCTACTCATGGGCAGACGAATCCGAACCCGGCTGAGTCTACTATTCCCGAATTTAGGTGGCAGAATAGAGCGACACCAAGAGGCCCAATGCAGGGGCCACGACAACACTCGCCGAGAAAGGCAGTTCAACACAGGTGAAAATGTATGGTCAGAAATTATGTGAATGGCCCCACATGGGTAGCAGGAACAGTCAAGGCCAGGACAGGACCTGTGTCGTATGAGATACGTGTGGGGAAACATGTAATAAAGAAACACCTGGACCAGGTGCGGGCCTCAGATTTGTTTCCCCCCGGGGCTGACTCAGACCAGCAGACCAAGGGCCGTGGAGAGTCTTCCCCGACAAACTATTCACCCTCCTCCGACATCATTGGTGAGGACATCGCACTCGGATATGGACACCGTGGATGATGCGGCAGCTGTACCACTGCTGCCGGAGGAAAGGGGCGAACCGCCCCTCACGCGCTCACATCGGAAAAGACGGGCGCCTAGCCGTTATACCCCCCCCTACGTCGGAGGCCGAAGTGGAATAGCCGGACCCAGCGCAAAAATGAAGCAGGAGACCCATGAGTCACGAGGACCATAGGAGCTCTCGGACTTTGGGGGGGAGGGGTGTAATGACTTAGGCCAGGCCTTTGAGATTGGCCAATTAGAATACGAGTTCCCTGATTAGTGGCCCAATCAGAGAACCCCTTTCTGTGTATATAACAAGGAGTGCCGGATCCTCTGCACTCCCGGTGTAGACAGCAGACTGAATGGTCATGGTTGTTCAGCTGTTGGGTTTGTAAATAAAAGGAATTCTGGTGACGGGATTTCTGCCTCTGTGAACTTATTACAATACCAGAGTTGACTTCTTTGTGGTGGGGAAAACGGTGCTTCCAGGGCTGATGAAACCGGAATACTCCGCAATTGTGATCTCCGACCAGGCTCCACATTATATGGATGTGAGGTTGGAGACGGGCATGGCCCAACCCCCCACATGGAGGTTGGACACTGCCCTATTAGCCGACAAGGCTTTCAAAGGGTATCACAGGCCATAGCGGAGAAGACGAAGAACAACCAAAACGGGGAGGTCTCACACTCCATTTTTTGGGAAGCGCTAAAGGCCTTAATTAGAGGGGAAACCAGTATTTTCTAGCTAGATCTATGTATATATTACCAATAAAACATTATTATTACAAGCTGAAGGCTTACCTTCCTGTCGTCTTCAGTGCGAGGAGTGATGCTGCCTCCATTACGCCCACATCGCTTGATGTCAGGGGTGATGTTGAGGAGTTGGATTCTCATTTCAAGTGTGGCATCCAGCTGGCTTCTGTTTTTTGCTTTTGTAGCTGTGTATCGGGAGAAACCACTTTCACACAAATATGTTGAGGCAAAGGAAGGGGCTCACAAACTGCTCGCTTTGCCATATTAGGATACTGTGCAATAAGCTACTGCAAAAATTCATTAACAGTAGTGCACTGAAGCATTGTTTTAGTGTGGAATCAGAAGTCATGTCAATCAGGCTCTCATAATTGTTAAGAACCCCATTGATGTTAAATGCGAGGGCATCCCAAAACCCAGAAGGATAACTTGGAACATCGGTTCTTCGTGGTGTACAATTTGTATACTGTGAGAAAAAATTGTCAACCAGGCAGGAAATAGTCCAGTCGTTGTGAACAATTAATAAAGAATATTTATTAACTTAAAAGACAAAAAATACACGACAAGCAGGACTAATACACTCAAACATTTAAGTACACTGATGGCTATTCACACACAATATTACCAGAAATAACCCCTTGGTTCCAACACCTACATTCCCTGAACGAAATACACCTTTGTATCCAAACAACTTCCAATATTATATAACGCTATGAGCAAAATCCAGTAAATAATTACCATCCACAGGTATGTGGCCATATTTGGGAAAACTGTCTTTAATTTCAGCAAGGGCAAAATCTGTTTGGTTCAGGTTTTTATCTTAACCAGCTGCCTGGTTTGCAATAATCTTCGCGGGACTGTTTCTGCAATTGGGTGTGGCTGATGGGAACTGTGTCTGTATCCCTTTTTCCCCAGTCACGGTGCTGTGGATATACCATTCTTTCCCTTTGATGCTATCCTCACTGTGGAGTCGGCTTTTGGCAGAGACATGTCAATTTCCTTGGGCTGGATTCTCCGCCCTGTTGCTAACTTTTGGTTGGCTCTTAAATGTTGCTCATTGTGTCTTTATTTAATTTGCTCTGTTTCTATAACCTTTGCTCTAGAGTCGCCAGGTATCTTTATGATACCATCATGAGGTTCAAGTTCATGTGCTGATCAATAACTCAATACACCAGTTAGTAAGATTCAAATCAAAACTCATTTATTATACACAATCTATCACTACTCATGTATAAAACTCTACTTACTAGACTACCTCTAACACTAAAAGGCCTATACTTAGCTTTGGAACTGGCCCACCAGGTCAGGGGAACAAATGGCCTTTCGTTCGATTCTGAGTCTGCAGGATTCAAAGCTGGTATGGACTGGTAGCTAGGAGCGCCTATCTCGTAGCGTGCGTTGACTGGAGACTTACTTGGTTGATGCAGCTACTAGGCAGGTCACTGTCAAGGGTTGTTTCGAGCTGCTGAGAGACCCTGCCAAGAAGGACGAATTGAACTTGGGGCTCTATTTTATAGTCCCCAGGAACTTCGCGCCATTTGGGGCGGACCCCGTACCTGGCTCCAAATGATTGGACTAAGTTCTGATCACTTGGATCGATTTCTCCAATACTGGAGCTGTTCCCTGATCGCTGGGCGGTTCCTAAGTGTCCATTGGCCTTCCTTTGTCTTGGCTCCTGCTGGCGCCGAGGAGTCTGGCTTGGCCTTGTTTACCTTAACTGTTTCCAATTGTTCCCGAGGATCGCTCATTAATATGTAGATGGTTGTTAGTTTCAGTGCTGTCTGGGTTCCTGCAAGTTCTGATATACAGGAAACCTTGCACCTGCTGTTTTTCCTGCATTGACTGAATTTCCCTGCATTCTTAGCGGATCTCCATTTTAAGTTGGGAAGTGGCTAACCCAGGTGGCTACACTCCCTCCTTGTGATCCCTACCGCGAAGCGTGAGGATCACATAACTGCGTCGTCTTCACTCCCTGACCCAATGAGCACTCTTCCATGGCCTCTACACTGACCATAACTATACAATACATTTTTAACTGACAATTCTAAGTGGTGCTATGTCAAAGAACAACAAAGAACAAAGAAATGTACAGCACAGGAACAGGCCCGTCGGCCCTCCAAGCCCGTGCCGACCATGCTGCCCGACTAAACTACAATCTTCTACACTTCAACACTTGTCACAACAGGGACATGCAGTACGACATTTTTTTTAAAAGGTACCCCTAACTATCTTCCATAAACTACACTCACTTAAACATCCAATCATACTAACTTCCTAACAATACAAAAATAATAGCAGCATTCACATTTTCCTCTGGCTTGGCGGTCAAGCACAGAGTTGTACAATCTTTCAGTTGTCTTTATTCACAAATGACGCAAAACGAATGTCCTTCATTGTAGATCAAGGGATTCGGGGGCCTGGTGAAAACCGAAAATAGGGGATCTCATCCTGTATACCGGGGTGTGAGAGTGGTAGGCTCTCCTTCGCCAATTTCTCATGCGGATAGTCTGCATGATGCTGCAGAATATCGCCAATACTAAAAGGGATTCAATTACGTATGAAGGGGAGTTCCACGTTATAAACCTATCATACCATGATGGCGTGTTGTTACTTGTCACTGGGCTCTGGGTGCTATGGGGAAGTGAATCATTGACGGCCGGGGGAGGGTTGGGGCCAGGGGGTTCGTGTTCGCTCGTGACCGAATGTGATCATGATAACGAAAAACACGTATGATGTCTTCATTGTTCTCTTCTTTCTTCTCTTCTCTTCCTTTCCATATCTTCTCTCTTCCTGGAGCTTCTGGAATTCTGTGGATCAAGCATAGTTTCTGTTACTATCTTGTTTAATAAATTTGTACGTTAGCATGTCTGTCTTTTAGTGCCAATTTCCCTTTATAATTGGTCACCATGTGTGACTCCCTCATTAAAAAAAAAACACAAATATTTGGACAAGACATCGAAGAAAATACTGCCGTACTGCGAGCCGTCTCGCAGCCTGTGTGATTTACCATCCCAGTGTTTGAGGATGTAAATAGCAAAGGGAAGCAACCTTTGAGCTGCCAAAATCAAGCAAAAGAATTTTGAATGTAATTGAGCCAAAATGGGGTGCGTATGGGCCGCGGCAGATAAGATTTGGGTGAAATCCCCGGGTAGGACGGTGATCAATGCCGTATGTGCTCTACCCAAGCGTAGCTGACCAGAGGGGGGTCCTCAGGCAGGGCGGGGATCAATGCAGTTTCTGCACTGCCTGAGCAACCGGCAAGAACGGGTAAGAATGTGGTCGTCGTGGGGGCTGCCATCGAATTACCTTCAAATCAGGAGAGTAGTTATGATTGGTGTCTGCCAACAGACTAGTTCCTCTGAACTATTGTTTGGGACAAACGTGTTCCATTAACAGCCGGGGGGTGTTAAAAGAGTGGTGGCGTGGGGCCATGAAAATTTTCCGAGTTTACACACAACACTTAACGATAACACTAATCGAACAAACATTCAACAAATATGCTGCAGGTTCCATCAGAAAGGACACCGTTTCTCCCAAGCGGTTCCTTTTAAAACATCATCTGGACACCTCAGTTATCAGTTGCGAACAGGGTCGCAAAGGGGTTCTCGTTTTGGGAGTCAGACTTAATGTCATCATCTTCTCCCGGATGCCATACTCTTGAATGGATGAGGGTTGCTAAAGATGCATGGTGTGACTTGGGGTCCATCTCGTCATTTCGGACGAGCCTGTATGAATTGACACGGTGCCAAATAGTCGTGTCTAATTCTGTGGAGATGGAATTGGGGTTGTCATCGTAGGACGGTGGTCTTTGGTGAGGTTTGTTAAGGAATGTGATCAGGAAGTGATCACTCGAATCGTGTTCAGATTTGCTGGGTGTGGGGCCTGTTGCATGGGGATAGTAGGGAGGCGTGCTGTGGCTATCGTCTGTGTCACAGTCGCTGCTGCTGCTGTCTGTTCCGGGGCGGAGTCTAGATTTCGGGGGTGGAGTCGAGGTCGAGACCGTGGATGGGGTGGACGTGTTGGGGGAGGGTAGGGATACGTTGGCTGTGGGCGGGGCGTGGTCTGCTGCGTCGAGCATGACGTGGTGTGCGTGGTTAGACTACGAGCCATATGCCTTGAGCTGGTTAATATGAAAACACGCGGTCTTCCCGTTGGGGTACTTAATCTTATAAACGGAGGGGCTTATTTTGTCCGCAACGGAGTACGGACCCGAATACTTAGGTGACAGGAACGTGCTGGGGTTGTAAATGGAGAGCATGACCTGCTGTCCTACATCAAACTCAGTCGCATGCACTGTCTTGTCGAAACAGGCCTTGCTCTGTTTCTTCCTGGTGCCTAATTTTACTGCGGCTGCTAGCTGAGCCGTTTTTACATTCTCTACTAATTGTTTCACTGCATTCTCGTGTGTGAGGGCCGTCACTTGGGGGCTGGTCAAGTCAAGTCCTAATAAGAATTCTGTGCCTTTCATGGGGCGTCCGGTCATGAGAGTGTGTGGGATGTATCCTGTGGATGTCGAAACAGTGTTACGCAAAAACATTAGTGCAAAAGGGAGGACTGATTCCCAAGTGGTGCTGTTTTGTTGGACCATTTTCTTGAGGGTTGCTTTTAGCGTCCGATTCATTCGCTCCACGATACCACTTGACTGGGGGTGGTATGCGATGTGGAATTTTTGGGTAATGCCAAATATCATGAGGACGTTCTTCATGACACGTCCCATAAAATGGGAACCTTGGTCGGATTCAATGCTTCGGGGGAGTCCCCATCTCGTAAAGATGTGGTGGGTTAAAATTTTAGCTGTAGTCTTTGCCGTGATTGTTCTAGATGAGAATGCTTCTACCCATTTCGTAAACGTGTCTATAACAACTAAGACATACTTGTGACCATTCCTGCAAGGGGGCAATGGTCCTATAAAATCAATCTGGAAGTTAGTCCAGGGGCCATTAACGGGGTGGGTGTGGCTAAGCTGAGCTTTCTTCGCATATCTGTCCGGATTGTTTTGGGCACAGATAAGGCAATTTTCCACATAGTGCGTGACGTCTTCCTTTAAATTCGGCCACCAACAGAGCTGCCTGAGGTGGGCTGTAATGGAGTCCTGATGCCCATGACTGTCATGGAACAAACAAATAAGCTGATTCCTGTCCTGTTCAGGAACCACAGAAAGGGTGTCTTTTAGGACCACACCGTCATGTGTGGTCAGTGCATTTTTAAACCTATCGTACGGGGCTGGAAATTTTCCTTTTAAAATCTCCTTGAGATTACCATCTTGCTTCTGGGCCTGCACTAAATCTTCGATATTTATCTGTGAGACCTGAACTGCATTCACTGGGGCGCTTTCGGGAGGGGGTTCCAAAAATGTCCATGTCTGGAACCTGCGTTAGCTATTGCGTCGGCTTTTACATTTCCAGGTGGGGAGGAACGGTGGTGACTTCGTACTTTAATAATGTCAAATATCCTGTCCTGTGCTTTGTCCAAAATGTGCCAGAGCAATGGGGCTGAAGGGAGGGGTTTTCCGTCCGCGGAAACAAATCCTCTTGCTTTCCACAGGAGTAGGAATTTTGTGAGGCTGTTACAGACATAGAGGCTGTCCGAGTATATGTCTGCTGGGCCGGGGAAGGAATCTGGGTGATCCACAATGTATGCAATGGCTGCTAGTTGTGCCGCCCGCGCGCCGAGGTGTCCTGGCAGTTTTAACGAGATTTCTTCTGGGGCGCGTCCCTGCGCATCCTCAACATAGATGCCGCATCCTGTAATGCGCTTCCCATTTAATATAGTGGAAGAACCATCCACATATATTCTCAAGGGTGTGCACGTGTCTGTGTGCTGGGGACTCTGGGGTGAACTACCTATCTTTTTGAGGGGTGTTCTCGCGATAAAGGGGCCTTTGTTGTGGTGCGGTGAAATGATTTCACATTTGTGGGGGGTGCCTGGGTACTGAAGGTTATCGGCTAGGAAAGTGTGGGTCTTGGTCCTTTTTACAGTGATGTCCCGTCCCTGCAAAAGAACGGTCCATCTGGCTGCTCTGATCTGGCTTACTGTACCATCCTTAAGTCGTCCGTCTAATAAAAGTTGGGTGGGGGTGTGTTCCGTGAGGATTGTGATGGGGTTTAGTCCGGTAATATGTGAGAAGTATTGAACTGCCCAGAAAACTGCGAGCAGGTGCCGTTCACTGGCCGGAAATCCCTGCTCCACAGGATCTAAAACTCTGGAGGCGTAAGCCACGGGTCTTAACTGTTCGTGCCGTTCCTGGAGGAGCACGGCCGAAAGGGTACGATCTGTGCTAGCTATCTCTATAGCACAGGGGGAAAGCAGGTCTGGAACCTGTAGTGCGGGGGCTGCAATGAGTGCGCGTTTTAAAACATCTACGGCATCCGTGTGCCGCGGAAGCCATTCCCAAGGGGCTCCTTTCTTTAGGAGTTCTGAGAGGGGCGCTGCTTTGGTGGCGAAACCGTCAATATGGTTTCGGCAGTAGCCAACCAGTCCTAAAAGCGACCGGAGGCCGGAAATATTTTGGGGAAGGGGCAATTTGACAATCGAGTCAATTCTTTTATGCTCGATCTCGGGTTTACCATGCGTGATAATCGTTCCCAAATATACCACTTTGTTTTCCAAAATCTGGGCCTTCTTGGGGTTCACTATACATCCAATTCGCTGTAGGAGTTCCAGGAGTTCGGACAGAAGCGCAATGTACTCTGCCTTGGTGTCTGTCTGCAGTAATAGGTCGTCTACATACTGGACCAGACATTCGGGGCGAGAAAATTTTGATAAACCATTGGCCTGCTGTCGGTGGAAAATGGAGGGGGAGTTGTGGAATCCTTGTGGAAGGCATGTCCACATGTACTGCTGACCTTTAAAAGTGAGGGCAAATTTGTACTGGCACGCTTTTGCCAATGGAATGGACCAGAATCCGTTACTGATGTCCAAAACCATAAAATATCGTGAGTTGAGTCCCTGTTTGAGCATAGTCTCGGGACTTGTGGCTACCGTGGGGGCTGCTGCGGGGTTGACTTTGTTGAGTTCCCGGTAATCGATGGTTTGTCGCCATGATCCATCGGGCTTTCTCACTGGCCAAATCGGGGCATTATTAGTAGAGGCTACTGATATAAGTACACCTTGTTCCAACAAACTATCAATAACCTTTGAGATTTCTCCCTCTGCCTCTTGGGGAAATCCATATTGCTTCTGGGGCCTAGGGTCAGGTCCTGTTATTTGAACCGAACCAGCCATCCTGCCGCAGTCATGTCTATGACTTGCAAATGCGGTTTGTCTGCGCTAATCGTGGTTGGGTCAAACCAAAAATCGCCGACTGCGTTAATCTTATTAGCATATTCACCTACTGTGAGCGTTGCAGGGGCTCTTGCTGACTTTGTCATTTTCCAGACACATTGATTTACTGGGTCAAATGATAGGTTGTGGGAGTTCATGAAATCGATGCCCAAAATGTGTTCTGCTGTGTGGGGCAGATCGACCAAAACTATGGGGTGTTTTGTTGTAATGTTGCCAATTTGAATGGGTACAGGGGCTGTGATGTGTCCCTGTTGTGAGTGGCCTGTGAAGCCGCTGAGGGTGATTGTGGCTGTAGTGGGCCACGTGTCTTTTTGGAACATGGTGGAGGAATTATTTGTGGTGCGGGACCCTCCTGTGTCCCAGAGAAATTTGATGGGCTGTCCCCGTATTTCCGCTGCAACGACTGGTCGGCCGGACCTATCCCAAAGGGTGTCGCAGACCCAGGTGGAAGAGCCCGAACACCGTCAGTCAGTTCCGTTCATGTCTGTCTGGTATGAATGGGTGCTTACACTATGTATGGGCTTTGTCCTGTTACTATTCAGAGTGCCTGCCTGCTGGGCTCTCTGTGGCTTTCGTGGGGCATTGCACTCTCGTGCAAAGTGACCTAATTGTCCACAGTTGTAACACTCCTGTGGTTTCTGTGGGGGGGCTGTTCATGCCTTCGTTCACCCATGCGGGGTTCTGGTGCGCTTTAACTGCTTGAATATCTGCCTCTGCCTGCTGTTCTTCGGGTTTTCTAATCGGGGGTTTGTTTAGTTCTTGCCCATCAGGGCCGTCTTCTTCATCTAATTGGGATCCAACGGTGCTCTGAAACCCATTTTGCACTGAAAGCAAAGACTGCAGTTCCGCAATCTGCTTCCAGCATTTTGCATGATCCACAGAGCTTTGTCTGTGCTCCGTGTTGGCAGCATGGAGTGCTCTTAATGCTGCTTTTAGATCGCTACACTGCCTTTGCAATGCCCCTACCTGTTTCTCTGTCTCTTCTCTTACCAGGACTGCACGTTGCGTGTCCTGATAGGCCTTATCGTATTGGGCTTTTCGAAGCTGCTCAGATGCGCTAGACAAGACTGGTGTGCCCACTTGGCATCATCCACCTCTCCGTCCTTTGCTGCCAACTTCCTTATTAATTCTATATTCTCTCTCTCGATCTCACTAACATCGACCTTGCTCATTCAATGTCTCTCTTCTATCTCTTTGCGGAGCGTCCGAACGACCTCCTCTGTGCCTCGCAATTGTGCCAGACAGGACACGATTGCCATCGGCTTGCGAGCTTTCACGAAGCTCTTCTTATGGATTTCGCTCAGGTTCTTCCACCAAGTATGTCCTGTACTCCCGGGACCTGTTTCCTCCAAAGTCACTCCAAAGGGGCCAGCCCTTACCTTTGGGGTATCTTCTCATCTCAACTTCCGAAACGGGACACTGACCTACTCTGCTGCTGGTCGCTGCGACCACGAATTCTTGAGGGTTCATGAGGCGTTCCATTGCCTTCATTGCCATTTTTCCTATCTGAATGCTCTCTTTAAAAATTTGGGACGTGGGGTACTAAGGCGGTGCTGGAAACACGGGTACGGCATTCACTATTTTCCGGAATACAAACTCCCGACAGTTTTCCGCAACAAAATCTATCAGTTTGACCTTACAGCCCTGTTAGTTACGCATGCATTAACACGCTTCCGAATTATGAGGATTGATCAGAACTGCTTGAACACTTGTGAATGTCTCTGTTCCCAATTGGATTTTCAATTCAAATTTTGGGTTCTCCCAGAGTGGTTAGGCCACTTCTAAGTCGGGTCCCGGCGGAGTCGCCAGTAAATGTTGCTAACTTTTGGTTGGCTCTTAAATGTTGCTCGTTGTGTCTTTACTTAATTTGCTCTGTTTCTATAACCTTTGCTCTACCACGTGGTGGTATCTTTATGATACCACCACGAGGTTCAAGTTCTGATCAATAACTCAATACACCAGTTAGTAAGATTCAAATCAAAACACATTTATTATACACAGTCTATCACTACTCATGTATAAAACTCTACTTACTAGACTACCTCTAACACTAAAAGGCCTATACTTAGCTTTGGAACTGGCCCACCAGGTCAGGGGAACAAATGGCCTTTCGTTCGATTCTGGGTCTGCAGGATTCAAAGCTGGTATGGACTGGTAGCTAGGAGCGCCTATCTCGTAGCGTGCGTTGACTGGAGACTTACTTGGTTGATGCAGCTACTCGGCAGGTCACTAATACTCTCAGTATTAGTGAGAGGCAGCACGGTTTTGTGAAGGGGAGGTCGTGTCTCACTAACTTGATAGAGTTTTTTGAGGAGGTCACTAAGATGATTGATGCAGGTAGGGCAGTAGATGTTGTCTATATGGACTTCAGTAAGGCCTTTGACAAGGTCCCTCATGGTAGACTAGTACAAAAGGTGAAGTCACACGGGATCAGGGGTGAGCTGGCAAGGTGGATACAGAACTGGCTAGGCCATAGAAGGCAGAGAGTAGCAATGGAGGGATGCTTTTCTAATTGGAGGGCTGTGACCAGTGGTGTTCCGCAGGGATCAGTGCTGGGACCTTTGCTCTTTGTAGTATATATAAATGATTTGGAGGAAAATGTAACTGGTCTGATTAGTAAGTTTGCAGACGACACAAAGATTGGTGGAATTGCGGATAGCGATGAGGACTGTCGGAGGATACAGCAGGATTTAGATTGTCTGGCGACTTGGGCGGAGAGATGGCAGATGGAGTTTAATCCGGACAAATGTGAGGTAATGCATTTTGGAAGGTCTACTGCAGGTAGGGAATATACAGTGAATGGTAGAACCCTCAAGAGTATTGAAAGTCAAAGAGATCTAGGAGTACAGGTCCACAGGTCATTGAAAGGGGCAACACAGGTGGAGAAGGTAGTCAAGAAGGCATACGGCATGCTTGCCTTCATTGGCCGAGGCATTGAGTATAAGAATTGGCAAGTCATGTTGCAGCTGTATAGAACCTTAGTTAGGCCACACTTGGAGTATAGTGTTCAATTCTGGTCGCCACACTACCAGAAGGATGTGGAGGCTTTAGAGAGGGTGCAGAAGAGATTTACCAGAATGTTGCCTGGTATGGAGGGCATTAGCTATGAGGAGCGGTTGAATAAACTCGGTTTGTTCTCACTGGAACGAAGGAGGTTGAGGGGAGACCTGATAGAGGTCTACAAAATTATGAGGGGCATAGACAGAGTGGATAGTCAGAGGCTTTTCCCCAGGGTAGAGGGGTCAATTACTAGGGGGCATAGGTTTAAGGTGAGAGGGGCAAGGTTTAGAGTAGATGTACGAGGCAAGTTTTTTACGCAGAGGGTAGTGGGTGCCTGGAACTCGCTACCGGAGGAGGTAGTGGAAGCAGGGACGATAGGGACATTTAAGGGGCATCTTGACAAATATATGAATAGGATGGGAATAGAAGGATACGGACCCAGGAAGTGTAGACAATTGTAGTTTAGTCGGGCAGCATGGTCGGCACGGGCTTGGAGGGCCGAAGGGCCTGTTCCTGTGCTGTACATTTCTTTGTTCTTTGTTGGTTGTTTCGAGCTGCTGAGAGACCCTGCCAAGAAGGACGAATTGAACTTGGGGACTCTATTTTATAGTCCCCAGGGGCTTCGTGCCATTCGGGGCGGACCCCGTACCTGGTTCCAAGTGATTGGACTAAGTTCTGATCACTTGGATCGATCTCTCGAACATTGGAGCTGTTCCCTGATCGCTGGGCGGTTCCTAAGTGTCCGTTGGCCTTCATTTATCTTGGCCCCTGCTGGCGCCGTGGAGTCTGGCTTGGCCTTGTTTACCTTAACTGTTTCCAATTGTTCCCGGGGATCGCTCATTAATATGTAGATGGTTGTTAGTTTCAGTGCTGTCTGGGTTCCTGCAAGTTCTGATATACAGGAAACTTTGCACCTGCTGTTTTTCCTGCGTTGACTGAATTTCCCTGCATTCTTAGCGGATCTCCATTTTAAGTCGGGAAGTGGCCAACCCAGGTGGCTACAGCCCCGGCGCGCCACATTTCTGCCCCGACCCGCCGGCGGGATTCTTCATTACGCTGGCCAGTCAATGGGGTTTCCCATTGTGGGACAGCCCCATGCCGTCGGGAAACCCCCGGGCGTCAGCAAAATGGAGAATCCCGCCAGCGGAGAATCCAGCCACTTACCTTTCCATTTTGAAGTTACCTTTTCTATACCCCCATTGTTTTCTTCTAATCATCTGGGTAAACAGTTGCTTTTCTCACTGATATGCTATTTTGTACCTCAAAATCTACCTCCCTGTTTTATTTTATTTTATTCCAAATTCATTGTTTAATCTTACTTTTCCCTAATTCTTAACATAATCATGCAGTGGCTGTCAGTGCAAATGGGTTGTGATTAGGGTTAGAGTATTAGATTGGATTGAGGATTGACTGACTAACCGAAAGCAGAACATCAGGATAAATAGGTCCTTCTTGACTGGCGAAGTGTAACTAGCGGGGTGCCACAGGGGTCAGTCCTCAGACCTCAACTGTTTACAATCTATATCAATGATCTGCAAGCAGGGACAGAGTGTAACATAGCAGAATTTGTGGATGATACTAAAATATGTGGGAAAGCAGGCAGTGAAGAGGAGATAAAGGTTTTACAGACGGATAGATAGGCTGGGAGATTAAGCCAAAATTTGGCAGATGGAGTTTAATGTGGATAAGTGTGAAGATATCCATTTTGGCCAAAAAAATAGAAAGGCAAATTATTATCTAAATGGAAAACCAATTCAAAATGTGTCTGGGCAGAGGGATCTGGGTGTCTTTGTTCATGAATCGCAGAAAGTCTGTCTGCAGGTACAGCATGTAATTAAAAAGGCAACTGGAATGTTAGTGTTTATTGCAAAAGGATTGGAGAATAAAAGTAGAGAAGTGTTGTGACAATTGTATAGGGTGTTGATGAGACCACATCTGGAGTACTGTGTCCAGTTTTGGTCTCCTTATTTGAGGAAGGATGTGGTGGCATTGGAGGTAGTTCAGAGGAGGTTCACCAGATTGATTCCGGGATGAAAGGGGTGACATGAGGAGCGATTAAACAGTTTGGGTTTATACTCGCTGGAGTTTAGAAGGATGAGAGGGATCTGGTCAAGGTGTTTAAATATTAAAAGGGATTGATAAGGTAAATGTAGATCAAATGTTCCCCCTTTAGAACGAGAGGTCACAGATATTGGTTGAGAGGAAGTAGATTTAGAACTGAGATGAGGAGGAACTACTTCTCGCAGAGGGTGTCGAATTTGTGGAACTCGCTGTCCCATAGTGCGGTGAAATCTGAGTCATTAAATGGTTACCAGAAGAAGATATATTTCTAATTTTAAGAATGGTTTAAAGGGAAATGGGGAACACGATTGTGAGCAGTTTTGGGCCATGTATCTTAGGAAGGATGTGCTGGCCTTGGAAAGGGTCCAGAGGACGTTCACAAGAATGATCCCTGGAATGAAGAACTTGTCATATGGGGAACGGTTGAGGATTCTGGGTCTGTACTCGTTGGAGTTTAGAAGGATGAGGGGGGATCTTATTGAAACTTACAGGATACTGCGAGGCCTGGATAGAGTGGACGTGGAGAGGATGTTTCCACTTTAGGAAAAACTAGAACCAGAGTACACCATCTCAGACTAAAGGGACGACCCTTTAAAACTGAGATGAGGAGGAATTTCTTCAGCCAGAGGGTGGTGAATCTGTGGAACTCTTTGCCACGAAGGCTGTAAAGGCCAAATCACTGAGTGTCTTTAAGACAGAGATAGATAGGTTCTTGATTAATAAGAGGATCAGGGGTTATGGGGAGAAGGCAGGAGAATGGGGATGAGAAAATATCAGCCATCATTGAATGGCAGAACAGACTCGATGGGCCGAGTGGCCTAATTCTGCTCCTATGTCTTATGGTCTTACCTAGGGAGGTGGATTCGAGACCAGGAAGAGATCAGCCATGATCTGGTTGAATGGCGGAGCAGGCCGAAGGGCTGCATTACCTTCTTCTGCTCCTAATTCCTATGTTTTTATGAATCCACACATTGTGCGTATCTGACGGAGGGAAGTATTCCATCAAAGAAGAATGCATTCTTTCACAGGTGCTGTGTAATGCCACTGAAAATATTTTCATCAGTGGTGGAATTAGTTTAAGTGAGAAAGTCATTCAACTTGGGAAAGCAGTCAAATGTTTGATTTTCTATGCACAAAGTCCCGAACCTCAATTTCCTCAATAGTGATTAAATCTTATTCTTTGAATGAAGACAGTACTTTCCGTGCCTTATAGTGACAGCGTCACTTAATTAGCTTTGTAAAAATATCTGCAAGATACGCAAGTCTCAAAAGCCATGAAGTACTGGTCAGCAACTCTGAAAATTGACATTTCTGATCCACACAAAACACCAATACTTCATGACGAAGCTCAACAAGTCTTACAAGCACTTTGCTTCGCGACCGCCACCTCACCTCTGTATGTAGGAATAGTGCTTTGTGCTCACTGCCCACTACATCACACAGAATTCTAAGCAGTCTCAATTTCAGTGGGCGAGCTTTAATGCTGTTGATAATTTGAACTGCTCCATCTAGCACATTTTCTAGAGGTGCAAGCATCTTCTGAACAGTAAGTGCTTACCTGTGGAGGACACAGTGACTACTCGTGTATGGTGCTACAGCTTTGATCCGTGCTACAACTGTTTTCCCAACCATTGCCCTGGTGCCATTATTGCACACATCAATATACTTCTCCTAACTAATTCTATGTCTTTCCATGCAGTTGCTGATGCAGTTCAATGTCTGTTCGCCAGTGGTGTTGCTCTGCAGAGGGTCACATAGCAGCAAGTCCTTCTCAATAACATCACCGAAGATGTAGCATGCAAATACAAGCAATATTGCAAGCCCCGACACATCAGTGGACTCAACCAACTGCAATGAATATACCTCACAATGTTTAAGACGAGAGACCAGTTGACTCTCACTACCATCAACATGATCATGGATTTGGCGGGTGACAGCATTGTTGGAGAGCTGTAGCACCTCAATATTTCATGCTCCCTCATCGAGCATGCACATTACCTTGTCTTTGGCCTTATCAGGTTTTGGCCAATCGTGCAAGCTTCTCCCGCAAATGCAATGGGGTAACTCACTCTGCAGGGTGCCTCAGTTGTATTCTCATTATCAGTCTTGGCAGATCCTATCATCAAAGATTTACTGATGCAAAGTGAATTATGTTTTCTTACAAATAAACTTCTGTCCTTATTCTTATATTCAGGATGATTTGTTTCCAAATGTCTTTGGTGTTAAGCTGGTACCACCAAACTGTTGGATAATATTTTGTAGCACTTAACACATTGTGAATCAGGTGTATCTTGGTCTCCAGCATGCATAAATCCCAGGGACAGATAGCTCTCATCGAATCCGCACTTCTTACTTCTTGTCACAGCTTTAGTTGATGTGATGTGGAGATGCCGCCGTTGGACATGGGGTGAGCACAGCAAGAAGTCTTACAACACCAGGTTAAAGTCCAACAGGTTTGTTTCAAATCACTAGCTTTTGGAGCACTGCTCCTTCCTCAGGTGAATGAAGAGGTATGTTCCAGAAACATATATATGGACAAAGTCAAAGATGCAAGACAATGCTTTGAATGCGAGCATTTGCAGGTAATTAAGTCTTTACAGGTCCAGAGATAGGGGTAACCCCAGGTTAAAGAGGTGTGAAGAAACTCAGCACCCATGGACCAGTTGAACCAGGAACATTCCTCGTCACAATGGACATCTCGGCACTCTACACCAGTATCCCCCATGACGACGGCATTGCTGCAACAGCCTCAGTACTCAACACCGACAACTGCCAATCTCCAGACGCAATTCTGCAACTCATCTGCTTCATTCTGGATCTCAACTTCTTCACCTTCGACAACAAGTTCTTCATCCAGACGCACGGAACAGCCATGGGGACCAAATTCGCACCTCAATATGCCAACATCTTCATGCACAAGTTTGAACAAGACCTCTTCACCACACAGGACCTTCAACCGACGTTGATACATCGATTACATTTTTTTCCTTTGGACCCACAGCGAAGAATCACTGAAACGACAACACGATAACATCAATAAGTTCCATCCCACCATCAGACTCACCATGGATTGCTCTCCAAAATCGGTTGCATTCTTAGACACACTCATCTCCATCAAGGACGGTCAGCTCAGCACTTTGCTTTACCGCAAGCCCACAGATAACCTCATGATGCTCCACTTCTCCAGCTTCCACCCTAAACACATTAAAGAAGCCATCCCCTATGGATAAGCCCTCCGTATACATAGGATCTGTTCAGACAAGGAGGAGCGTAACAGACATCTACAGATGCTGAAAGATGCCCTCGTACGAACGGGATATGGCGCTCGACTCATCGATCGACAGTTCCAACGAGCCACAGCAAAATCCCGCACCGACCTCCTCAGAAGACAAACACGGGACACAACCGACAGAGTACCCTTCATCGTGCAGTACTTCCCCGGAGCGGAGAAACTGCATCTTCTTCACAGCCTTCAACACGTCATCGATGAAGATGAACATCTTTCCAAGGTCATCCCCACACCCCCACTACTTGCCTTCAAACAACCGCGCAACCTCAAACAAACCATTGTTTGCAGCAAACTATCCAGCCTTCAGAACAGTGACCACGACACCACACAACCCTCATGGCAATCTCTGCAAGACGTGCCAGATCATCGACATGGTGCCACCATTACACGTGAGAACACCACCCACCAGGTACGCGATACATACTCGGGTTACTCGGCCAACATCGTCTACCTCATATGCTGCAGGAAAGGATGTCCCGAAGCGTGGTACATTGGCGAGACCATGCAAATGATGACAACGGATGAACGGACATCATGCGACACTCGCCAGGCAGGAATGTTCCCATCCAGTCGGGGAACACTTCAGCAGTCAAGGGCATTCAGCCTCTGATCTTCGGGTAAGCGTTCTCCAAGGCGGCCTTTCGGACGCGCGACAATGCAAAATCGTCGAGCAGAAACTTATAGCCAAGTTCCGCACACATGAGTACGTCCTCAACCGGGACCTTGGATTCATGTTGCATTACATTCATCCCCCACCATCTGGCCTGCGAAATCCTACCAACTGTTCTGGCTTGACACAATTCACACCTCTTTAACCTGGGGTTACCCCTATCTCTGGATCTGTAAAGACTTATTTACCTGCAAAAGCAAGCATTCAAAGCATTGTCTTGCATCTTTGATTTTGTCTATATATATGTTTCTGGAACATATCGCTTCATTCACCTGAGGAAGGAGCAGTGCTCCGAAAGCTAGTGATTTGAAACAAACCTGTTGGACTTTAACCTGGTGTTGTAAGACTTCTTAGTTGACGTGGGCAGTGAGCAGTCATCCCTGATTTTCCATCTGTGTTTGCCTGAGGTGGTCTCCCTTCTTCACTTGCTTTCCATTTCTTTGGGCCGCTCTTCGTTAGCCACTGATCCATTACTGAGTGGCACACCTAGACTAGAACTAGTGAGTGATGAGATACTATCACACACTAAACACTCAGAGCCCGTGACCTCTGGGATTAGAAAGAGACACACAGTCACAGATACATTTGCCAGCTGCATCGGCCCCTCATATTAACCACCCTGTGGCCAGAGCCCCCTTCCAAGGTCCCCTCACATTAATCGGCCTGCCCAAAGTCCCCCTCCCATAACCCCCTCACATTAACCCCCCTGGCCAAAGCCCCTGTCCTATGCCCCCCCCCCCCCCCCCGCCATTAACCGCCCTGGCCAAATTCCCCCTCCTGTGGTCCCCTCACATTAACCGCCCTGTCCAAAGCCCCCCTCCCATGGCCCCCTCACATTAACCGCCCTGGCCAAAGCCCCCCTCCCATGGCCCCCTCACATTAACCGCCCTGTCCAAAGCCCCCCTCCCATGGCCCCCTCACATTAACCGCCCTGTCCAAAGCCCCCCTCCCATGGTCCCCTCACATTAACCGCCCTGTCCAAAGCCCCCCTCCCATGGCCCCCTCACATTAACCGCCCTGGCCAAATTCCCCCTCCTGTGGTCCCCTCACATTAACCGCCCTGGCCAAAGCCCCCCTCCCATGGCCCCCTCACATTAACCGCCCTGGCCAAAGCCCCCCTCCCATGGCCCCCTCACATTAACCGCCCTGTCCAAAGCCCCCCTCCCATGGCCCCCTCACATTAACTGCCCTGGCCAAAGCCCCCCTCCCATGGCCCCCTCACATTAACCGCCCTGTCCAAAGCCCCCCTCCCATGGCCCCCTCACATTAACTGCCCTGGCCAAAGCCCCCCTCCCATGGCCCCCTCACATTAACCGCCCTGTCCAAAGCCCCCCTCCCATGGCCCCCTCACATTAACTGCCCTGGCCAAAGCCCCCCTCCCATGGCCCCCTCACATTAACTGCCCTGGCCAAAGCCCCCCTCCCATGGTCCCCTCACATTAACCGCCCTGGCCAAAGCCCCCCTCCCATGGCCCCCTCACATTAACCGCCCTGTCCAAAGCCCCCCTCCTGTGGCCCCCTCACATTAACCGCCCTGGCCAAAGCCCCCCCTCCTGTGGTCCCCTCACATTAACCGCCCTGTCCAAAGCCCCCCTCCCATGGCCCCCTCACATTAACCGCCCTGGCCAAAGCCCCCCTCCCATGGCCCCCTCACATTAACCGCCCTGTCCAAAGCCCCCCTCCCATGGCCCCCTCACATTAACTGCCCTGGCCAAAGCCCCCCTCCCATGGCCCCCTCACATTAACCGCCCTGTCCAAAGCCCCCCTCCCATGGCCCCCTCACATTAACTGCCCTGGCCAAAGCCCCCCTCCCATGGCCCCCTCACATTAACCGCCCTGTCCAAAGCCCCCCTCCCATGGCCCCCTCACATTAACCGCCCTGGCCAAAGCCCCCCTCCCATGGCCCCCTCACATTAACCGACCTGGCCAAAGCCCCCCTCCCATGGCCCCCTCACATTAACCGCCCTGGCCAAAGCCCCCCTCCCATGGCCCCCTCACATTAACCGCCCTGTCCAAAGCCCCCCTCCCATGGCCCCCTCACATTAACCGCCCTGTCCAAAGCCCCCCTCCCATGGCCCCCTCACATTAACCGCCCTGGCCAAAGCCCCCCTCCCATGGTCCCCTCACATTAACCAACCTGGCCAAAGCCCCCCTCCTGTGGTCCCCTCACATTAACCGCCCTGGCCAAAGCCCCCCTCCCATGGCCCCCTCACATTAACCGCCCTGTCCAAAGCCCCCCTCCCATGGCTCCCTCACATTAACCGCCCTGTCCAAAGCCCCCCTCCCATGGCCCCCTCACATTAACCGCCCTGTCCAAAGCCCCCCTCCCATGGCCCCCTCACATTAACTGCCCTGTCCAAAGCCCCCCTCCCATGGCCCCCTCACATTAACCGCCCTGTCCAAAGCCCCCTTCCCATGGCCCCCTCACATTAACCGCCCTGTCCAAAGCCCCCCTCCTGTGGTCCCCTCACATTAACTGCCCTGTCCAAAGCCCCCCTCCCATGGCCCCCTCACATTAACCGCCCTGTCCAAAGCCCCCCTCCCATGGCCCCCTCACATTAACCGCCCTGTCCAAAGCCCCCCTCCCATGGCCCCCTCACATTAACCGCCCTGGCCAAAGCCCCCCTCCCATGGTCCCCTCACATTAACCGCCCTGTCCAAAGCCCCCCTCCTGTGGTCCCCTCACATTAACTGCCCTGTCCAAAGCCCCCCTCCCATGGCCCCCTCACATTAACCGCCCTGTCCAAAGCCCCCCTCCCATGGCCCCCTCACATTAACCGACCTGGCCAAAGCCCCCCTCCTGTGGCCCCCTCACATTAACCGCCCTGGCCAAAGCCCCCCCTCCCATGGTCCCCTCACATTAACCGCCCTGTCCAAAGCCCCCCTCCCATGGCCCCCTCACATTAACCGCCCTGGCCAAAGCCCCCCTCCCATGGCCCTGCTTGGAGAGGCTGATCTCTGATTGTCCCATTTGGTTTCTGCAATTATTTTTATATTGGAGCACTGGTCCAGAGTTCCAATTGACATCTGTTGGTCACATGGCGGCCACCAGTTCCGCAGAACCCTTGGAGCCTTTTGATGGAACCCAGTTTGGTTGGGGAGGGGGGAGGGGTAATTTTCCGGCTGTAAGTTCCGCTTGTCAGGGGAATTGCAGAAGAGCCCTGAACCAGGATTTGCACCAAGCACAAATCAGTTCCCCATTCTATCGGCCCGCTCCAGCTAGCGAGAACCTGATCACAACTCCTTTGCATTCATTTCAATCTCATTAGCAAGATCAAAGTTGAATGCAACAGAATCCCAGTAGCCATCCGCCCCCTCAGCAGGAGGTCACCTGGACGTGAATCACTATTAGTCCCTAAAATCAGGGATCAGGCGCTATGGACACTGAGGTGGAGCAAGGGGGTTAATACCCTCCTTACACTTACCTCCAGGGTGCCGAGGGGGTCCTTCAGGGGAGGTGGGGGTCGGGGGGGTGGCCTTGGGCTGGGCTGGAGGTGCTCACGTCGGGGGGTTTCCGGGATGGGGGCCATGTGGTAAGTCTTCCCTCTGTGGCCTTGAAAAACAGTAAACTCTCTTTCAGCGTGTCAATATCAATGATCATAGAATCACAGAATCTCACAGTGCAGAAGAGGGCCTTCGGCCCATCAAGTCTGCACTGACAGGTAAAACACCAGACCTACTTACTTAATCCCATTTACCAGAACTTGGCCCATAGCCTTGAATGTTAATAACGTGTCAAGAGGTCATCCAGGTACGTTTGAAAGGATGTGAGGCAAACCCGCCTATACCACCCTCCTAGGCAGTTCATTCCAGACCGTCACCACTCTCTGGGTAAAAAGGTCTTTCCTCACATCCCCCTTAAACCTCCTGCCGCTCACCTTGAACTTGTGTCTCCTCGTGACTGATTCTTCAACAAAGGGGAACAGCTGCTCGCTATCCTGCACATTTAAAAAAATGAATTTACAGGATGTGGGCGTCGCTGGTTAGGCCAGCATTTATTGCCCATCCCTAGTTGCCTTTCAGAATGTGGTGGTGAATTGCCTTTTGAACCGCTGCAGTCCTTGAGGTGTAGGCACACACACTGTGCTGTTAGCAAGGGAGTTCCAGGATGTTGCCCCAGCGACAGTGAAGCAATGGCGATATATCTCCAAGTCAGGCTGGTGAGTGACTTGGAGGGGGACCTCCAGGTGGTGGGGTTCCCAGGTATCTGTTGCTCTTGTCCTTCTAGATGGTTGAGGTCGTGGGTTCGGAAGGTGTTGTCGAAGGAACCTTAGTGAGTTACTGCTGTGCATCTTGCAGATGGTACACACGGCTGCCACTGTTCGTCGGTGGTGGAGGGTTTGAATGTTTGTGGAAAGGGGAACAATCAAGCGGGCTGCTTTGTCCTGGATCATGTCAAACTTCTTGAGTGTTATTGGAGCTGCACTCATCCAGGGAAGTGGAGAGTATTCCATTACACTCCTGAATTGTGCCTTGTAGATGGTCAACAGGCTTTGGGGGGTCAGGAGGTGAGTTAATTGCCGTAGGATTCCGAGCTTTTGACCAGCCCTGGTAGCCACAATATTAATGTGGCTCGTCCAATTTAGTTTCTGGTCAATGGTAACCCCCAGGATGTTAATTCTGGGGAATTCAGTGATGGTAATGTCATTGCATGTCAAAGGGCGGTGATTAGATCCTCTCTTGTAGGAGATGGTCATTGTCTGGCACTTGTGTGGCACGAATGGAACTTGCAACTTGTCAGCCCAAGCCTGGATATTGTCCAGGTCTTGCTGCATTTGGACACGGACTGCTTCATTATCTGAGGAGTCGCGAATGGTGCTGAACATTGTGCAGTCATCCGCAAACATCCCCACTTCTTACCTTATGTTGGAAGGGAGGTCATTGATGAAGCAGCTGAAGATAGTTGGGCCTGGGACACTACCCTGAGGAAGTCCTGCAGTGATGTCCTGGAGCTGACATGATTGAATTCCAACCACCATAACCATCTTCCTTTGTGCCAGTTATGACTCCAACCAGTGGAGAGTTTTCCCCGATTCCCATTGACTCTAGTTTAGCTAGGGCTCTTTGATTCCATACTCGGTCAAATGCTGTCTTGATGTCAAAGGCAGTCACTCTCATTTCATTTCTGGCATTCAGCTCTTTTGTCCATGTTTGAACCAAGGCTGTAATGAGGTCAGGAACTGAGTAACCCTGGCTGAACCCAAACTGAGCATCCGTGAGCAGGTTATTGCCAAGTAAGTGCCGCTTGACAGCACAGATGATGACTCCTTCCATCACTTTGCTGATAATGGAGAGTAGACTGATATGGTGGTAATTGGCTGGGTTGGATTTGTCCTGTTTCTTGTGTACAGGGCACTCCTGGGCAATTTTCCATATTGCTGGGTAGATGCCAGTGTTTATAGCTGCACTGGAACAGCTTGGCTAGGGGTGCAGCAAGTTCTGGAGCACAAGTCTTCAGTGCTATTGCCGGGATAGTGTCAGGGCCAATAGCCTTTGCAGTATCCAGTTCCTTCAGCCGTTTCTTCATATCACATGGAGTGAACTGTATTGGCTGACATTTCTGATGCTGGAGATCTCTGGAGGAGACCGATATGGATCAACCACTCGGCACTTCTGGTTTAAGATTGTTGCGAATGCCTCAGCCTTGTCCTTTGCACATATGTGCTGGGCTCCTCCATCATTGAGGATGGGGATATTTGTGGAGCCTCCTCCTCTAGTGTGTTCTTTAATTGTCTACCACCATTCACGGCTGGATGTGGCAGGACTACAGAGCTTAGACTTGATGAGTTTGAAGTGGATTCGCTTAGCCCTGTCTCTTACTTGCTGCTTATTCTGTTTGGCACACAAGTAGTCCTGTGTTGTAGCTTCACCAGGTCGCCACCTCATTTTACGGTGTATCTAATGTTGCTCCTGGCATGCTCTCCTGCACTCTTCATTGAACCAGGGTTGACCCCCTGGCTTGGGGGTAATGGTAGAGTGGGGGATATGCCAGGCCATGAGGTTGCAGATTATGGATGAATAAAATTCTGCTGATGCTGATGGCCCACAGCGCCTCATGTTTGCCCAGTCTTGAGTTTCTAGATCTGTTTGAAGTCTATCCCATTTAGCACAGTGGTACCCACACAACACGATGGAGGGTATCCTCAATGTGAAGCCGGGACTTTGTCTCCACAAGAACTGTGTAGTGGTCACTTCTACCACTGTCATGGACAGATGCATCTGCAGCAGGCAGATTGGTGAGGACGAGGTCAAGTATGTTTTGCCTTCTTGTTAGTTTCCTCACCACCTGCTGCAGTCCCAGTCGAGCAGCTATGTCTTTTAGGACCCAGCCAGCTCTATCTGTGGTGGTACGACCGAGCCAGTCTTGGTGGTGGACATTGAAGTCCCCCACCCAGAGCATATTCTGTACCCTTGTCACCTCCTCCAAGTAGTGTTCAACATGGAGGAGTACTGATCATCAGCTGATGGTGGCCGGTACGTGGTAATCAGCAGGAGGATCCCTTGCCCATGTTTAACCTGAACCATGACACTTCATGGGGTCCAGAGTCGATGTTGAGGACTCCCAGGGCAACTCCCTTCCGACTGTATACCACTGTGCCACCACCTCTTCTGGGTCTGTCCTTCCGGTGAGACAGGACATACCCAGGAATGGTGATCGTGGTGTCTTGGACATAACAAAGAACAAAGAAAAGTACAGCACAGGAACAGGCCCTTCAGCCCTCCAAGCCAGTGCCGACCATGCTGCCTGTCTAAACTAAAATCTTCTACACTTCCGATTGTCTGTAAGATATGATTCTGTGAGTATGACTATGTCAGGCTGTTGCTTAACTAATCCGTGAGACACCTCTCCCAATCCTGGCACAAGCCCCCATATGCTGACAAGGAGGACTTTGCAGTGTCGGTAGGGCTGGGTTTGACATTGTCATTTCTGGTGCCTGGTTCGATGGCGGGTGGTCCGTCCGGTTTCATTCCTTTTTTGTGTTTTTGTAGCGGTTGAATAAAACTGAATGGTTTGCTAGGCCATTTCAGAGGGCGTTTAAGAGTCAACCACATGCCCCTCATAATCTTGTACACCCCGATCAAGTCACCCCTCAGTCTTCTGTGCTCCATCAAAACAACCCAAGCCTATCTGACTTCTCTTCATAACTTAAATGTTCCACCCCAGACAACACCCTGGTGAATCTCCTCTGCACCCCCTCCAGTGCAATCACAACCTTCCTGTAATGTGGCGACCAGAACTGCACACAGTACTCCAGCTATGGCCTCACTAAAGGTCTATAGAACTCCAACATGATCTCCCTGCTTTGTAATCTATGCCTCGATTGATAAAGGTAAGTGTCCCATGTGCTCTTTTCACATCCCTATTAACCTACCCTTCCACCTTGAGACATATGTGGACAAGTAGGCCAAGGTCCTTTTGTTGCTCAGAATTTCATTGTGCCATGCCGTTCATGGAATACTTGTCAAATTACTCCTTCCAAAGTGTATCACCTCACACTTTTCAGGGTTAAATTCCATCTGCTACTTATATACCCATTTGACCAACCCTTCTATATCTTCCTGTAACCCAAGACACTCAACCTCACTGTTAACCATCTGGCCAATCTTTGTGTCATCTGTAAACCTGTTGATCCTCCCCCCCTGTTATGGGTCAGAGTTTAGAGAACCCCAAAGTGCCAAAGTGTAGCATGGAGTTCAACTGACCCACAACTTTTAATAGATTGTGGTTTGGGGAGCACACGGCTCGCTCTACAGGTGTGATACAGCATAAATGGACAAGTATGTTTATAAACCAAACAATGTTTATTCTATCAACTCAAGTTAACCTTTTTAAAACAACCATTGAATATCTTAACACCCAGGGGCTTTTCACAATAACTTCATTGAAGCCTACTCGTGACAATAAGCGATTTTCATTTTCATTTCATTAATTCAAAGATAATCCCCAAAGACTAAGTAATCGTTTCAGCTGTCCTTTTAACATCCAAAAGACTTAACCAACCTTCAAACAGGAGCACATTAGGTTACATTCAATATATATAGCAAGAAAGGGTTCAGCCGTGCTGCTGCTTTGGTTACTTCAGCTACAAACCTTTTGTTTTCTTCATGCAGCTCACTGACAACACACAGCCACACCCAAGCTGAAACTCAAAAAGTAGAAGTATAGCTCAGCTCCCCCCACAGTCTGACATCACTTCAGTAACATGAGCAGTTCCATTTCTTAAAGATACATTTCTTAAACACCCATTTCTTAAAGATACTCTCACATGACACCCCCACATAGTTATCTCTGTTGTTTATATAAATGATGAATAATGGAAGACACAGTGGAACACCACTGGACACTGGCTCCTAGTCACTAAAGAAGCCATCTGTTATCACCATCTGTCTCCTACAAATAAGGCAATTTTGAATCCACCTTATCAAATTACCCTGTATCCCTTGTGCATTTGCCTTCTTTACAAGTCTCCCATGTGGGACCTTGTTGAAGGCTTCGCTCAAATCCATATAAACTACATCAACTGCACTACCCTCATCTACACACCTGGTCACCTCCTCAAAAAATGCAATCACATTTGTTAGGCATGATCTCCCTGTGACAAAGCCAGACTGACTATCCCTGAGCAAACCTTGCCTCTCCAAATAGATTCTCTCCCTCAGAACATTCTTCAATAGTATTCCTACCACTGACATGAGATTCATTGGTGACATGAGACTCATCCTTCTTAAATAGTGGAACTACATTCTCAATCCTCTGGCACCTGCCCCATGGCAGAGAGGAATTAAACATTTGTGTCAGAGCCCCTGCAATCTCCCCCCTCACCTCCCACAGCAGCCTGAGACACAATTCATCCGGAACTGGAGATTTGTCAATTTTAAGCCTACCAACACCTCCAAGAGCAGCACGGTAGCACAGTGGTTAGCACAGTTGCTTCACAGCTCCAGGGTCCCAGGTTTGATTCCCAGCTTGGGTCACTGTCTGTGCGGAGTCTGCACGTTCTCCCCATGTCAGCGTGGGTTTCTTCCGGGTGCTCCAGTTTCCTCCCACAGTCCAAAGATGTGCAGGTTAGGTGGATTGGCCATGATAAATTGCCCTTAATGTCCAAAACGGCTAGCTGGGGTCATGGGGATAGGGTGCAGGCGTGGGCTTAAGTAGGGTGCTCTTTCCAAGGGCCAGTGCAGACTCGATAGGCCGAATGGCCTCCGTTTGCACTGTAAATTCGATGATTCTCTTAGATGAAGACGGATGTGAAGTATTCATTCAAAATCCTACCAATGTCCTCTGGCTCCACCCACAGATTGCCCTTTTGGTCCCAAATCAGCTCTACTCTGGTTATCCTCTTCCCATTGATATATTTATAGTGTATCTTGGGATTTTACCTACTTGTACCAGTCAGAGCTTTATCCTATCCCCTTTGCTCTCCTAATTGCTTTATGAAGCTCCACTCTACACTTTCTGTCCTCCACTAATGCCTCTGCTGACTTGCTCCCCTTGTACCTGCTAAAAGCATCACTTTTCCTTCTCATTGTATCCTGAATATCTCTGGTCATCCATGGTTCTCTGGGTGTGCTACTCATTCTTATCACCCTAGAGGGAACATATTGGGCCAGTACCCTCCCCATTTCATTTTTGAATGCCCCTCACTTGCTCTTCAGTAGATTTACCCACAAGTAGTTGTTCCCAGTTTACCTCGGCCAGATTCTGTCTCTATTTACTAAAATCCGCTCTCTCCCAATCCAAAAACCTCTTTTTTCAACTTGTCTATTTCTTCGTGCACAGCAAGCTTAAATTGTACCATGTTGTGGTTGTTATCGCTAAAATGTTCCCCCACCACATCCTCAACCACCTGTCTGGCTTCATTCCCCAGAATTAGGTCCATCACTGCACCATACCTTGTCTGAATATTGATCTAAAATGTTCTCCTGTATATGTTTTAAGAAATCCACCACATCTAAGCCTTTCACACTATGACTATCACAATGAATGTTGGGAAAGTTGAAATCACCGAATATAATTACCCTATTGTTATTATTTTTATACACCCCTGTGAATTATGCACATATTTGCTCCTCAATTTCCCACTGACTATCTGGGATCTATAATAAACACTTAGTAAGCAATGTGACTGCCCCTTTTCTATCTCTACGCTCCACGCACAGAACTTCATTCGATGCCCCCTCCAAGATGCTGGATTTGGTTCCAACGCCAAAATTTGACGTTAAATCACAATTCTTCATCGCCTCGGCAGAGGTGTCAATGTGTTCCAGAATGCACATACAGTAAACACCGTTGGCATATCATTAGCCGGCCCGACCCGATATTCTCCAGGGCCTCCGTGATTCTCTGCCTCCGATGGGCCAAATTCTCAATGGTGAGGTTCACTTGTGCTTTTAATAATCGTGAAACCGGCATTGTGGTTGCTGAGGAGGAGAGAGGGGGTCTGGAAAGTGTTAAACATCGCCATAGTTTACTGACAGTCGTGCTGCTGGCTGGGGGGCTTCTGCCAGGGCTGGAGTGAGTAGTGAGGTGGCCAGGAGGTGGGCTGTGGGGTCGGGGTGGATGGGCAAGGAGCACCATTGCCATCGCCTGCATGGCAGCCATGCAGCTGCCCATGCCGCTGACTGCCCACTGTGAACTTAGGGCCATGGGTTGTAAGGGTGTCCTCCCTAGGTGCCCTCTGGCCCCAACCGACCCATCAATTGGATGGGTGCGCTCAGCACAACCAGTGCCATTTTGCTGGCTGGGATGAGTGTGTGTGGGGATTGTAATGTGTCAGGCTTGTTAGCCTCCCGAGTGTCAATCACGGACCTGGCGAATCCTGCACCGTATCTCATTGGAATCGATTGTATTTCACGTGGCACTGGTGCTAGCCCCTCCACAGTCGCTGAATTAGTCCAGGTTCAGTGTCTGTCTTGCTGTCGTGAAAGTTCACGATCCTGCCCCGGTGTCAACACTTCATCTCAGGGACAGAGAATTGAGCCCATCATCTTTCCTTACTGCAGTAACTAATTCCTTTACTAATAATGCAATCTGTCAGACAAAGGTAAAAATCTTCCCTCTGTTGCCTTAAAAACCTTTGATGTCTCCCAGCATGTCAATATCAATGATCTGTCAGGTAAAGGTAAAAGTCTTCCCTCTGTAACCTTTGATGTCTTTCCCAGATGTCAAGTTCATAATCTAACAGATGCAGGTAAAGGTCTTCCCTCTGATGTGGTGGAAACCTTTTAAGTGCTTTTTTCACATTCAATTTCATTATTCTTTTCAAGCCTCTGGACTTGCTGAGAAGTCCAAAAGCTGAGGACTGCATTGTTTACATTTAATTTTAGGTCCATTACCTTTCTCAAGCCTCTTGATTGGCAGGGCCAGGCTATTTCAAAGGACAGGATGGCTTTGTTTTTATATCGCTTCATTCCCATTAACTCTGAAGTTTCCTCTTTTGAGCAGGTGTTGTTTCTAACCGTTTTCTCACAGAGGCTTTTTCTTTCTTCTGAAGTGCTTCCTAGAAAGAGCATGTGTTGTTCCTAACCTCAGTCTTTTTTCTGTTGCGGTTTATCATTCTGAAGTGCTTCCTAGAAAGACCAGGTGCTCTGTCTGAGTGCCTTTTTCAGTGTTCTGTTTTTTACTCTGAAGTGCTTCCTAGAAAGACCAGCCATGCAGTCTGAATGTTTTCTTCCCACTAGGTTTTCTTCTACTCTTAAGTGCTCCCTAGTGGCAGGTTGGCACTGCCAATTTGGGACTGCCAAGGCTCAGGGCCTGAAGGGGGAATTGGGGGGAGGGGGGACTGAAGGAGAGCTCTGAAGGGGGTCCCTGACGGGGCAAAGGGGGCTTTGGCAAACCCATAGCGGAGTGTCTCTCATTTAGGACAGGGGCCTTACCAGTAATTGGGGGTGGGGGGGGGGGGGGGGGGTGGGGGGGGTGGTCTTGCCAGTGATTGGGTTGGGGGTGGGGGGGGGGAGAAGAGTTCTTGTCAGCAATTGGTTTGGGTGCTATGGGGATATTCTGAGACCAGGGAAGCCTTTCTAAAGGATGCACCGATCTCTGAGGACCCAGCCTTGTTGACTTCTTCATGTCCCATGGCGGGAATCATCTCCCCTGGCTCCTAAAACATTTCTAAGTGTGGGTGGATTGCAACCTGGATCGTGCTGATCCACTCGGCAGGTATCACACCTAATTTCCCACCAGAGACCACACTTAGAAATCTTTTGGCAGAATTCCGCCCAGGATCTCTATTGACGTGACTGTGTGAGTCAGAGCACTTATGCTCCAGAAGGACAATTAGCTCAAGAATTGAATGCCCAATTGATCACCTGATGAAGGAGCTGTGCTCCGAAAGCTAGTGATTTGAAACAAACCTGTTGGACTTTAACCTGGTGTTGTAAGACTTCTTACTCTGCCCACCCCAGTCAAACGCCGGCATCTCCACATCGTGGTTACAGAGAAGGCATGTCTTTCTCAGGGCTACTGTCTGCTGACTAGAGGTAAAGTCGCCATAGTCTCAGATGACCATAGGCTGCTTTCTCCTTTTGAGGGGGAGAGCTGACTGGTGGTGATTTAACCTGAGGATCACCACAGCTCCGGCAAGGGGCAAGGTTGAGAAAGCAGGGCACTCATGAATAATCTCAGCTAGTTCGGGTATTGAAACTGCGCTGTTGGCCTTGCTCTGCATCAGAAACTAACTGTTCAGCCAACTGAACTAAACTGGGAGGACTTAGCACATGTTTGCCTGATATCATTGTTACATCATCATGTACTTCATAAATTAGCATAACCATTCTGTTAACCCTTTATACTACAAAAACAATGTAATTGCACACACTTTACCTAGAATGTAAGGTGGTTATTGGAGACAATGTTACCTTAGTAACCATAAGACCTCAGTGTAGATGTTTGAATGAATGTGTTATTCCTGTACTTTAAATTGTGAAAAGTATACCCCCAGCCCAGAATTTCCATTTTTTAACTCTTGTGGGAAAGGCTTGTCAAGTAAACCATAGTCATGATTTAAAATATGGAACTCATTCAATATTAGCATTGAACAGGGAAGTTGTTAAAAATATCGGGTTAAAAGGTCACTGTGTCCACAAAATGGCTGCTGAATACCAAGAGATACCAAATTTCAGAACCCAGTCAGGGAACTGACTCATGGGCCGGGATTTCCTGCTCCTGTTCGTGTTTGGCGGGTTCGGCAACTGGAGCAGAAAGAATCGCGGGAAGGCCAAAGTTATGTTTCACAATGAGGTAATAGGAGGAAGCAATCGCCACCCTCCCGCCAATCAGTAACTAGCCGCATTCCCCAACTTATAATACATGAACATATAATTATCAGGCACGTATGCCGGAATCATAGTTTTGCGTCAAAAGGTCCATCCATCATGACATGATGTCAGAACAGCATGAAGCACAACTGATCTCAGAAGGCGTGGACCTGGTGAACAGTACTCCCGGGGAGCTCGGAGGTGACTTCAGTGCTCAGGGGGAGAGGGTAGTGCCAGGGCAATGCCAGCTTGATGCTGAGGGTCTCGGGGTTTGGTAACTTGATGCTAGTTGGTTGCACCTGGGTGAAGATTGTTTACTGGTTTGCTAGCTGTCTGCCTTTAGAAATGGCACCCAGAGCATCAAGTGGTTGACTGATGGCAGGGCAGGAGAATCAGAGGCCATATGCCAGCCATACGTCGTGCAACTCGTGGCTGCAATTTTTTCCCTAAGTGCCAGACCATATGTTGAAAAATCTGCCATTTTTTCAGTGGCCTGAATGCTGTTTGTCCTCCTCGGCATCAGCCTTTGCTTATGTTGGAGAAATTCTTGCCCACTGACTCACAAAGAGCAGCATGGAGAGAACAATCAAGCGTAATCAGTGTTGATTTGAGTTCATTTATTGGTTCAAATCTTTTTTTTTTAATTGTTAAACTGCTGCTCTGACTGTAGTCACCAGAAATTGGGACATGACAAAGATGAGCCTCACATCCTGCCAACTACACTAAAGAAAACATTAAAATGCCATTCCAGAAAGAAGCAATCTACCTGGGAAACAAAACATACAAGAACTGACTGTTCATCAATTGATGCAATAATCAAAAAACAACTTTATCCTTTTAAAATAATTCCTATAAACCACTTCCAAGCTGTCTGTTGAAATCCCCTAACTGGTCTCATCAGGTTTGCAACTTTAATCATCAGATCACATTAGACAAGTGATATATAAACCTTTCATTTTAAAAAATAAATTGTAACAGTGTAACAGGTCTTTTACCCCTTAACTTTTCTGAAGTGAGTGAATATGATTGATTGAAGTAGCATTCATTCTTCGGTTTAAATTTTTTTTTAAACAATCAACCATTAAAAAAAATATTTCCTGAAAGTCTGCTGCTGTACAATTTCACACCCAGGGTCCACTATACTATTTAAACTCACCAATCAGAGCAGCTTGAAAAGGGACAAGTGTTGAAAGCAGTCCCCTTTCAACTTAACCATGACAATAGCGATAAGCGAAGATGTGGAACAAATCTGAAGGGAAATCATACAAATTTGCAAGAACTGTAAGAGTGGTGGGGGACTGTTACTACACAAATATTGATTGAGATAATGTCAGAGTAAAAGGAAAGGAAGGCGAAGAAATTCCTGAGATCAAATGAAATGGAGAACTTCCTTGACCAGTATCTTTTTTGTCAAACGAGGAAGGCGGCATTGTAGAACCTGGTGCTGATGAATAAGTTTGATCAAGTGTCTGTGGGGGAACACTGGGGTCAGAGTGATATCATATGGCTTAAATTAATATTGGGGAAGGGCAAGTAACAACCTAAAGTAGAACTTGTAAATTGGAAGAGGCTAACCTCATTGTGTAGGACGTACATTCAGGGGATAGGTCCTGGTGTAATGTTTGCTTTGAAAGACATTTCCGGGCAGTCAAAGGTTCCATGTAAAGCATCCCAGTCTCTAAGTATTTTTGTCTAGTGCTGTTTTTGAAAATACCACGGTAAAAGCTTTGGACCAGCAGGTTTCAAGTAATTGTGAGGTGTTAGTTGGGCTTGACTCTGGGTATAGTTGTGCAAGACATGTGAAGTAAATTATGGATGAGCCTAGTGATTAAGCCTCTATGTATGTCAGCAGCTCCCTTTTCCTGCTGTATTTTAAGGGCATTTTCTGGTGGTTTTAATATAGGAATCTGGCTATCAGAGCTCTGGCCTTTATCTGGCCAAACTTTTAGGGAACTACCGGCTATCCAGCCATACTTGGTTTGGTTCCTCAGCCCGAGAGACCACGAGCAGCCGGGATTCTTCTTTCACCAGTTTATTCAAGCATGCAAGAGAGCCATAACCAAAAATATGGCTTTGGACTGCCAGAATAGTATTTAACATCCGGTTTTATACTTCTAAGTTATCATCTGGGTGATTCTACACATACGAACGTTTAATTTTACTATTATCTATAGTATATTACCATTCTTTTATTTTTTAAATTTAGAGCACCCAATTCTTTTTTTCCAATTAAGGGGCATTTTAGCGTGGCCAATTTACCTACCCTGCTCATCGTTGGGTTGTGGGGGTGAGACCCTCGCAGACACGGGGGGAATGTGCAAACTCCACACGGACAGTGACCCAGAGCCATGAGACAGCAGTGCTAACTACTGCTCCACCGTGCCGCCTTTCTATCGCCTATTACCTACTTATGACACTTGAAATGCATGATTTCAGTTAACCAATTACAGCATCAATATGCTTGCCTAATTACAATATCTAATTAATACTTAGGCACTTTAACATAATTATACTATCCAATCATTAGGTAATACACATTTGCACGTTCCTTGACCGTTGTCTGGAGAGCAGTGGCTGATGGTTTTTATTAATGTTCTTCTTTATCCATTGTTTTCCTTGATTTTGCACCTTATAACTTACAGTCTTAGTAGCTTCCAGGATGTGACGATGCCCTGGACAAGTGCGCAGTCAATTCCAGCCCCACTTGTCCCGGAGTCACAACACCAGTGAATTAATTAAT
This sequence comes from Scyliorhinus torazame, assembly GCF_047496885.1. Classification (NCBI taxonomy): domain Eukaryota; kingdom Metazoa; phylum Chordata; class Chondrichthyes; order Carcharhiniformes; family Scyliorhinidae; genus Scyliorhinus; species Scyliorhinus torazame. The sequence goes on from NC_092718.1 coordinate 92,479,634, forward strand.
AATTCTTATAAAAATACCCTAAATCTTTAGCCTTTGGCTGTCCAATAATTACAGTCATCAGGGGCGAGATTCTCTGACCCTCCGCCGGGTCGGAGAATCGCCGGGGGCCGGCGTGAATCTCGCCCCCGCCGGTTGCCGAATTCTCCGGTTGGCGGGCCCCCACCCCCGCGATTCTCCGGCCGAAGTCCCGCTGCTAGAATGCCTGTCCCATCGGCGGGGATTAAACCACCTCTCTTACCGGCGGGACAAGGCATCTCGGGCGGGCTCCGGGGTCCTGGGGGCTCGCGGGGCGATCTGGCCCCGGGGGGGTGCCCAAACGGTGGCCTGGCCCGCGATCGGGGCCCACCGATCCGGGGGCGGGCCTGTGCCGTGGGGGCACTCTATTCCTTCCGCCTTCGCCACGGTCTCCACCATGGTGGAGGCGGAAGTGACTCCCTCCACAGCGCATGCGTGGGGATGCCGTGAGCGGCCGCTAACGTTCCCGCGCATGTGCCGCCCGGCAATGTCATTTCCGCGCCAGCTGGCGGGGCACCAAAGGCCTTTTCCGCCAGCTGGAGGGGCGGAAATCAGTCCGGCGCGGGCCTAGCCCCTCAAGGTTAGGGCTGGGCCCCCCAAGATGCAGAGGATTCCGCACCTTTGGGGCAGCGCAATGCCGGACTGATTAGAGCCGTTTTTGGCACCGGTCGGCAGACATCGTGCCGATACCGGAGAATTCCGCTCCAGGTTTGTAATTTTGAACACAACTACTGTTTATTTATAACAAGAACAAATATGAAATACAAAGTAAATACAGCTGCTGAACGACAGACTAATACCTGACTCCCCTTTTGACCTCCCCACCCTCTACCCACACACACAAGACAGACAAACACAGAGGGGTGGAAAGGGGTAAAATAATAACGATTAAGGTCAAAAGATAAGAGTCCTTGTTTCAGATGATGAGTTCTTTAGGACACTTTCTTCACAGTACAAGTGTGTATTAAAGTCTTTGGTCTACACCCTGTAATAGTCTTTCTTGCAGTTAGCAATATTCTACTCACAGCTTTTCAGGAAAGGCTCTGGCTTCACATCAGCCAGTTCTGCAGAGTTATCAGATTCTGGATTATGCTTGCATCAGCCTTTGCTGCAGAGCGAGTCGGTTTCCACTATGGTTAGCTGGTTATTTCTGGAGAAAACAGAGTGAGAAAAAGAGAAGTTTTCTCCCTTAGCTGACAAAGTGAATCTGGAAGCTCTTTAGATTTCTGAACCATTTCAGTGGGAACAGAACCAATTACTACCTGTTACCAGGCAGAAGACCACCTTTTTGGCCATTACATTGGTCACCAGACATACCAACCAATCCAGGTCATCACTGGTGTCAGTCTAAAACACCCAACCTTCTAGATCTTCCTGTATGAATTAAAGGTGCAGGCTGCTGCTTTGTCTTAAAAGTCACAGGTCCATTAAACATCCAGGGATAAAAAATGTAACAGGAAAAATAAAAGAACAAACAAGAAGGAACAGGAAGGACCCTTACAAGGAACTCTGCAGGACTCAATGATTTTTAACCCCTTCAGATCTGGTTCTCAGAACTCCGGCCTTTATCAGGCCAAACATTGGTTGAGAACTCTAGATTCGGTCTTTAACCAGCACTCACTCGCAATGAATTGGGTAACCATTAATCATACTGTGGGGGTACTGGTTGTGGGTGTATCTAGCTTCTCAATGTGTGTCAAATGCTGTATTCCCATCACATTGGACCAATGTGGTCTTAGATTTATTCATATCCAGCCCAGGTTCACCATTAAGAGTATCAAAGAAACTTTTAGTATTACTGAAGGCTGTTGGAATTAGAAAAATCCCCCAGACTCCAATGAGTATCATCACTGGCAAGCGATGTCAAGGTGACATCTTTTATCTCCAAACTCTCGTGTTGCAGTCAGCAGCATTAGAAACTCCTCCCTTATGTTCTTACTGTTGCCCTGATGTATTACAGAGATCTGCACAAAATCCCTTCTTTTGTGGGGAATGATGGTCAGTGGTAGATCCATTTTCTCATTTCATCGCTGAGCTGAGCCACATTGAAGATCAGTAACATTCAGAGCTCTGGCAAAGCACTTATTTGTTTTCGCAATCGCATTAGTCAGACTCCTTTGAATTCTCCAGTCACCCACATTATAAACACTCCTGTCCCAAAGCCTGCTCACTGTTGGTGTGTGAATACACAGACACAAAACTTGATAATGGGAAAGCCATGATGAGAAGCTCTGTCCAAGATTTAAAGAAGATTGGAATTTCATTGAAAGTAAGGATAAATCTATCACTGCCACTTTGCAACATAATACCCAATTTGTGCAAAAAATGGAGACTATTGTAGTGGCTTGGGGCAATGGGTGACAGTGGCAAACACCATAGTGAGTAGGCAGAAAACATCCCATCTTTATTTGTAGTTTTATATGTCGTAACTAAATCTTTGCCAGGAATCCCACGAGAATGAATGGATGCTATTTGTCACCTCCACCCCTCCCAAAGTAATGGGTGCAGAATTCCAATATTACCATTGATTTCTTTGGATCAAAGTGGCACACATTTTTGGCAATATCTGCTTGCTCAGAATGTTCTTCTTGTCTAAAAACAATGGTTTTATTGTGGCCACGATGTTAGCATTCTTCCTTTCAATGTACAGGGACTCAAAGCAGAAGAATTTCCATCTCAGTATACTGAGTATTCCAACTCTTCATCAGTTTTACAATAACTTGGGAAGGAAATATTTGGCTAATAAATTCACTTAAGTGGGGCAAAAGGATCTCACTCTAGTTCTTTATTGCAACTTGGTGACAAAAAGCTGCTGAACCACAAATCCACTGTTGGAGATGGTTAGACACTCTGTCCTCCTGTTTGCTTTCAATCCGAATACCTCGTTCCTGTGACAACATTCAGTATGCAGCATAGATATAATATGGTGAAAATATGGTCAGTTTCCTTCTTGTCAAAAGACAGGCGGCAGGATTCCTGCGTCGGCTGACGCCGGAATCGGGAAATGCGATTGGGCAGAGAATCTCATGTTAGCCACAAATCGAAGCTGGCGCTTGGTGCCCGACGGAACGCCATGCACCCGTGTGAATGTATTCTACGACGCACGTACAGTAAACACCATTGGCATATCATTAACGGGCCGGTCCTGGTATTCTCTGGGGCTCCTGATGCTCCGGGAGGAATTACCGACGACAAGGAACACTTGTGGTTTTAAAAATTGGGAAACATTTGAAACCGACCTGTGAAACCACTCTAAAGCCCATCTACCCTATTCCCTTATCGTCCATATGTCTATCCAATGACCATTTGAATGCCCTTAGAGGCACATAGCTTCTGAGAGAGAGAGAGGAGGTAGGTCATGTTCCCAGATGCACGTCCGTGGTTGCCGGTTTTATCACTGGCATGCCGGCTTGGGAGGGGCGGGCATCATCCAGGACCAGGGGGAGTAGCAGGAGGGTTGACCAAGGAATGAGCCGTGGCGTTGGGGTGACCCCCAAGACCAGGGTGTCCAGGCACGGACAGCCATTGCCACGGCCTGCAAGGTAGCCACCTTGCTGTACACCCCACTGACTGCCCACCGCGGCCTGTGGTTGAGTAGAGCAACAGCGGCCGTATGGGTGCATCCCCCCACTCACGACCCCTCGCTTCACCCCACCTCCACCAACGCCGGATGGGGGCCGAAGAGCATACTTCTGGCATGGGCAGCGCCAGCCACCGGTACCCCTGCTGGCAGGGATGGGTGCTGGGGCCAGAGCCCTGCGAGACTGGGCACCAATGGGGCCAGGGGTGCAGTGCGGAGGATAGAGTGCCGGGGAAATGGTCTGGGGGGGAGGGGGGGGGTGGAGATGGGGGAGGAGGGAAATGAGCGGGGACATGCGAGGGCAGGAGCTGCAGTGCAGGCAGGGGCCACCATGCAGCTCATTGGACCTGGCTGGGCACAGGTGTACGCATCATGCTAAGATGTCTGCCTTTCACCCCCTGCAGACAATGGATTTCGGAATCCAAACAGGAATTGTTGCCATCATCCTAGCCGCCCTAGCCGTGGGGGACGTACCTGAGGCTGTATGAGCTGCAGCTTCTCGGGGAGGGCCCTGCAGCAGCACCTGAGAACAGGAGCCAGCCAGTGAGGATGGAGAACCAGCCGTCCAACAGGCCGAGGAGGAGGTGGGAAGGAGGCACCGCATTCGGCCTCGTGTGTATTGACAGTACATGTCATTCGAGGACCTGCCGGACCGGGCATGGCGTTGAAGACTCCAGCTGAGCAGGGTGACCATACGGCATATCTGCCAGATCATGGCACACCTGGAACCACGGGGATAAGGGGAGAACACCCGCTCCCAGTGGCCATCAAGGTGATGGTTGCCCTGAACCTCTACACCATGGGACCCTTTCAGGAGCCGAATAAGGACCTGTCAGGGATCTCGCAGACCTCGGTGCACCGGTGAATCCGCGCCGCCACGGAGGCCCTGCATGCCCGGTCGGCACAATATATCAGCTTCAATGTGGACCGAGCCCGCCAGGATGCCCCGGCAGTGGGTTTTGTAGCAATAGTTGGGATGCCCCATGAATGGGGGAGATCGAAGGGACGCATATCCCCTACCGGCGCATGAGAGGATTGTCTTCACAAATCAAAAGGGGTTCCACTCCATGAACCTGCAGCTGGTGTGTGACCACGAGATGCACGTCATGTACGTCTGTGCCTGATACCCGTGCAGTGTGCATGACAACTTCATTCAGGCACACATGACAGTTCCCGACACCTTTGAGGCGCTTCCGTGGGTGTTGGGTTGGCTCATGGGCCACAGAGGTTATCCACTGCAGTCATGGCTGATGGCACCTATCCGGAGGCCACGGAATGACGCGGGGAATCGCTACAATGAAAAACTTACCCTACGCATCTCCCTTAAAAGTTCCCCTTCTCACCTTGAACCTGCGCCCCCTTGTAATTGACATTTCCACCCTTGGAAAAAGCCTCTGACAATCCACCCTATCTATGCCTCTTATAATTTTGTAGACCTCTATCACATCTCCCCTCAGCCTCCATCTTTCCAGTGAAAACAATCCTAGTTTATTCAACCTCTCCTCATAGCCAACACAGGCAACATCCTGATGAACCATCTGTGCACTCTCTCCAAAGCTTCCACGTCAATCTGATAATGTGACCAAAACAGCATGCAATGACCAGAACTGCATTATACAGCTTAGATAACAAGGGAATTCGGACAGAAAGAATGCCTTGTTACGACACCCTGGACTAGTGCATGGTCAATTCCTGCCCAACTTGACAGGGAGTCACAACTAAAGTGAATTAACCGATAATTCTTAGAAAAATACCCAACATCTTTGGCCCTTGGCTGCCCAATAATTAGTCACCAGGTTTGTAAAAAGCAATTACTTTTTATTAATAACAAGAACTGTAATGATGTATGCCGCGATTACAGCTGTTTAACTATTCTCTAATTCCCCGCTTAAACTTGCCCTGCACCCACCCTCTACACACAAGACAGAAAAACACAGAGGGGAAGAAAGAGGTAAAAAGGTCTTTGTTTCAGCACCTTACTTCAAACTCTACTGTCAGTCTGAGGCTTTACTGTAGATTCATTCAGGCTTCTGTAGTTTCAGAAATACAGCACTCAAAGCCATTCCGGAGAGGGACCTGGTCTTTGTTTGCAGCCTGTAATGGTTTTCCTGATCTCCTTGGGATTCTGAAAATCATTTAACTGGAACAGGATCCAATCACCTCCCGCTACTGGGCAGATTATGGCCTTTCTGGCTAATTCATTGGTTCCTAGCCAATCAATCAAACCGATTCCCACCCCATCCCTCTCTCTGGTGCCAAAAATTCTGAAGTTCCTGTTCAACTTCAGGAACAAACAGAAAGTAGCAGAGTGTTCTTTCCTGTAACTTTTGAATTTCTCATTCATTCTACTACTGGCTAAAAAATATGTATCCTATAATCATCCATGGATTAAAAATGATAATGGCAACAAAAAGGGGAAATAAGGGAATAAACAGAAAGGGCCCTTACAGTCTTAAGACTGAAGTCAAGAGAACAGAGATCAAGGTACTGTTAAAAGGAGAATTCAAGGGAAAACAGACAAAGTGTTGTAGAGAAAGGAACAGTTGCAGTAACCAGAATTAAAGTGGGAAAGCAGACTTCAGAGGTAAATCAAATGTTTAGTGACATGTAAATAGAGTCTGGGAATCGAGAGTTAAAGCAATTGTGAAGAGTTTGTACAGCAAATCGAAAGATTGACAGCCTACTGAAAGCCAGATCGGAGGTGTTCAAGTCAGGCGACCCTGACCTATACAAGAAATCCAGATACAACCTCCTCAAAGTCATCAGGGATGGCAAGAGACAATATCAAACCAAGCTAGAGTCACAGACTAGCGTTACAGACTCTCGTTGGTTGTGGCAAGGCTACAAGTTTGCTGACGACACGACAGTAGGGGGTTGGATCTCGAACAATGATAGTCAGGATACAGGAGGAAGATAGAGAACCTAGTGGAGTTGTCTAATGGCAACAATCTCTCCCTCAATGTCAGCAAAACTAAAGAGCTGGTCATTGACTTCAGCAAGCAAAGCACCGTATATACGCCTGTCTGCATCAACGGGGCCGAGGTGGAGATGGTCGACAGCTTCACATTCCTAAGTATGCACATCACCTAAAATCTGTCCTGGTTCACCCATGTCGATGCTACGACCAAGAAAGCCCAATAGCACCTATATTTCCTCCGGAATCGCAGCATGTCCACATTGACTCTTACCAACTTTTACAGGTGCGCCATAGAAAGCATCCTATCTGGTTGCATCACAGCCTGGTATGGCAACTGCTCGGCCCAAGACCATAAGAAACTACATAGAGTACTGAATACCGCCCAGTCCTTCACACTAACCCGCCTCCCATCCATTTACTCTGTCTACATCTCCCGTTGCCTGGGGAAAGCGGGCAGCATAATCAAAGGCCCCTCCCACCCTGCTAACTCACTCTTCCAACTTCTTTCCTTGGGCAGGAGATACAAAAGTCTGAGAACATGCACTGTAATAAGTCCACGGAGGCAGAAGTCCTGTCACCAGAATTCCTTTTATTTACAAACCCAACAGCTGAACAACCATGACCATTCAGTATGCTGTCTACACCGGGAGTGCAGAGGATCCGGCACTCCCTGTTATATACACAGAAAGGGGTTCCCTGATTGTGCCACTAATCAGGGAACTTGTATTCTAATTGGCCAATCTCAAAGGCCTGGCCTAAGTCATTACACCCCTCCTCCCCAAAGTTCGAGGAGCCCCCATGGTCCTTGTGACTCATGGGTCTCCTGCTTTGTTTTAGTGCCGGGTCCGGCTCCTCCACTTCGGCCTCCGACGTGGGGGGTGGGGGGATATAACTAGGCGCCCGTCTTTTCCGATGTGAGCACCTGAGGGGCGGTTCGCCCCTTTCCTCCGGCAGCAGGGGTACAGCTGCGGCATCATCCACGGTGTACATATCCGAGTCCGATGTCCTCACCAGTGGTGTCGGAGGAGGGTGAATAGTTTGTCAGGGAGGACTCTCCGCGGTCCTTGGTATGCTGGTCTGAGGAGGAAACGAATCTGAGGCCCACACCTGGTGTAGATGTTTCTTTATTACATGTTTTACCAAACGTATCTTATACGACACAGGTCCTGTCCTGGCCTTGACTGTTCCTGCTACCCATGTGGGGCCATTCACATAATTTCTGACCATACATTTTCACCCGTGTTGAACTGCCTTTCTCGGCGAGTATTGTCGTGGCCCCTGCGTTGGGCCTCTTGGTGTCGCTCTATTCTGCCACCTAAATTCGGGAATAGTAGACTCAGCCGGGTTCGGAGTCGTCTGCCCATGAGGAGCTCCGCTGGTGCTATTCCCGTTGTGGCGTGTGGGGTTGTTCTGTCGTCAAATAGCCAGCGCGACAGTTTGGTATCCAATGATGTTGCTGACTTTTCTTCAACTCGACTTTTACGATCTGGACAGCTCCCTCCGCCAAACCATTCGATGCCGGGTGGTATGGTGGAGTCCTTAATGTGCCGAATGCCATTCGACTTCATAAATTTTGTGAAGTCCTGGCTGGTGAAAACCGATCCATTATCCGAAACTAACGCCTCCGGGATACCATGAGTTGTGAACGAGGTGCAGAGTTTTTCAATGGTAGTTGTTGAATTTGCAGAGTTCATTTTGTAGAAGTCTAGCCATTTGGAATGAGCTTCTACTATTATAAAAAACATTGAACACATAAACGGGCCTGCAAAATCGACATGAAGTCGCGACCATGGTCTACCTGGCCATTCCCATGGGTGCAGCGAGGCTGCCGGTGGCACCTTCTGCCCTTGTTGGCATTCTTGGCACCGACCTACCAATGCCGCTATGTCTGTGTCCAGGCCCAGCCACCAGACATAGCTTTTGGCCAGCATCTTCACGTTTGAGACTCCAGGGTGCCCATGATGCAGTTCAGCCAGTATGGCTCGACGGCCTTGACTTGGAACTATTACTCAAGCCCCTCACAGCAGGATTCCGTCTTCCACGGTGATCTGCTCTGTTCTGCCCCAGTAAGGGTGGAATTCCGCCTGGACCGATCTTTCCATCTCCCCAGGTAGCACCATGTGTTGTATTTTTGATAAAACCAGGTCCCTTTGGGTCCATAAACGAATGTTTTGTGCGGCCACTGGAAGGGTGTTGTTGCTCTTATTAGCCTTAGTTTTATTAGCTCTAATTCTGTCACCTTTGCTCACGAGTCGCCAGGTATCTTTCTGATACCGCCACGTGGTTCAAGCTCTAGTTATGATTAATAAGACAGCACGCCGCTTAGTAAGAGTAAAATCAACGGTCATTTATTATATACAGCAATAAATACTTACACAATAATCCTACTTTCTAGACTACTGCCTACTACTACTGGCCAATACTTAACTTTTGGGAATGGCCCACCAGGTCAGGGAAACGAATGGCTTATCGAATTGGGTCTGGTCTGCGGGATTCAAAGGCTGATACAGGTCGATGGCTAGGAGTCTCTATCGGGTAGCGATCGCTGGAGTCAAACTTACGGTTGCTGGTCGATGGTTCTTGCAAAGGTTGCGAGCAGGAGAAGAAGGGAGAGAAGGGTCGATCTGAACTTGGCCCCTATCTTTTATAGTTCCCGGGGGCTTCCCGCCTCTTGGGGCGGACCTTGACCCTGGTCCCAAGTGATTGGACTTGTTCCCAATCACTGGATTTGATATGCTCCAATAATGGGGCGATTCCTTGAACGGGGGGTGGTCGTGCACCTTTCTTTGCCTCGGCCACTGCTGGCGCCGAGAGGTCTGGATCGGCATTCAATTGCTAATATGTTGCAATTGTTCCCGGGGATAGCCGATTAAACTGCAGATGTCTGGGTTGATGTGCTGCTAATGGTCGCAGGTATCGATCTGGGCCGACTTCCCCAGAGCCAAATACGCTGTTCTATCTGCAGCTGTCCGTTTGTGCCCTGTTGTCTGCCTTTCCCATCAGCCTTTTCGGTTAGCCATTTTACATCGGGTTTTGGCCAAATTAATCGGGACTCAGCCATTTTAGGTGGCTACAGTGTCCAGGAAATGTAACGTCATTACCGTTTCCTCTATTTTGGGTACAAGTGGCGGGGCGCCCGGTAATGGGAGCCTGCTTAGTGCATCGGCGTTTGCCACCCAGGATCCTGGCCGATGCTCCAGTTGATACTGGTACCCACCAGTAGTAGGGCCCAGCGTTGGATCCGGGCCGAAGCTTTTGGTGGTATTGCTTTGTCTTCTTTCAATAAACCCAGCAATGGCTGTGGTCTGTAATTAAAGTGAATTTCTGCCCATACAAGTATTGGTGAAATTTCTTCACCGCAAAGATCACAGCCAGTCCTTCCTTTTCGATTTGGGCGTACTTTCGTTCTGCTGCTGCCAGCGACCTGGAAGCAAACGCTATAGGTGGTCGCTGTCCGTTTTGCCCTCTGTTTGCCAAAACTGCACCAACGCCATATGGAGACACATCGCACGTGAGCATCAACTCTTTCCTGGGGTTGTAGTGTGCCAAGGCGTTCTCTGAGGAAAGCTGTTCTTTTATATTCTTGAAAGCACTGTCTTGGCGGGGGGACCACTCCCAGGCTTGCCCCTTTTTTAGTAATTGGTGTTGGGGGTCCAAGATGGAAGCTCTGTTCTGTATGAACTTTTCATAATATGTCACCAGTCCTAAAAAAGTCCTTAACTCCTGGATTGTGGTGGGGGCCAAGGCCTCTTTAATCGCCCTCACCCGATCCTCCAAAGGGTGTTGCCCTGATTTGTCAACCCTGTACCCAAGATAGGTTACTTGAGGTGCTACGAAAAGACATTTCTCCCTCTTTAGGTGCAGGCCTGCTGCTGAAAACCTCCTAAGGACTTCCTCCAGGTTTTGCAGGTGTTCTGCCTTTGTTTTTCCTGTAATGAGGACGTCGTCCAGGTAAATGGCGACTTGTGGTAGCCCTTGCAATATATTCTCCATTGTCCTCTGGAATATCGCACAAGCTTACGATACCCCGAAGGGTAATCTTGTATATTGAAAAAGGCCCTTCAGAGTGTTTATCGTTGAGAATTTTTGGGACTCTTCGTCCAGCTTCAGCTGTAGATATGCGTGGCCCATATCCAGCTTTGAGAATAGGAGTCCTCCAGCCAGCTTTGCATACAAATCCTCAATCTGGGGAATTGGGTATTCGTCCAGTTGTGAGTAGCGATTAATCGTTTGTTTGAAATCACCACAAAGGCGGACCGAGCCGTCCGGCTTAAGGATAGGCAGCACAGGTGCCGCCCATTCTGCAAACTGGACCGGTTTTATTATTCCCTCCCGCTCCAATCGTTTTATTTCCATTTCGACTTTCTGCCTTAATGCGAAGGGTACTGGTTGGGCCTTGTAGAAGTTTGGGACTGCCTCTAGATCTACGTGCAGTGTCGCCTTTGCTCCCTTTATTGTTCTGATGCGACCATCAATTCACACAAAACCAGGAGTAGAAGTAAACTGTGGCTTTAATCAATTAGAACAGTGCCTACCTGTGACTGATCTGTTAGTGGGAGCCGCCTACAGGGCGACTGTTCTTTATATCTCCCCTTAAGGGGTGGAGCCAGGGGCGGAGCCCACACAGGCCCCAACATGCTACATCATAAGTAATACCTTACAATGGTCCATAGGTGGAGCCCACATGGGCAACAGCGTAATACAGACATGCACATGGTGAATTGTTACAGCAATACATTCACCACATTCACCCCCTGTTAAAAAAATGAAGTCCGGCGGGGGGGTGAAGGGTTCATAAGTTCAGCCTGTCCGGCGCACGGATTGTGCGTTGTGATCGCTGAAGCTCTGGTATCGCAGCTGGCCCTGGTGTCGAATTCAGCCGTGCTGGCATCGGTAGTGAAGTCGCCGGTGTGGGCACAGACATGGACTCCGGGAGTGTGTCTTCTGGGGCTTCATTCCTGTGGGTCGGTGAAGGGGGAATGGCGGGCGGGAGGGGGTACGGGTGTCATGTAGGGGTGGGGGTGCTGGTCAGCATAGGTTGGGCGGGGTAAGATGGGGTGGCGGTGGTAGTGGAACCTGCGGGTGCCAGGTCTCGGAGGGAGACCGTATCCTGTTGGCCACCAGGGTGTTCGATGTATGTGTACTGGGGGTTGGAGTTTAGGAGCTGGACCCTCTCGATCAGGGGGTCGGATTTATGGCTCCTGACGTGTTTATGGAGCAGGACGGGCACCGGTGTCTTCAGCTACAGAGGAAGCGAGGCCCCGGAGGTGGATTTCCTGGGGAAAACAAATAGGCGGTCATGAGGGGTCTCGTTTGTGGCAGTGCAAAGTAGGGACCTAATAGAGTGGAGTGCATCGGGGAGGACCTCCTGCCAGTGGGGATCTGGGAGATTTCTAGACAGTAGAGCCAGGAGGACAGTCTTCCAGACCGTCGCGTTCTCCCTCTCCACCTGCCCGTTTCCCCTGGGGTTATAACTGGTAGTCCTGCTTGAGGTGATGCCCTTACTGAGCAGGTACTGACGCAGTTCGTCGCTCATGAACGACGAGCCCTGGTCACTGTGAACGTACGTGGGGAAACCAAACAGGGTGAAGACACTATGTAGGGTTTTAATGACGGTGGCTGCGGTCATGTCGAGGCAAGGGGTTGCAAAGGGGAAGCAGGAGAACTCGATGATGTTGAGGAAATATGTGTTGCAGTTGTTGGAGGGGAGGGGCCCTTTGAAATCGATACTGAGGCGCTCAAAGGGCCGGGATGCCTTCACCAGGTGGGCCTTATCCGGTTGATAGAAGTGCAGTTTACACTCCGCGCAGATTTGGCAGTCCCTGGTCATGGCCCTGACCTCCTCGGTGGAGTAGGGCAGGTTGCGGGCCTTGATGTAGTGGAGAAGCCAGGTGACCCCCGGGTGGCAGAGGTCATTGTGGATAGCACGTAGTCGATCATCTTGTGCGCTGGCGCATGTGCCGCAGGACAGGGCATCTGGGGGTTCGTTGAGCTCCCAGGACGATATACTATATCGGAATTATAGGCGGAGAGTTCGATCCTCCACCTCAAGATCTTATTATTCTTGATCTTGTCCCGCAGCGTATTATCGAACATGAAGGTTACCGATCGTTGGTCGGTGACGAGGGTAAACCACCTACCAGCGAGGTAGTGCCTCCAGTGTTGCACAGCTTCCACGATGGCTTGGGCTTCCTTTTCGACTGAGGAGTGTCGAATTATGGAGGTGGTGAGGGTTCGTGAAAAAAACGCTACTGGCCTGCCTGCCTGATTGAGGGTAGCGGCGAGAGCGACCTCGGATGCGTCGCTCTCCACCTGGAAGGGGACGGACTCGTCCACTGCGCGCATCGCGGCTTTGGCGATGTCCGCCTTGATGCAGCTGAAGGCTTGGCGGGCCTCAGCCGCCAGTGGGAAGATGGTGGCCTTGATTAGTGGGCGCTTTGTCCGCAAAGTTGGGGACCCTCTGGGCGTAATATGAAAAGAACCCGAGGCACCTCTTCAGGGCCTTGGGGCAGTGGGGGAGGGGGAGTTGCAGGAGGGGGCGTATACGGTCGGGGTCGGGTCCTAGAACCCCGTTTTCCACGACGTAGCCGAGGATGGCTAGTCTGGTTGTGCGGAAAACACATTTCTCCTTGTTGTAAGTGAGGTTAAGGGTTCGGGCGGTTTGGAGAAATCTCTGGAGGTTGGCATCATGGTCCTGCTGATCATGGCTGCAGATGGTGAAGTTGTCCAAGTACGGAAATGTGGCCCGCAGCCCGTACTGGTCCACCATTCGGTCCATCGTTCTTTGGAAGACCGAGACCCCGTTCGTGACGCCAAGGGGACCCAGAGGAAGTGGAAGAGGCAGCATTCTGCCTCAAAAGCCTTGTAGTGACGGTCCCCCAGGCGGATTGGGAGCTGGTGGTACACAGACTTCAGATCCACCGTGGAGAACACCAGGTAGTGCGCAATCTGATTAACAATGTCTGCGACCCGGGGTAGGGGGTACGCATCGAGGTGCGTGTACCGGTTTATGGTTTGGCTGTAATCTACAACCATCCGGTTCTTTTCCCCGGTCCTGACGACCACCACCTGGGCTCTCCAGGGGCTATTGCTTGCCTCGATGATTCCCTCCCACAAGAGTCATGGCTGATTTCAACTCCATTTACCCGCTCTCTCTCCATAACCCTTAATTCCTCGAGAAATCAAGAATTTATCAACTTCTGTCTTAAAGACACTCAACGTCCCGGCCTCCACCGCCCTCTGTGGCAATGAATTCCACAGACCCACCACTCTCTGGCTGAAGAAATTTCTCCTCATCTCTGTTCTAAAGTGACTCCCTTTTATTCTAAGGCTGTGCCCCCGGGTCCTAGTCTCCCCTGCTAATAGAAACAACTTCCCTCCGTCCACCATAAGCCATTCATTATCTTGTAAGTTTCTATTAGATCTCCCCTCAACCTCCTAAACTCCAATGAATATAATCCCAGGATCCTCAGACGTTCATCGTATGTTAGGCCTACCATTCCTGGGATCATCCGTGTGAATCTCCGCTGGACCCACTCCAGTGCCAGTATGTCCTTCCTGAGGTGTGGGGCCCAAAATTGCTCATAGTATTCTAAATGGGGCCTAACTAATGCTTTATAAAGCTTCAGAAGTACATCCCTGCTTTTATATTCCAAGCCTCTTGAGATAAATGACAACATTGCATTTGCTTTCTTAATTACGGACTCAACCTGCAAGTTTACCTTTAGAGAATCCTGGACTAGGATTCCCAAGTCCCTTTGCACTTCAGCAGTATGAATTTTGTCACCGTTTAGAAAATAGTCCATGCCTCTATTCTTTTTTCCAAAGTGCAAGACCTCGCATTGCCCACGTTGAATTTCATCAGCCACTTCTTGGACCATTCTCCTAAACTGTCTAAATCTTTCTGCAGCCTCCCCACCTCCTCAATACTACCTGCCCCTCCATCTATCTTTGTATCATCGGCAAACTTAGCCAGAATGCCCCCAGTCCCGTCATCTAGATCATTAATATATAAAGAGAACAGCTGTGGCCCCAACACTGAACCCTACGGGACACCACTAGTCATCCGTTGTCATTCCGAAAAAGAACCTTTTATCCCAACTCTCTGCCTTCTGCCTGACAGCCAATCGTCAATCCATGTTAGTACCTTGCCTCGAATACCATGGGCCCTTATTTTACTCGGCAGTCTCCCGTGAGGCACCTTATCAAAGGCCTTTTGGAAGTCAAGATAGATAACATCCATTGGCTCTCCTTGGTCTAACTGATTTGTTATCTCTTCAAAGAACTCTAACAGGTTTGTCAGGAATGACCTCCCCTTACTAAATCCATGCCGACTTGTCCTAATCAGACCCTGCACTTTCAAGAATTTAGAAATCTCATCCTTGGCTGTTTAGCACAGGGCTAAATCGCTGGCTTTGAAAGCAGACCAAGGCAGGCCAGCAGCACGGTTCAATTCCCGTAACAGCCTCCCCAAACAGGCGCCGGAATGTGGCGACTAGGGGCTTTTCACAGTAACTTCATTGAAGCCTACTTGTGACAATAAGCGATTTTCATTTCATAACGATGGATTCTAGAATCTTGCCAACAACCGAGGTTAGGCTAATTGGCCTATAATTTTCCATCTTTTTTCTTGTTCCCTTCTTGAACAGGGGGGTTACAACAGCGATTTTCCAATCCTCTGGGACTTTCCCTGACTTTTGAAAGATCATAACTAACGCCTCCACTATTTTTTCAGCTATCTCCTTTAGAACTCTAGGATGTAGCCCATCTGGGCCCGGAGATTTATCAATTTTTAGACCTCTTAGTTTCTCTAGCACTTTCTCCTTTGTGATGGCTACCATATTTAACTCTGCCCCCTGACTCTCCTGAATTGTTGGGATATTACTCATGTCTTCTACTGTGAAGACTGACGCAAAGTACTTATTTAGTTCCTCAGCTATTTCCTTGTCTCCCATCACTAGATTACCAGCGTCATTTTGGAGCGGCCCAATGTCTACTTTTGCCTCCCGTTTGTTTTTAATGTATTTAAAGAAACTTTTACTATCATTCCTAATGTTACTGGCTAGCCTACCTTCATATTTGAACCTCTCTTTCGTGATTTCTCTCTTTGCTATCCTCTGTTTTTGTAGCCTTCCCAATCTTCTGACTTCACACTACTCTTTGGCACATTATAGGCTTTCTCTTTTGCTTTGGTGCATTCCCTGACTTCCTTTGTTAGCCATGGCTGCCTAATCCCCCCTCTGATAACCTTTCTTTTCTTTGGGATGAACCTCTGTACTGTGTCCCCAATTACTCCCAGAAACTGGGCAGCACGGTAGCATTGTGGATAGCACAATTGCTTCACAGCTCCAGGGTCCCAGGTTCGATTCCGGCTTGGGTCACTGTCTGTGCGGAGTCTGTACATCCTCCCCGTGTGTGCGTGGGTTTTCTCCGGGTGCTCCGGTTTCCTCCCACAGTCCAAAGATGTGCAGGTTAGGTGGATTGGCCATGATAAATTGCCCTTAGTGCCCAAAATTGCCCTTAGTGTTGGGTGGGGTTACTGGGTTGTGGGGATAGGATGGAGGTGTTGACCTTGGGTAGGGTGCTCTTTCCAAGGGCCGGTGCAGACTCGATGGGCCAAATGGCCTCCTTCTGCACTGTAAATTCTATGAACTCCTGCCATTGCTGTTCTACTGTCTTTCCCACTAGGCTCTGCGCCCAGTCGATTTTCGTCAGCTCCTCCCTCATGCCCCCGTAGTTACCTTTATTTAACTGTAACACCTTTACATCTGATTCTACCTTCTTTCTTTCAAATTGCAGACTGAATTCTACCATATTATGATCACTGCCTTCTAAGTGTTCCCTTACTTTAAGATCTTTTATCAAGTCTGGCTCATTACATAACACTAAATCCAGAATGGCCTGTACCCTCGTGGGCTCCATCACAAGCTGTTCCAAAAAGCCCTGCTGTAAACATTCAATGAATTCCCTTTCTTTGGGTCCACTGGCAACATTATTTACCCAGTCCACCTGCATATTGAAGTCCCCCATGATCACTGTGTCCTTGCCTTTCTGACATGCCCTTTCTATTTCGTGGTGCATTTTGTGCCCCTGGTCCTGACCACTGTTAGGAGGCCTGTACATAACTCCCATTGTGGTTTTTTTGCCTTTGTGGTTCCTCAACTCTACCCACACAGACTCCACATCATCTGACCCTATGTCGTTTAGTGCTATTGATTTAATTTCATTCCTAATTAACAGGGCAACCCCGCCCCCTCTGCCCACCTCTCTGTCTTTTCGATAGGTTGTGAATCCCTGGATGTTTAAATGCCAGTCCTGAACCCCCTGCAGCCACGTCTCTGTGATGCCTACCACATCATACCTGCCAGTCATAATCTGGGCCACAAGCTCATCTACCTTGTTCCGTACACTGCGCACATTTAAATATAGCACCTTTAATTCTCTATTGACCGTCCCTTTCTGTTTTCTTAGTGTGGTGGACCTTGGTTTATTGAGCCTTTCCATGCACTATGTCATATTTTGTGAGATGGGGACTATCGTAACCTCTCCTGAGTTCTGTCTTTTCGTGCTTTTTTGTATTCCTAACCAGCTACGCTTTCCACTGATTACTTCACCTCTTGGTTCCCTGACTTTCCCTTCCCCCCCAATCTCTACTTTAACGTCCTATTGACCACCCAATTTACTCTTTTCGCCACAACACTGGTCCCAGCTCAGTTCAGGTGGAGACCATCCCAACGGTATAGGTCCCCCCTGTCCCAAAACTGATGCCAGTGTCCCATGAAAAGGAACCCCTCTTTCCCACACCACTCTTTCAGCCACGTGTTAACTTCCCTTATTCTTGCCTCCCTATGCCAATTTGCACGTGGCTCGGGCAGTAATCCGGAGATTATGACCCTTGAGGACCTGTTTTTTAAATTTGAATCCTAGCTCTTAATAATCTCTAAACAGGTCCTCTTTTCTAGACTTGCCTATGTTGTTGGTACTGACGTGGACCACAACAACTGGATCCTCCCCCTCCCTCTCCAGTATCCTTTCAAGCCGGTCAGAGATGTCCCGCACCCTAGCACCGGGCAGGCAACATACCATGCGGGACTCTTTATCCTGCTCACAAAGGATACTATCTATCCCCCTGATAATAGAATCCCCTACAACTACAACTTGCCTATTTACTCCCTCCCCTTGAATGGCCTGCTAAACCATGGTGCTTTGGTCAGCTGACTCATCCTTCCTGCAGCCCTGTTCGCCATCCACACAGGGAGCAAGTGCCTCATACCTGTTGGACAGGGTCAAGGGCTGAGGCTCCTGAGTTCCTGACTGCTGGTTCCCTTTACCTGCCTGACTTGCAGTCACACCCTGCTGTCCCTGGCCACTGGCAGGATTTAAACTACTTACTCTGACAGGCGTGACTGCCTCCTGAAACAGTGTCCAGGTAAGTCTCCCCCTCCCGGATGTGCCTCAGTGTCTGAAGCTCAGACTCCAGCTCATCAACCCTGAGCCGGAGCTCTTTGAGCAGCCAACACTTACTGCAGATGTGGTCGCTGCAGCTCGCAATGGGATCGGCCAGCTCCCACATCAAGCAGCTCAAGCACATCACCTGACCAGCCATCACTAATTAATTAATTAGTTTAATTTAAGTTTACAAGTTTAGCTGTGTGTTTTTTTAAATTTGGGGCAGATTTGCTATCAACTAATCAGATCACAGCTTCCCTCTGACATCACTTTTGAAAAAAAAAAAGTGGAAAACAGGAAGTTACCGTTAGGTTTTTATACTCACAGAGACTGCTCCTCCTCCTCCGAACGGCTCTCGAAACTTTCCTGGTTACCTCACTGCACTAAACTACCAAGTTTCAAATTCCCCACTCTGGATGTGTCTCACTCACTCAGGCTGTGTCTCTTTGACCTGCGCAACGGTGGTGCACCCCCGGACCTGCGCCAAGTGCAACCCGGAGGCGAGGGAGATGGTTTGATGCGCCCGGAAGATTGGGAGCGAGCAGCGTCTTACCATGTCTGGATGAATGAAGCTCTCTGTGCTCCCGGAGTCGAAGAGGCAGGGCGTTTAGTGTCCGTTTACCCGGACGGTCATCATAGAGCTCCGGAGGTGTTTGGGTCGCGACTGGTCAAGGATGACCGCGCTGAGTTGCGCGTAGCCGGCATGGTCGAGTTTCTGGGGTAGTTCCAAGATGGCTGCCCCCGTTGGTCGCACGTGTCAGGCGGTGAGGAAGATGGTGTCCAAGATGACGGCCCCCATGAATCGCACCTGGTGGGCCGCGTGGGTGAGGATGGCCAAGATGGCGGCCCCCGTGAGTTGCACACGCTGTGCGGGCTGGAAGATAGCTGCCCCCACGGACAACACGAGGCCGATGACGTGTCCGGGGTGGAGGGCGGAGTCGGCAGACACGCTGCCACACTGCGGGATCTGTGGGCCTGTGAGTCTGTGGGTTGGGCCTGCGATTTAGAGTTTTTGGACCTGGCCAGGCAAACTTTAGCAAACTGTCCTTTTCTCCTGCAGTCGCTGCAGTTCGCATTCCGGGCCGGGCCGTGCTGCCGGGGGTGTTGAGGCTGGCCGCAGAAATAACAGGGTAGTGCCCCATGGTGGGCGGGCAGCCGTGTGGCACAGGCCTGGGGTATTCTTTGGTCGGGGGTCCACGAGGGGGTCGCGTGATCGGACGGGAATGCGTTAAGGCTTTCAAATGCTACTTCCCGAGAGGAGGCTAATTTTACCGTCTCTTCCAGGTCTAGGGCACCTTCTTCGAATAGGCGGTGTCTCACGTAGTTGGTCCTGACTCCAGCCACGTAGGTTGTCCCGGATGGCGAGGTCCATATGTTGAGTGGCCGTAACGGCCTGATAATTGCCGCTTCGTGCAAGGACTTTGAGGTCGCGTATGTACTCTTCCAGCGATTCCCCGGGACGCTGGCGGCGAGTGGTGAGGAGATGCCGCGCGTATACCTCATTCACAGGCCTTACGTAGAGGCGCTCTAGCATTGCGAGGGTGTCTGCATAGGTGGAAGCTTCCTCGAGTTGAACAGAGATTCGATGGCTCACTCGTGCATGGGGGAGACTCAGCTTTTGTTCGTCGGTGACGGAAGTATAGGAGGAGGTGGCGAGGTAGGCCTTGAAACACCGGAGCCAGTGTGAAAAAATCTCTTTCGCCTCCGCGGCCTGCAGATTGAGTTCCAGTCGATCAGGTTTGACGGCCGATTCCATAGTGGCGTTGTAGTTGATTAAATTGATGCGACCATCAATTCACACGAAGCCAGGAGTAAAAGTAAACTGTGGCTTTAATCAACTAGAACAGTGCCTGCCTGCGAATGATCGGTTAGTGGGAGCCGCCTACAGGGCGACTGCTCTTTATACCGCCCCTCAAGGGGTGGAGCCAGGGGCGGGGCCCACACAGGCCCCAACATGCTACATCATAGGTAATACCTTACAATGGTCCATAGGTGGAGCCCACATGGGCAACAGCATAATACAGATATGCACATGGTGAATTGTTACAGCAATGCATTCACCACATGTTCCGAGCCCTTCTCGGAAAACCTCTGGGTATTTGCACAGGAGTTCGCTCAGGCGGCCATTTTCCAGCTGGAAAATGTTTACCCAATCCAGCTGGATCTCTTTTAGCCAGTTTTGTCCCAATAAGCTTGGCCCCACACCTTTTGCTACCATTAAAGGCAGCCTAACCTGTTGCCCTCCATAAGCCACAGTTATATGCATTGTGCCAAACACTCTCAGTGGTTCCCCTGTGTATGTCCTCAGTTTTGCCGAGGTCCTGGTTAGGGATAAGGGTTGGAGTCCAGTGCGAATTTTATTGAATACTGTTTCCCCTATCACTGATGTGGCGGCTCCAATGTCGTCTTCCATCAGTCTGGGATGTCCATTCAACCTTATGGATAATTTAATGGGTTTTGATTTCACCATCATTACACAATTTAGTTGTTCTTCATCGAAGGGAGGTGGGGCTTCTAGGGTTCATGCATTCTCCTGTACCCCGGCCTATGTGACCTTCTCCAAGATGATCGTTTGAGCTTATATTTCTCCTTTCTGGCTCCGAGCTCTGGCAACAACTACAATATTTTACCAGGCGTAAGGCTGCAGGGGCTGCCGTCTGTCCTAATTTTCCCTTCCTTGGGAGGGCTTCTGCGAATGAGCCTGGTTAACTTAGTACCAGAGTTCTTCCTGAGGGTGGCTATGCAGTTGCCTATCACCCAGCGGTAGTCCCTTAACTCAGTTTCACTGGTATGGGCGTCTACCTCCATCGGAGTACCGTGTAACTCATGCGCTCCACTTACCGCTTTATCGAAGGACAAAGCCAACTGCAATGCTTGTTTGCAATCCAGCTCGGCCTCTGCTAACAGACATTTTTGTATTGCTAAATTATTTATTCCACATACCAAATGGTCTCAGAGCATCTCATTTAGCATCAGGCCAAATTCGCAAGGCTCTGCTAATCGCCTTAATCTTGTTAAAAAGTTTGTAACTGACTCCCCAGTGTCTTGGAATGCTGAGTAAAACCGGTACCTTCACAGGATCAGAGGTGGCTTAGGGTCATAGTACACTTTTACTAAGTCCATCAATTCCTGGAAAGTTTTCATGTCCGATGCCTCCGGAAAAGTGAGGCTGCGCATAATGGCAAAGGCTGCTGGCCCACACATGGTCAGCCGAATGACCCGTTGCTTTTCATCCGGAATTATATCGTTTGCTCCAAGGAAGTGCTTCATCCGCTCTACATATTGGGCCCAGTCTTCCACTGCAGGGTTTAAACAGTCCAACCTTCCGAATAAAGGCATTTTGCCTGTCAGTGGTTTACCCTCAATATGCGGCAGCTGCTGACGAGCAGGTTTCTTTGGGTCGTTCCGTTTTCCTCGTCGCCACTGTAATGAGTCCATGGAGGCAGAAGTCCCGTCGCCAGAATTCCTTTCATTTATAAACCCAACAGCTGAACAACCATGACCATTCAGTCTGCTGTCTACACCGGGAGTGCAGAGGATCTGACACTCCCTGTTATATACACAGAAAGGGGTTCCCTGATTGGGCCACTAATCAGGGAACTCGTATTCTAATTGGCCAATCTCAAAAGCCTGGCCAAAGTCATTACACGCACTAACAGATTCAAAAACAGCTTCCCCACTGTTTTTAAAAAAAATAACATTTTATTGAAGTATTTGAAAATTTTTATAACAGTAACATAAACAATGATATCAACATGGTAAAATAAACATTTCCCCCCCAGCCCAATCTTCACGCACCTCAACCATGCAACAACAATCCACCCGCCCCCCCCCCCCCACTTTGTATACTGCATCTGCTGACATTTTAATTTTCCCCGGGAAAGTCGACAAACGGCTGCCACCTCCGGGTGAACCCGAACATTAACCCTCTTAAGGCGAACTTCATTTTCTCGAGACTGAGAAACCCAGCCATCTCATTAACCCAGGTCTCTACACTCAGGGGCTTCGAGTCCCTCCACATTAACAAGATCCGTCTCCGGGCTACCAGGGAGGCAAAGGCCAAGACGTCGGCCTCTTTCGCCCCCTGGACTCCCAGATCTTCCGACACTCCAAAGATCGCTACCTCCGGACTCGGCACCACCCGTGTTTTTAGCACCGTGGACATTGCCTTAGCAAAATCCTGCCAAAACCCTCCAAGCTTCAGGCATGCCCAAAACATGTGGACATGATTTGCTGGACTTCCCGCGCATCTCGCACACCTATCCTCTACCCCGAAGAACTGACTCATCCTAGCCGCTGTCATGTGTGCCCTGTGGACTACTTTAAATTGTATCAGGCTATTAAATTGTATTAACCCTGCTTAGGGCATCCGCCCATAGACCCGCCTCGATCGCTCCTCCTAGCTCATCCTCCCACTTGCCTTTAAGCTACTCCACCGGGGTTTCCTCCGCCTCCGAAAGCTCCTGGTGAATATCCGATACCTTCCCCTCTCCCACCCAGGTACTGGAAACTACCCTCTCCTGTATCCCCCGTGGCGGCAGCAGCGGAAAGGCCGGCACCTGTTTTCTCAGGAAGTCTCGCACCTGCAAATACCTAAAACCATTTCCTGCTGGCAATTTAAATTTATCCTCCAAAGCTTTCAAGCCGGGAAAGCTCCCATCTAAAAATAGAACCCCATCCTTCTAATCCCTGCCCTCTGCCAACTCCGGAACCCGCCATCTTGCCCACCCGGTACAAACCTGCGGTTATCATAAATCAGGGTCCAAATCGATGCTCCCTCCACTCTCTTATATCTCCTCCATTGCCCCCAGATCCTCAGAGCCGCCACTACCACCGGACTTGTGGAGTATCGGGCCGGCGAGAACGGCAGAGGTGCCATTACCAATGCTCTCAAACTGGTATCTCTACATGACGCCGCCTCCATCCGCTCCCATACCGACTCCTCCCCCACTACCCACTTCCTAATCATGGCTATATTAGCCGCCCAGTAGTAATTGCAGAATTTCGGCAGCGCCAACACACCCTCCCCCCGACTGCACTCCAGCAACACTTTCTTCACCCACGGGTTTTACTTGCCCACACAAAGCCCAAAATAATTTTATTCATCCGCTTGAAAAAGCCCCTTGGGATGAAGATGGGGAGGCACTGAAAGACAAACAAAAATCTGGGGAGGACCGTCATTTTCACGGTCTGTACCCTCCCCGCCAGTGATAGCGGGAGCATGTCCCATCTCTTAAAGTCCCCTTCCATTTGTTCTACCAACTGGGATAGGGTTAACTTGTGCAGTACCTCCTATTCCCGGGCCACCTGGATTCCCAGATATCGAAAGCTCTTCCCTACCATTCTAAGCGGCAGCTCTCCCAGTCTCTTCCCCTGTCCTCTTGCCTGGATCGCAAACATCTCGCTTTTCCCCATGTTCAATTTATACCCTGAAAAATTGCCAAATTCCTCCAAGATTCGCATTACTTTCCCCACCCCCTCCAATGGGTCCGAAATGTACAAGAGCAGGTCATCTGCGTAGAGCGAGACCCGGTGCTCCACCCCCACCCCCGAACCAGCCCTTTCCAGTTCCTAGAGGCTCTTAACGCCATGGCCAATGGCTCTATGGCCAGAGCAAACAGTAACGGGGAGGGGGGCACCTTTGCCTTGTCCCTCGGTGTAGTTTAAAATACCCCGACCTCAGCCGGTTCGTACGCATGCCCTCAATACTGGTGCCTGATAGAGCAACCACACCCAGTCAATAAAGCCCTCACCAAACCCAAACCTTCCCAGCGCTACCCACAGGTAATTCCACTCCACCCGATCAAAAGCCTTCTCCTCATCCATCGCTACTACCACCTCCGCCTCCTCTCCTTCTGAGGGCATCATAATAACATTTAGAAGCCTTCGAACATTGTCCTTGAATTGCCTGCCCTTAACAAATCCCGCCTGGTCTTCCCGTCACCCCCGGGACACAGTCCTCTATCCTTGTGGCCAGTATCTTAGCCAGCGATTTGGCATCACATTCAGTAGAGAAATCGGCCTGTATGACCTGCATTGCTCCGGATCCTTCTCCCATTTCGGGATCAATGAAATTGAGGCCTGCGACATTGTTGGAGGGAGGACTCCCTTCTCTCTTGCTTCGTTAAATGTCCTCACCAGCAGTGGGCTCAATATCTCTGAAAACCTCTTATAGAATTCCACCGGGTAGCCGTCAGGCCCCGGATCCTTGCCCAACTGCATGCCCTCCAGCCCCTTGATTATCTCCTCAATCTCAATTGGGACTCCCAGCCCCTCCTCCTGGTCCTCCTCCACCCTCGGGAACCTCAACTGATCCAGAAACTGCCTCATCACCTCCACCCCAGCCGGGGGTTCCGACTCATATAATTTACTATAAAAGTCCTTAAACACCTCGTTCACCCCCGCTGGGTCCAGGACAGTATTACCGTTCTACCCTTTACTTTACCTATCTCCCTGGCACCTCTCTTTTCCTGAGCTGGTGCGGAAACATTCTGCTTGCCTTTTCCCCGTACTCATAGATCGCCCCCCTTGCCTTCCTCAACTGTTCCACTGTTATCCCTGTGATCAACAGCCCAAACTCCACCTGCAACCTCCGCCGCTCCCTGTAGCCCCGCGCCTGGGGCCTCCGAGTATCTCCTGTCCACCTGCCCACTCAACTAACCTGTCCCTCTCAGCCCGTTCCACCTTTTCTCTGTGGGCCCGTATCGAGATTAATTCCCCTCTGACTTCTGCCTTGAAAGCTTCCCAGACCATCGCTACAGAGACCTCCTAAGTATCCTTTGTTTCCAGGTAGTTCTGGATGGACTTGATAACCCGCCCACAGATCGTTTCGTCCGCTAACAACCCCACATCCAGTCTCCAGAGCGGGCGTTGCCCTCTCTCCACACTAACCCATAGATCCACCCAGCGCGGGGCATGATCCGACACTGCAATTGCCGAGTACTCAGTATCCACCACCTTCGGTATTAGCGCCCTGCTCAGAACAAAAAAGTCGATGCAAGAGTAAATCTTGTGGACATGTGAGAAAAAGGAAAACTCCTTTGTCCTCGGCCGTGCAAATCTCCATGGGTCTACTCCCCCCATCTGTTCCATAAAACCCTTCAATTCCTTTGCCGCAGCTGGCCTCCGCCCTGTCCTAGATTTTGACCGGTCCAATTCCGGATCAATGACTATATTGAAGTCCCCTCCCATGATCAGGTTATGTTATTCTAAGTCTGGGATCTTATCTAACACCCGCCTCATAAATTCCACGTCGTCCCAATTCGGAGCATATGTGTTCACAAGTACCACTCGCACCCCCTCCAGCTTCCCACTCACCATTATGTTCCTACCCCCCTTGTCTGACACGATTCTCCCTGCCTCGAATGCCACTCATTTGCTGATCAAGATCGCTACCTCCCTGGTCTTTGAGTCCAGTCCTGAGTGGAACACTTGGCTAACCCACCCCTTCCTCAATCTCATCTGGTCTGTAACCTTTAGGTGTATCTCTTGCAGCATTGCCACGTCCGCCTTCAGCTCCGTCAAATGCACGAACACGCGAGCCCTCTTGACCGGCCCATTCAGTCCTCTCACGTTTATCATAGAATTTACAGCGCAGAAGGAGGCCATTCGGCCCATCGAGTCTGCACCAGCTCTTGGAAAGAGCACCCTTCCCAAAGTCAACACCTCCACCCTATCCCCATAACCCAGTAACCCCACCCAACACTAAGGGCAATTTTGGACACTAAGGGCAATTTATCATGGTCAAGCCACCTAACCTGCACATCTTTGGACTGTGGGAGGAAACCGGAGCACCCGGAGGAAACCCACGCACACACGGGGAGGATGTGCAGACTCCGCACAGACAGTGACCCAAGCCGGAATCAAACCTGGGACCCTGGAGCTGTGAAGCAATTGTGCTATCCACAATGCTATCGTGCTACCGTTCCATGTGATCAGCCTGGACGCGAGGCTTCGAAACACCCCCTCCCCCTGCCGACTAGCCATCACCCTTTTTAGGCCAGCCTCGAGCTTGCGCCCTTCACTTCCTCGAGTCCCCACTCGGGCAGTCGCCGTTCCCAACCTGCCATTTATCCCCTAGTAACAGTTCCTCCCCTGTCAGCAAAGCAGCTCCCTCCCAACCCCCTCCCTCCCCCCTAGCAACAGCACTAGCAACCCAATCCCCAAGTCAAGCTCCAGCGTAACACCTGCTCACCCCCACTGTGCTTCTGAGAGTCAGTTGACCCATGCTGACTTGGTAGTTCCCGCCACTGGCACCAAGCAGTCTGTCTCCCTATTGTTCCCTCCTCTCTTCCTCCACATGAATAAACATTTTAAAAGCATCACATTCCTCGGTAAACAAACATCAGAAAAAACGGTGAAGGAACAGTCACTTGAGAAAAATAGTCACCCAAAAAGCAGAACCAAATTCAAAGCCCATCCCCCCTCTAACAAGGTCCCTGAAATACAAAGCAACCTTTAACCATCCACACAGCCCATTATTTCACATAGAGTTACTTAAATTTATACAATCCAGCACCACAAATCGCCGCCACAGTACTTCTCTAAGGCTTCAGTGTCTTTTTATTCACCTCCATCTTCATTTCTTTAATAAAGGTCCATACTTCGTCTGGCGTTTTAAAGTAGAAGTCCCGTTCCTCATGTGTGACTCACAGAAGGGCTGGGTACAACATCCTGAACTTCATCCTCTTCTGAAAGAGGGTTGTTTTTGTCCGATTGAACCCGAGCAGGACTCTTGGCCGAATCCGCTCCCAGGTCCTGATAGATGCGCAACTCACAGTTCTCCGACTTGCTGCTCCGTTCTTTCTTGGCCCACCGCAAAACGTGTTCCTTGTCCATGAAACGGTGAAAACTTACCACCATGGCCCTCGGTGCTTCTTCGCGAGGGCTCTGTGTGCTGTGTCCAATTCACGGGGCCGAGTGAACGCCCCAGCCCCCATCAACATCTTATGTCTGTCACACGCTGATATACCTTCAATTCACCAGAAGGCCGAGAGAGCGAGCGAACATAAGGCTTTATTAGTCGTGAACTTGCCTAGCCAGAGTCGGTTGTGCAGATGAGTGCCACCTGCAGGTGGCCGGGTTATATATAGCCCCGGGGCGGAGCCCACTGGGGTTACAGTACAGTACCTGGAAAGCAGCTCGTATCACCACTTCCAAGTCATAGGTTATATTAGATGGACACAATGGTTATAGTGGCATGCATTAGGTGAATACATTCACCACATTCGCCCGTTAAAAAATCAAGTCCAGCGGGGGTGACGTGGGGTCATTACATATTCAGTCTCTCTGGAGGCCGGATCGTTCTCTTCGACCTCCTCAGCTCTGGCGGTGCGGCAGGCACGGTTGTTGCAGGTGGTGACTCCAGGTTGTTGTGTCTGGAGCTGGAGCCTCAGTCCGGCGAGTTGGATATGGTTGGGGTGTGGGGGTAGACAGGGGGGCGGCAGTGTCGGCGCGGGGCAGTACAGGAGACCCAGGGTGGCGTACGGGGCGCTGGGGGTGGGGGCGGGTAGCGGGGAGGACGTGTTGGCAGGGGCACCAGCTGGTGCCAGGTCTCGTAGGGAGACCGTATCTTGCTGTCCGTCCTGGTGCGCGATGTAGGCATACTGGGGGTTGGCGTGGAGCAGCTGGACCTGCTCGACCAGCGGATCGGTCTTATGGCTCCTCATGTGCCTCCGCAGGAGGACAGGCCCTGGAGTTGACAGCCAAGATTGAAGCGAGACCACGGATATGGACTTCCTGGGGAAGATAAACAAACGATTGTGAGGGGTCTCGTTCGTGGCTGTGCAGAGGAGTGATCTGATGGAGTGGAGGGCATCGGGGAGGACCTCCTGCCAGCGGGGGGTTGGGAGACTTCTAGACCTGGGGGTCAGAAGGACGGCCTTCCATATCGTTGCGTTCTCCCTCTCCACCTGCCCGTTTCGCTGCGGGTTATAGCTCGTAGTCCTGCTCGAGGCGATGCCTTTGCTGAGCAGGTACTGGCGTAGCTCATCGCTCATGAACGATGTACCCCGGTCACTGTGGATGTAGGCAGGGAAACCGAACAGTGTGAAGATGCTGTGCAGTGCCTTTATTATAGTGGCCGAGGTCAAGTCGGGGCAGGAGACAGCAAAGGGGAAGCGGGAGTACTCGTCAATGACAGTGAGAAAATATATATTATGGTTGGTGGAGGGGAGGGGCCCTTTGAAATCGATACTAAGGCGTTCAAAGGGCCGTGAGGCCTTTACCAGGTGGGCCTTGTCTGGCCGGTAGAAGTGCGGTTTGCACTCCGCGCAGACTTGGCAGTCCCTGGTCATTGCCTTGACCTCCTCGGTGGAGAAGGGCGGATTGCGGGCCTTAATGAAGTGGGTAAGCCGGGTGACAGAGGTCATTGTGGATAGCCCAAAGTCGGTCATCTTGCACGCTGCCGCATGTGCCGTGGGACAGGGCATCTGGGGGCTCGTGGAGCTTCCCAGGACGATACTTGATATCGTAATTGTAGGTGGAGAGTTTGATCCTCCACCTCAGGATTTTGTCATTTTTTATTTTGCCCCGTTGTGCGTTGTCGAACATGAAGGCGACCGACCACTGGTCTGTGACGAGGGTGAACCTCCTAGCGGCTAGGTAGTGCCTCCAGTGCCGCACGGCTTCCACTATGGCTTGTGCTTCCTTCTCGACCGATGAGTGTTGGATTTCGGAAGCGTGGAGGGTCCTAGAGAAGAATGCTACTGGCCTGCCCGCCTGGTTGAGGGTGGCGGCCAGGACGACGCCTGACGCATCGCTCTCTACCTGGAAGGGGACGGACTCATCCACCGCATGCATTGCAGCCTCTGTGATGTCGGCCTTGATGCGGCTGAAGGCCGAGCGGGCCTCATCTGCCAGGGGGAAACTGGTGGTTTGAATAAGTGGGCGGGCTTTGTCCGCGTAGTTGGGGACTCACTGCACGTAGTAGGAGAACAGCCCCAGGCATCGTTTTAGGGCCTTGAGGCTGTGAGGAGGGGTGAGTTCTGTAAGGGGGCACATACGGTCGGGGCCGGGCCCTAGGGCTCCGTTCTCCACGATGTAGCCGAGGATGGCCAGTCGGGTAGTACGGAAGACATACTTTTCTTTGTTGTATGTAAGATTGAGGGATTGGGTGGCCTGGAGGAACCTCTGAAGGTTGGCGTCATGGTCCTGCTGATCATGGCCGCAGGTGGTCACGCTGTCCAGGTACGGGTATGTCGCCCGCAAACCGTACTGGTCCACCATTTGGTCCATCGTTCTCTGAAAGACCGAGACCCCATTAGTGACACCGAATGGAACTCTAAGGAACTGGAAGAGTCGGCCGGCTGTTACAAGGGCAGTGTAGTGGCGCTCTTCTGGGCGGATTGGGAGCTGGTGGTAGGCCAACTTCAGATCGACCGTGGAGAATACATGGTACTGCGTGATCTGGTTGACCATCTCCACTATGCGGGGGAGGGGGTACGCATCCAGTTGCGTGAACCGGTTAATTGTCTGGCTGTAGTCCACCACCATCCGGTTATTTTTCCCGGTCCGGACGGCCACCACTTGCGCTCTCCAGGGGCGGTTGCTGGCCTCTATGATCCCTTCACTCAACAGTCGTTGGACCTCCGAATTGATAAATACCATGTCTAGAGAGCTGTACCGCCTGCTCCAGGTGGCAATGGGCTTACAGTCAGGAGTGAGATTCGCAAAGAGTGAAGGCGGGGGGGGGGGATCTTGAGGGTCGCGAGGCTGCACACTGTGAGGGGGGGCAAGGGTCCGCCGAACTGTAGGGTCAGGTTTCGGTGATTTCACTGAAAATCCAATCCGAGCAGTAGGGGGGGCGCAGAGGTGGGAGAGGACGTAGAGCTTAAAGCGGGTATTCTCTGCGTCCTGCATCGCAAGATCGGCGATATAGTACCCCCAGATCTGGACCGAATGAGACCAGGAGGCAAGGGAGATTGTTTGTGAGGCGGGGTAGGTGTGGAGGGAGCAGCGCCTTACCATGTTGGGGTGGCAAAAGCTCTCCATGCTCCCAGAGTCGAAGAGGCAGGGGGTCTCTTGCCCGTTGGCCCGGACGACCATCGTGGAGTTCTTTAGCGGTTTTAGCTTCACCTCGCCCAGCTGCGGGTAGCCTGCGTGGTGGGTGGAGTCACAAGATGGCGGCCCCCATGTGTTGCACGTGTCGGACGGGATTGAAGATAGTGACCAAGATGGCCGCCCCCATCGGTCGCACGTGTCGGTCGGTGCCGGGGCCGGCGGCCAAGGTGACAGCCCCCATGAGTCGCATGTGCCGGTCGGTGTTGGGGCCGGCAGCCAATACGGCGGCCCCCACGATTCGCACGCTGCCGATGACGCATCTGGAGGGGATGTTCCGGGCAGGCACACAGCCACATTGCGGGGTCTGTGGGGCTGCCAGTCTATAGGTCGGGCCTGGTGCGTTTTCGATTTCTGGGCCCTAGGTTGGCCCAGCCAGACTCTCACGTAGTGCCCCTTTTTCCCGCAGTCGCTGCATGTCGCTGAGCGGGCAATGCTGCCGGAGGTGTTGGCCCTGGCCGCAGAAGTAGCATTGCGGTTCCCCGGGCTGGGCTGGCAGATGCGCAGCGCAAGCCTGCGACGTAGGCGGGTCCGACGGGGGCTGTGACAATAGTGTCCACGAGGGGTTCGTCGGGCCTGCGGGGAACACGCTAAGGTTCTGGTAGGCCACCTCTAGCGAGGTAGCTAGCTTTACCATGTCCCGCAGGTCGGAGGTCCTGTTTTCCAGCAGGCGCTGCCTGATATTGTCCGAGCGGACCCCCGCCGCATAGGTGTCCCGGATCTGTGAGTCCATATGCTCCTTCGCCGTCACATCTCGATAGCTGCCGTTCTTCGCGAGTAGAGTCAGGGTTTCCAGATACTCATCCAGCGATTCTCTGGCGCGTTGACGGGAGTAGTGAGGAGGTGTCTAGCGAACACCTCGTTTACGGGCTTCACGAAGTGAGCCTTGAGGGTTGCGACCGCCTCCTCGTACGTTGCCGCTTTCTCAATCATTACCGAGATTCGATGGCTCACCCGAGCGTGGAGGAGTCGCAGTTTGAGGGTCTCCGAGGGAGTCGTTGTGGAGGAGTCGATGTAGGCCTCGAAGCATCAAAGGCAATGTTCAAATATTTCCTTAGCTTTGGACGCGCGGGCATCGAGTCCAAGCCTGTCTGGCTTTAGAGCGGCTTCCATGGTGCTGTCGACGACTAATAAATTGATATAACTTCAACTCACCACGAGGCCGAGTGAACATAAGGCTTCATTCGTCGTGAACTTGCCTAGCCAGATTTGGTTGTGCAGATGAGTGCCACCTGCAGGTGGCCGGGTTATATATAGCCCCGGTGAGGGCGGAGCCAGAGGCGGAGCCCACCGGGGTTACAGTACAGTACCTGGAAGCAGCTCGTATCACCACTTCCAGGTCATAGGTTACATTAGGTGGATACAATGGTTACAGTGTCATGCATTATGGCGAATACATTCACCACACCCTCGCATCCGATCCCTCACTGCCTTCAGGGAGACCAACAATTCTGAGATTCTGCTTCCTGGACCTATTCTCCAGGTCCTTCAGCTTCTCCTGCATTCTTTTCTGGCGGTCGTTCATCATCCCCACCTTGTTTTCCAGCACGGTTATATACTCCTTGTGCTCGGACAACTTTTGTTCCACCTCCTGGATCGCTCTCCCATGGGTTTCCTGATTCTGAACCACTTGATCAATCGAAGCCTTAATCGGGAACAGCATGTTCTTCTTCAGCTTGGTGAAGCAATCCTCAAAAAACTTCGCCAGCTGATCCGTCGACCACTGTGTCGTCTCCCCACGGCCCTGCTACCCCGCCATGCTGTCCCGTGTTACCAGCTCTGTTTGCGTCTCCCTTATAGGACTTTGTCTTCTCACACGGCCACTTCTGGTCCAATTCTCCATACACCAGAGGGGGATTTCTCCTTACTGTCTCACTCTTCACCGATTTCGCCCATAAAATCCAAAAAAAAACGGGGGGAAAACGTCCAAATGTCCGTAACAGGCGGGCGCTATCAAATGTGCGACTTACTCCTCCATGGCCGCCACCGGAAGTCCTTCTTCCCCACTGTTATCAGACTCCTAAACGACTCTCTTATGGACTAAACTGATCTCTTCATACATCTCCTTTACTGAGTCGTACTACACTCCTGTATGCTTTACCCGATGCCTGTGTCTTTGTATTTACATTGTGTATTTTATATCTGCCCTGTTATGTATTTTCTTTTCATGTATGGAATGATCTGTTTGAGCTGCACGCAGTACAATATTTTTCACTGTACCTCGGTACACGTGTCAATAAACCAATCCAATCCAGTCAAGGCAAAGAAATCCTGAAAATGGAATTATAAAACCTGAGTGTTAAAAGTGGAGTGGAAACTTTGTTTCAAAAAATCATTTAGAAAACATGAACTGGATTTTGGAATGCACACTACTGATGGAAAGCATTGTTGTGAAAGAAGATTTTAAAGTGTGTTTTTTTTGAAGTGGCGTTTGGAAACTCTCATATGGCAATCATCCGGAGCGATTTTGAGGAGAAATCCACATTCACTTTGGCTCAGAATGGAGTGTATTTGAGCACAGCCAATATGTTCTTTAAGGGACTTTGTGTTATTGAGACCATTGTAGCTTCAGATGTATTTTGTAGTCTGTTAATCTTAAAATTTGTGGTTGGAATTCTCCGGCCATCGCGATTCTCTTTTCCCACTGGCAGCACAACCCCGCCCGTGGATTTTCTGATGGCATGGGGTGGTTTCAATAAGAAATACCGTTGGCAAGTGGTGTGAAGAGAAAATTACATCACCAGCGAATGGTACGCCACTGAGAAACACACAGTTAGGAGACCAGAAAATCCCACCATGTGTGTATTTGTTAAACTAAGGGGGAGGAAAGGAGTATTATAGTATAATCCAAACTTTCATGTTTAATAATTTTTTTGTTGTTGTCAAAACTAATTAGCAGTCCTGTGACTCCACCCCTCCACATTTAAAAAAAAAGTAAAAGTTACGGTCTTTTGAGATTCCTGATGACGGGAATGTGCTGAGTGGATGCACAAAAGGTGGCTCTCCTCCTGAAAACCTGGAATCTGGCACTTTAAACTGAAAATAACACACTAAAAACCGGATAACACCCCCCCCCCCCACCACCCAAACACCAACAAGACAAGCCATGCCAAGCGGCAGCAATTCCAGAGGTCAAAAAGATGGCAGAGCCAACAACAAAAGCCAGGGTAGGAAAGACGAGGAGATGTAAAGCATGAGGGACAGCAATTACCCAGCCACACCTGAGCGAGGCGGATCGCCAGGCTACACGCAGAGCTCCTCCCCCTCTGACCAGCAGACAGAGGTAAGTCCTCACAGGAGCTCCAAGAGCTCAAGGAGGCCATTGTGGTTGACATGAGGGCAACGGTGAAGGTGGCTGCGGCAGAGGAACTGATCACCCTTCAGGCGGCCCTAGAAAAGGCGAAGAGGCAGCTGGAGACACAGGACACTACAATCAAGGAGCTGGAGAAAGCCTTGACCGATCAGAGCGACCGGATCAATGCTTTAGGAACAGAGGTAGCAAGTTTGGTGGCGGCACAAAGGACACTAAAGGGGAAGGTCGAGGACCAGGAAAATCACTCACGACGCCAGAACCTCCGCATAGTGGGCTTACATGAGGGGACTGAGGACAGGAACCCCACGGAGTAAGTGGCCCAAATGCTGGGTAACCTGGTGGGACGAGACAGTTCCCCAAACCCCCCAGAAATAGACAGAGCCCACAGGTCTCTCCGGCCAAAGCCCAAAGCTAGGGAAAAGCCGAGGTCCATCATTTCAAAGCTGCACCGGTACCAGGACTGGGAAAATATCTTGAACTGGGCCATGCAGACAAAATCCTGCAACTGGGAGGAACATTCAATCCGGGTGTACCAAGACATTGGCGCAGACCTGGCCAAGTGTTGGTCAGAGTTCAACAGGGCCATCGCA
Organism: Scyliorhinus torazame; assembly: GCF_047496885.1. Taxonomy (NCBI): domain Eukaryota; kingdom Metazoa; phylum Chordata; class Chondrichthyes; order Carcharhiniformes; family Scyliorhinidae; genus Scyliorhinus; species Scyliorhinus torazame. The sequence goes on from NC_092718.1 coordinate 92,513,554, forward strand.
GTCCTTTATAAGTGTTAAATTTGCAATGCTGTCCTCAGCCAAGTTCTGGTGACTTTCCAGGGCAGAGAATACTATTTCACTGCCTGTGGACGCGGACAGATTCATCCACAAACACGGGCTGGGAAGACAGCAACAAACCCGTCGCTGAGTCAAACGCCCGAACGAGCTAGGACAATGCGCGGGACTGTATTGCCTCACTTTCAATGGTAGAACCAGGACCCAGAAAGGAGGGGGCGAGAGCAGCAGAGCGCAGGAAGAGGTGGAGAGGAGGTGTGGTGGGGGGGGAGGGGGGAGAAAGAGAAAGGAACACAGCATTCAGGGGGGAGATATAGATCGGCCCCAGGAGGGGAGCCACCACACTAGCAAGTAAACTAGCTGAAGAGAGGTGTCCTGAGATGAGATCCCTTAAAAGCGGATAACTAGGATTTGTAGATGAGCCACCAGGGTGGCTCAGGATATGAATGAAAATCGCTTATTGTCACAAGTAGGCTTCAATGAAATTACTGTGAAAAGCCCCTAGTCGCCACATTCCGGCGCCTGTTCGGGGAGGCTGGTACGGGAATTGAACCGTGCTGCTGGCCTGCACGGCCAAAGGCACGTGGGACAAAGGCACGGAGAGGATGCAGATGAGAAAGGATTAGAGATAATGCGAATGATATAATACTAACTGAGCGCTGGAAGGCATTTGTTTATACCCACAGGATTCTATTGCCAACACACTGTGGGGCCCCACTTCATCTCTGGTTGGAACCATCGACATCGACCTCCTCGCCATGGACACAGAAGGAGCCGGACATCGCTGATCAATGATCGCATGTATACCAATGTCACGTGGGTGCATCGGGATGCTGTAAATGTCAAGAGAGACGCAAGGGTGGTATAGCTTTTTATTATGATGGGACTCTATACGTTCCTACGGGATAGCTTATACGAATTACTTGCAATTCCAAAATACCTAGGCCCTATATTTGTTGGAAACCCAGGGTCAAGGGAATTACAGGTGATAGGGAAAGCTGGGTTGCAGGATCTTTGCCCCCAGGCAATATGGCATGGTTTTTAAAATGACCGATCAGAAAACATTAAATGCCCTCGATGACCCAAATCGTCCTATTGCGAAATATAAAGTTATAGGGGACCGTCTGGAGATGCACAGTAAATATCCCTGCCAGGCACCTAAGCATACTAAAGATCATGAGAGGATATGTGACAGATTGCCAGTTTTGTACCAGGAAAGTGAGGTAAGCAACCAGTCAGCACAGGAGCCCGAGAATCGGGTGGGATATTGTAGGAAGCAAGGACCCCACCAGATAAGGGTTGGGACCAGACAGAAACCTACCACCACCACCACCGGGACACCGGCGGGTCCTGGCTTGGGTACAACCACATGCCCAAGGACGACCCCCAGACATGAATTAGTCGTGACCCCCACTGATGAATCAGTGACAATAGTACCAGGATGGGAACATGTAAAAGTTATGATTATTCTCACCAACCTATACTTACCAGCCTATTGCTATGATCAGGGAGTGGTTGAAAACACGTAAGCGACAACAGAGAGACATAGTGGAACTAGTGGTTGGAGGGTATAGGGCAGGGGTTTCAACTGTCAATATTCTTGACATTGCAGAAATAAGTGAAGAGATTGAGGTTATGAAAGGGTAAATGAGAGCTGCAGTTAAGGACATTTACCAGGACGCTGGAATGGCTACAGACCTCAGTTAGCAAGTCAATCAATTAGTGTGGAAGGAACTTAAACAGTTGGAGCCATATCAGACAACAATTAATGAGTTGATTGATTAGAGTGATTTCTCACAGAAAGTGCACAGAGAGCTGGCATATAATATGTATGCAACACACTTGATGCAAAGCCTCCAGGCCAACTACTCCAGCTGGATGCACACTGAGTACCTAATTGAGTGAGCAATGATCAATTGAAGGCTTGGATAAAAAGGGCCCACCAAGTTCTTGAATGCCGAAGGGAATGGACGTTGGGCAGTCGTGTTCCGTTTGCAAATGATAACCACGCCCTCCTGGTGGGAATGAAATGCAGGGGAGAACGGTATTCATGAACTTCTCCGGGTGCACAATTTGGAACACTATGGGAATGGCATGTTAATTAAACTGAAGGATGCCCCGAAAATGAAATCCAAAACACAATATATTCCTTCCACCTCCAGGTGTACAAAGGAGGCATCCCCGCTGACCCGGCCCCCAGCTTAAAATGTTGCCTAAACTGCCTCCAGATCTTCAAAGTGGCCACCACCACCGGACTCACAGAATAATTACCCGATGCCATTGGGAGTCGCACCGTTGCCAGCGCCCATAACCTCGACCCCCTACACAAGCCCTCCTCCATCTGAATCATTGGGATTCCACCACCCACCCAACCCCGCACCATCTCCACATTCGCGGTCCAGTAATAGTACAGCAAGTTTGGGAGGCTTAGCCCCCTTGCCTGTCGTCCTCTCTGCAACACCACCCTCCTAATCCTGGCCACCTTTCCCCCAAAAAATAAACAAGGTGATCAATTTATCCACCTCCCTGAAGAAGGATTTTGGTAGAAAGACCAGCAGGCACTGAAATAGGAACAGAACTCGCAGTAGCACATTCATTTTAACTGCCTGCACCTGGTCCGCCAACGACAGAGAGAGGTTGTCCCACCTTGCCAAATCTGCCTTTAACCTCACCACCAAACTAAAATTATACCTGCAACCCCAAGTACCTAAAGTGGGTTGCCGCCAGACGAAATGGCAGCCCCCCACACCCCCGCCCCCACTCCGGCTGGGCAACCATGAAATATTCACTCTTACCTAGGTTCAATTTATACCCCGAGAATGACCCAAATCTTTGGAGCAGCTCCATTATATTCCGTACCGATGTGCTCGGCTCTAAGAGTTACAGTTACAGATCATCGGCATTTAAGGATACCCTATGCTCCACACCCCCTCTCCTGATTATCCCCTTCCACAACCCTGAGCGATGGCCAAAGGCCCTATAGCCAGTGCAGACAGCAGGGGGCCGGGGGGGGGGGACGACGACACAAATGACACCCTTGCTTTGCACCCCGGTGCAGAGAAAAGTACCCCAAATTCATATTATTACGAAAAATTGCCATCGGCTCCTTCTACAACAGCCGTACCCACGGCACAAACCTTGGGCCGATTCCAAATCTTTCCAATACCGCCATCAAATAATCCCACTCCACCCAATCAAATGCCATCTCTGCGTCCGATGCCACCAACACCTCCGTCTCCTTTCCCTCCACCGGGGACATGATCACATTTAACAACCTTCTCACATTCAAAAACTGCTGTCTTCCTTTCATGAACCCCACCTGATCCTCTCCTAGCGCCTTCGGGAGACACCCCTCCAACCTTGCTGCCAGAACCTTTGCCAATATCCCCCCTACCTATTGCATCCTCAAACATTCCCACCTTCAGCTGCGCCAACTTATCCTTAAACCTCTTATAATATTCCACTGGGAACACATCCAGTTCCACCGCCTTCCCTGACTGCATCCTCCCAATTGCTTCCTTCACCTCATGCTCCCCTCCCCCACCGGTCCCTCCAACCCTGCCCTGTTCCACCAACTTCGGGTACTCCAACATATCTCACGCTCCTCTCCCGGTGGCTCCGACCTATACATCTTATAGAAAAACTTTATTGATCTGCTCCAGGGCCACCACCAGCTTCTCCATCTTATCCTGCACCTGAACTATCTCCCTTGCTGCCGCCTCCCTCTGAAGCTGGCCGGCCAACATATGCCCTGCCTTCTCCCCAGGTTCATAGACTTCCCTCCTCGCCCTTCTGGCGCACAGACTTTGCCCGAAGCTCCTTCCTGCTGGCCAAAAGGGCCGGGCCCAGGGCCCCGTGTACCTCCTATCCACCTCCAGCATCTCTATCAATTTTTGGCATTCCTCTGTCTCCTCCTTGTCCACCTTAGCTTTAAACAAGATCACCTTCCCCTTACTACTGCCTTCAGAGCCTCCCAAACCACCAACTATGAAACTTCCCTTGTGCAATTAAACCCCACGTTTGTTTACCACCTTACCAATCTTCTCGCAAAAACTCTGGTCCCCTAATAACCCCACGTACTTTCTCCACCCTGGCCTCTGAGCCATCCCCTTCTCTAGAACCACATCCACCCAATGTGGCGCATGGTCCAAAATCACTATCGTTGAACACTCCGACCCTTTGACTCCGGCCAATAACGCCTTCCCCATCATAAAAAAATCATTTCTTGAGTACACTTTATGTACTGGGGAGAAAAATGAATACTCCTGCTCCCTTGGGTGCAGGAACCTCCACGGGTTCACTCTTCCCATCTCTTTCATGAGCCCAGCGCCTTCGTTCACCCTGACTGGGCCAGTGAGCGCGGCTCAGACCTGTCCACTTTTGGATCTTGCACCGTATTTCAGTCCCCCCCCCCCACTATTAACTTGTGGTATCTAAATCTGGGATGGCACCCTCTTCACAAACCCTGCGTCATCCCAGTTGGGGCCATATACTTTTGCCAGTGCCACCAACCTTCCCTCTAATGCCCCCGTCACAATCATGTACCTACCCCCCTGGTCCATTTTTACTGGTCCTATTGGTAGAGTTGAGGTGGCAAGGATAGATGAAAATCAATAGCAGAGTGTACTAGCAAGGTTGAACTTGCTTAAAATTGATAAGTCATCTGATCTGGTCAGATTGCTAAAGGAACTGGGGGTCGAGATTGCCATAATCTTCCACTTTTGTCCAGAAGTGGGGTGGTGTCAGAGGTCTGGAAAGTGGCAGATGTGACACTCTTTCATAAGAGTGAAAAGACATTTCTAGAAATGCTAGGCCAGTCAGTTTTACATCCAGGGTGGGGTGGGGGGTTCGATCTTAGATTTAATAATTTGGGGGGGGCGGGGGGAATAAAAAGGCCAGGCACTAGGAAAGGTTTGAGTAAATCAAGGAGAACCAGATGGATTTCTAACCTTACTAAATTTTTTGTTGAAAAGGTTAAGGATGTTGTCTCCATTAATTTTAAGAAAGTATTTGACAAAGTACCACGTGAAAGGCTGGTTTGCAATATCAAAGCTCTTAGAATAGAAGGGTCAGTGTCAGCTTGGATACAAAACTGCCTTGTGGACAGGAAACAACAAGTCATGGTAAATGGCAATTTTATTGTATTGAAAGATTTATTTTGCTGCACATAGAATCATAGAAGCATCATAGAATTTATAGTGCAGAAGGAGGCCATTCGGCCCATCGCGTCCGCACCGGCCCTTGGAAAGAGCACCCTACCTCAGCCCACACCCTCTCCCCGTAACCCTACCTAATCTTTTTTTTGGCACTAAGGGTAATTTATGGTCAATCCACCTAACCTGCACACCTTTGGACTGCGGGAGAAAACCGTAGCACCCGAGGAAAACCCACGCAGACACGGGGAGAACGTGCAGACTCTGCACAGACAGTGACCCAAGTGGGAATCAAGCCTGGGACCATGGCGCTGTGAAGCAACAGTGCTAACCACTGTGCTACCCTGCCGCCCCTAGGCTGTAAAGGACCCTGGTCGGGGCACCCTGACTTAGCTCTTGAGTGTGTAGTCGAATTATGTCAAGATGGTGGTTAGCTTCATTCCCTTGCGTCTGGACCATGTAAGAGACCGGGCCAGTTGCTCGGAGGGCTAAGCAGAGATCCATGTGGTTCCGGCGTCAAAAGTCTGCATGTAGATCGTGTCGCCCGGCTCAAAAGTGCATAGTCGGGAGCGACGACCTGAGTCTGCCTTGGAGGTTCCTGCTGTTGAGAGATCCATGTGCTGACGTGGGGGAATACAAGGCTGAGGCGAGTTCTGGGCCATCATCCGATGAGTAATACCGCCAGTGCCATCCCGGTAGTGGCATGTGGTGCCATACAGTAGCTGAAGTGAAAGCGTGTCAGCTGTGTCCCCCAAGGTCCGGCAGTCATCTTCTTCACGACCCGCTTAAAGGTCTGGACTGCCCACTCAGCCAATCAGTAGGAAGCCAAGTGATACGGGCAGTCCTCACGTGCTGGATTCCATTCGTGGCCATGAATGATGCAAGGTCTTGGCTGGTGAACGCTGTCCCATTGTCGGTAATCAGGACTTTGGGTATTCCGTGTAGTCGCGGTTTGCACCTGGTGGACCTTAAACCATTTGGAATGGGCATCTACTAGGATGGCACGGTGGCAAGAACTGCTGCCTCACAGCTCCAGGGTCCCGGGTTCAATTCCGGCCTAGGATGACTGTGTGGAGTTTGCACTTTCTCCCCGTGTCTGCATGGGTTTCCTCTGGGTGCTCTGGTTTCCTCCCACAGTCCAAAGATGTGCAGGTTTAGATGGACTTGCCATGCTAAATTGGTCCTTAAGTGTCCACGGGTTAGGTGGGGTTACGGGGATAGGGTGTGGGAATGGGCCTAGGTAGGGTGCTCTTGTCAGAGGGTAAGTGGAAACTCGATGGGCCGAAGGGATAGGTGTATACCGCAGGGCAAGAATTATATCTGGGGGAAAGGCAATTATGATGCGTTGAGGCAAGACTTAGGATGCATTGGATGGAGAGGAAAACTGCAGTGGATGGGCACAATGGAAATGTGGAGTTTGTTCAAGGAACAGCTACTGCATGTCCTTGATAAGTATGCACCTGTCAGGCAGGGAGGAAGTGGTCGAGCGAGGGAACCGTGGTTTACTAAAGCAGTCAAAACACTTGTCAAGAGGAAGAAGGAGGCTTATGTAAAGATGAGACATGAAGGTTCAGTTAGGGCGCTCGAGTGTTACAAGTTAGCTAGGAAGAGCTAAGAAGAGCCAGGAGGGGACATGAGAAGTCTTTGGCAGGTAGGATCAAGGATAACCCTAAAGCTTTCTACAGATATGTCAGGAATAAAAGAATGACTAGGGTAAGGGTAGGGCCAGTCAAGGACAGTAGTGGGAAGTTGTGCGTGGAGTCCGAGGAGAGGTGCTAAATGAATATTTTTTGTCAGTATTCACACAGGAAAAAGACAATGTTGTCGAGGAGAATACTGAGATTCAGGCTCCCAGATTAGAAGGGCTTGAGGTTCATAAGGAGGAGGTGTTAGCAATTTTGGAAAGTGTGAAAATAGATAAGTCCCCTGGGCTGGATGGGATTTATCCTAGGATTCTCTGGGAAGCTAGGGAGGAGATTGCTGAGCCTTTGGCTTTGATCTTTAAGTCATCTTTGTCTACAGGAATAGTGCCAGAAGACTGGAGGATAGCAAATGTTGTCCCCTTGTCAAGAAGGGGAGGAGAGACAACCCCGGTAACTATAGACCAGTGAGCCTTACTTCTGTTGTGGGCAAAATCTTGGAAAGGTTTATCAGAGATAGGATGTATAATCATCTGGAAAGGAATAATTTGATTAGAGATAGTCAACATGGTTTTGTGAAGGGTAGGTCGTGCCTCACAAACCTTATTGAGTTCTTTGAGAAGGTGACCAAACAGGTAGATGAGGGTAAAGCAGTGATGTGGTGTATATGGATTTCAGTAAAGCATTTGATAAGGTTCCCCACGGTAGGCTACTGCAGAAAATACGGAGGCATGGGATTCAGGGTGATTTAGCAGTTTGGATCAGAAATTGGCTACCTGGAAGAAAACAAAGGGTGGTGGTTGATGGGAAATGTTCATACTGGAGTCCAATTACTAGTGGTGTACCACAAGGATCTGTTTTGGGGCCACTGCTGTTTGTCATTTTTATAAATGACCTGGAGGAGGGCGTAGAAGGATGGGTGAGTAAATTTGCAGATGACACTAAAGTCGGTGGAGTTGTGGACAGTGCGGAAGGATGTTACAAGTTACAGAGGGACATAGATAAGCTGCAGCACTGGGCTGAGAGGTGGCAAATGGAGTTTAATGCAGAAAAGTGTGAGGTGATTCATTTTGGAAGGAATAACAGGAATACAGAGTACTGGGCTAATGTAAGATTCTTGGCAGTGTGGATGAGCAGAGTGATCTTGGTGTCCATGTACATAGATCCCTGAAAGTTGCCACCCAGGTTGAGAGGGTTGTTAAGAAGGCGTACGGTGTGTTAGCTTTTATTGGTAGAGGGATTGAGTTTCAGAGCCATGAGGTCATGTTGCAGCTGTACAAAACTCTGGTGCGGCCGTTCCTGTACCAGCCTCGCCGAACAGGCGCCGGAATGTGGCGACTAGGGGCTTTTCACAGTAACTTAATTGAAGCCTACTCGCGACAATAAGCGATTTTCATTTCATTTCATTTCATTTGGAGTATTGCGTGCAATTCTGGTCGCCACATTATAGGAAGGATTTGGAAGCATTGGAAAGGGTGCAGAGGAGATTTACCAGAATGTTGCCTGGTATGGAGGGAAGATCTTATGAGGAAAGGCTGAGGGACTTGAGGCTGTTTTCGTTAGAGAGAAGAAGGTTAAGAGGTGACTTAATTGAGGCATACAAGATGATCAGAGGATTGGATAGGGTGGACAGTGAGAGCCTTTTTCCTCGGATGGTGATGTCTAGCACGAGGGGACATAGCTTTAAATTGAGGGGAGATAGATATAGGACAGAAGTCAGAGGTAGGTTCTTTACTCAGAGAGTAGTAAGGGCGTGGAATGCCCTGCCTGCAACAGTAGTGGACTCGCCAACACTAAGGGCATTCAAATGGTCATTGGATAGACATATGGACGATAAGGGAATAGTGTAGATGGGCTTTAGAGTTGTTTCACAGGTCGGCGAACATCGAGGGCCGAAGGGCCTGTACTGCGCCGTAATGTTCTATGTTCTATGAATGGCCTCCTTCTGCACTGTAAATTCTATGATTCTACAAGGAATGTGGTCCCCTGGAACAGGCTGGCAAAGTCCACGTGATTGCGTGAACCAGAAAGGTGCAGTCTTGGGCTCGTTACAGTGCAGTGGCAGGGGAGTTTGCTTCAGGGTCGTCCACGTTGTACGTCCAGCCTCTCGGGGGGTGGGATGGTCTGTTGCCGGGAATGGTGTCCCCACGTGATCTCCAAATGCCTTGCTCCTGGTCGCGGTGTCCCGCTCGATTTCGGAGACTGCCATCCTGGGACGTTGCGTCGGGAAAACATCCGCAGTCACTCCGAGGTGAGTCATGGCAACGGCCACGGAACCTGTTGCAAAATCCTTGGCTGATCACTTCCAGTTGCGGCCAGCGGCGGTGCCGTCGATGGCCGATAGTGAGGACTGATAGGCCCTGGAGAGTGCAATGTATACTGCTCTCTGGAGGGTCAGGGGAGTCTCCATTAGTAATTTGTGTTGCGTCTCTCGGTGCCATAGCCCAGATAAAACGGTCCCACAGAGATTCGGCCAAAGATGCTCCAAATTTGCAGGGGGCGGCGAACATCCGCAGGCTCGCCAAAACCTTCCCTTTGGATTTGGTCAGGGCCTGCGAGGACGTGTGGAAACGGTACCTCTGGATCACGATTGGGGGCTGTGGGTTTAAGTGTCTTTCGATAAGTCAACCAGCATTGCGAATGGCAGCATTTGCAGTCTGTTTGGGTAGGCGAGGCTTTTAATTAAAGCATCGGTTGGACGGCCAACGGCGGTTAGTGTGACCATCTGCCCTTCATCACCCTTAATGTCTGAAAAAACAATTGTACCCACTCGATGTATTGGACCCAATCATCGGTGTCAGCGTCAAATGGTTCCAGCTTACCAATGAGTCTCATCGTGATGCTCGGGGCAGAGGCCTCTCCAATCATAGATGAAGTTGGTTGGTGGCGAATCGCCCAGTGGCTGCAGCAGCTTCACTTTTTCCTCGTCACCAGTGTGATAGCTGAAGGTAAGGACTTTATACGACACCAGGTAGGTGGGATAACAAGTAGGTTTATTTACTCTACTCGCAATACTACAATTACACTACTCCTCACCCTGCAGGGTCATCCTCCCTGACCTGAACCCAGGTCAGGGTTTATATCCTCTGAGGTTCCTCCCAATTAGGGGGAGGCTCCCTCCGCTCAATCACCTAGGGAGTTTATATTCCAAGGTCTAGGAGGGGAACTGTACACAGTACAGGGTTTGGCCATAACAGGTGCTGAATAATCTAGGATATAATTTGATTACAAGTCTCTGCTATCTCAGTATTACAATTATCATTGTATGGAGGGCACACACAGCAACAAGGTATTTTAAAGTTGTGTCCTATTGTCACCAACAGTTTTTAAAATGTAGCTGCTATCTTACACATTAGCTCGTGTTGGCAGACTGAATCCGCCTCTTTCACAGCTACGGGGATAGGGTGGGGAATAGCACTGACTGGATTGCTCTAAACAAGCATGGACTCAATGGGCCGAATGACCTCCTCCTGGGCCACAATGACTCTGCAGTTATGGAAGTAACTTTCCAAGCCAGCACTTGGGTCATTTGACTATAAGTGTAGTTGATAATCACAGTCACAATGTAGAGTGCATCTGGCAGCATGGCTTTATGGAAACACGTTAGAGCAGAACAATCTTCCCTGATGACCTCCCAATTCCAGTTGAGTAGTTTTTGCTGGTTTCATCTTCATCAGCTGTTACCCTCACAAGAGCAACTAGGAGATATTTGATGATCTGATGCATTTTTCCAGCTTGAAACTCGCCAGCTGAAGTTTTTCTCTTCAGGCTCTAAGCAGTGCCCTCCTGCTCTCTACTCCAAATTCTAACTGATAGTCCAGAGTCTGATGAAACGTTTGTACTTGTTCAACAAATGCTTTCTGAGGCTAATAATCAACCAAAGGTTACCTTTGTTCACTTGCAGTTTAAAATCAAGTCTAACCACAGACAACGGTCTCTTACTCAGAGTAAGGATTATTACCAGTCCTTAATGTGGTGTTTACGATCCCCTCTCCAGAAATATCTCCAGCTTTGAGCGTATTTGGAGACTTCTTTTTCTCACAGGTACAAAGGCGGTTGTGTCAGCTTGCTGTCTTCCTTGTTCCGTCTTCCCTATTGCTGGATGAAGACACCTCAATTGTGATGTGGGCCCTGAATTCTGTTCCCACACAAGTCCTGGTGGTTCAGGATGGATTGGGTTAAGGCACTTTTGTGAAACACAGAACATACAGTACTGACAAACAACAACTGCAATTCTTGAAAGCCATATGAGATGCTGCAACTTTGTTCTGAATACAAAACCCACAGGACTTGAGGCTTTCAGAGTACCTAAAAGAAAACATATGGAAATAGGACTGGAGGACATATAATGGTGATAAAATGCCTCAAACCCGAGATGTTTTTGTGACTAAAAATCAGCGCAGGTAATCTTTCACAGATTAGAATTTAAAAATAACATTTTCAACCTGGAGCAACCAAGGGAGAATAAGGCACCTTCATTTCAGTTAAATAATCTAGAAAAGCTACAATATTTGTGACGAGGAAAAGATGGTTTTACAATTGTGGGACAACTAATTGTAGTTTTGCCAAACATTAAAGCAAACAAATTATTCCAACTAAATAAGTTGTGGTTTCCATTTTTATTCATGCACAAACTGTTTCATTTAACTCTCACCACCCATATTTCCCTACTCCTTTTCAAGCCCATTTCTTTCCACATTTTCCTAGACAGAAGCTCACCCTCTCACTTACACTGCACACTTATCACCCCTAACCTCTCTGGCCCTCCATTTGTGACAATACAAATGACCTTAATCATCTCTCTCTCTCTCCCTCCATCTTTGAAGCCCTTGTATCCAATCAACATTTACCTCTACACCACCTTGGTCTTTCCAGATTGCCTCCCCCCCCCCCCCCACCCCAGTACATCCCCATCTTAATTCTCTCAAGTGGAAGGGATCTAGTCTTGAATACATCTGATGTACAAATAGCTCAACCCCATCTCAACAAATGACTGGACTACAGCAAACACCATTGATCCTTGCTGTTCTTTGTCAAACTACCCACCAGTGTTAAGATATCATCCTCATATCTTTTTTCCAGTTAATAATTGTCCAGTGTCCTTTCTCTTTGATCCCATCCTCAGCAGCAATTAGTGATAAACAACAAATGCGGGCTTAGCCTGTGATGCTCACATGCCATGAACAAATATAATAAAAAAATATTACCCAGTTACCTTTCCCTTTAAACTCCAGATTTTGCATAAAACATTTTTTTTAAATCTAGTCTTCCTGAGTAAGGTATTTTCACTTTTTTGAAATGTGATGTCAGCAGATCTATTAAAACCAATGGAGACTGTCATTTCAGATCAGCCAGAGGTTATTTTTGGGATTGTATGAGCACAAGAAATCAGGATGTTACAGCAATTAACGTGTGGGTTAGAATGAGAAAAGCAGACATAGAAAAATATTTACACTTGGCATAGCAACGATTTAGGGAGACCACCCGGTCTTGTGTGGGGTAAATGAGACTGAAATCATGGCAGGAAAGCTATGGACACATTAGGATTGATGAAATGAAAATGAAATGAAAATCGCTTATTGTCACAAGTAGGCTTCAAATGAAGTTACTGTGAAAAGCCCCTAGTCGCCACATTCCGGCGCCTGTTCGGGGAGGCTGGTACGGGAATCAAACCGTGCTGCTGGCCTGCCTTGGTCTGCTTCCAAAGCCAGCGATTTAGCCCTGTGCTAAACAGCCCCCTGGTTAATGAAAACCTAGGAACCAAAGAGAAAATTGATTTGTTGATTCTTTGTTTATTCATTTTTATTTTTATTACCTTTTCAAATTGTGTGGGGGGGGGGAAAACTGAAGTGACATCACAGTAAAGCTGTGACCTGATTGGCTGGTTGGGAATCTACACTAAATTTAAAAATGAAGCATTGTTAAACTAATTAAACATAATTACTTAATTATAATTTAGAGGGGTATCTAAGGCAGAGATCGGAGAGTACTTTATATAGCTTTCACATTTATAGTGGAAATTTAGTACTAGAAAACAGTAACTTTAAAAATTTTTATTTACTAATTATTTGACGCAATGTCAATTAGAGGGGTGCAGTGCTCTGACTGTGAGATGTGGCAGGTCCGGGAGGCTTCCAGCGTCCTGGATGGCTTCATCTGCAGAATATGCACCCAACTAAAGCTCCTCACAGACCGCATTGTTCGGTTGGAGCAGCAGTTGGATGCACTTAGGAGCATGCAGGTGGCGGAAAGCATCATAGATAGCAGTTATATAAATGTGGTCACACCCAAGGTGCAGGCAGATAAATGGGTGACCACCAGAAGGGGCAGGCAGTCAGTGCAGGAATCCCCTGTGGTTGTCCCCCTCTTGAACAGGTATACCCCTTTGGATACTTGGGGGGGGGGGATAGCCTATCAGGTGAAAACAGCAGCAGCCAGAGCAGTGGCACCACGGCTAGCTCTGATGTTCAGCAGGGGGTGTCAAAGCGCTGAAGAGCAATAGTCATAGGGGACTCTATAGTCAGGGGCACAGATAGGCGCTTCTGTGGACGTGAGAGACTCTAGGATGGTATGTTGCCTCCCTGGTGCCAGGGTCCAGGATGTCTCCGAATGGGTAGCGGGCATCCTGATGGGGGAGGACAAACAGGCAGAGGCCGTTGTACATATTGGTACTAACGACATAGGCAGGAAGAGGCATGAGGTCCTGCAGCAGGAGTTCAGGGAGCTAGGCAGAAATTTAAAAGACAGGACCTCTAGGGTTGTAATCTCGGGATTACTCCCTGTGCCACGTGCCAGTGAGGCTAGAAATAGGAAAATAGAGCAGCTAAACACGTGGCTAAACAGCTGGTGTAGGAGGGAGGGTTTCCGTTATCTGGGCCACTGGGAGCTCTTCCGGGGCAGATGTGACCTGTATAAGAAGGACGGGTTGCATCTAAACTGGAGAGGCATGAATATCCTGGCCGCGAGGCTTGCTAGTGTCACACGGGAGGGTTTAAACTAGTATGGCAGGGGGGTGGGTATTGGAGCAATAGGTCAGAATGTGAAAGCATTGAGGGAGAACTAGGGAATAGGGCCAGTATGGCTCTGAGGAAGAGCAGACATGGAGATGTTGCTGAAAACAGCGGGTCTGGTGGCCTGAAGTGCATATGTTTTAATGCAAGAAGTATTACGGGTAAGGCAATGAACCTAGAGCTTGGATTAGTACTTGGAACAATGATGTTGTTGCCATTACAGAGACCTGGTTGAGGGAAGGACAGGATTGGCAGATAAACGTTCCAGGATTTAGATGTTTCAGGCGGGATAGAGGGGGATGTAAAAGGGGTGGAGGTGTTGCGCTACTGGTTATGGAGAATATCACAGCTGTACTACGGGAGGACACCTTAGAGGGCAGCGAGGCTATATGGGTAGAGATCAGGAATAAGAAGGGTGCAGTCACAATGTTGGGGGTTTACTACAGCCCTCCCAACAGCCAGCGGGAGATAGAGAGCAGATGGGTGGACAGATTTTGGAAATGAGTAAAAACAACAGGGTTGTTGTGGTGGGAGACTTCAACTTCCCCAATATTGACTGGGACTCACTTAGTGCTAGGGACCTGGACGGGGCAGAGTTTGTAAGGAGCATCCAGGAGGGCTTCTTAAAACAATATGTAGACAGTCCAACTAGGGAAGGGGCTGTACTGGACCTAGTATTGGGAAATGAGCCTAGCCAGGTGGTAGAAGTTTCAGCAGGGCAGCATTTCGGGAACAGTGACCACAATTCAGTAAGTTTTAAAGTGCTGGTGGACAAGGATAAGAATGGTCCGAGGGTGAATGTGCTAAATTGGGGAAGGCTAATTATAACAATATTAGGCGGGAACTGAAGAACCTAGATTGGGGGAGGATGTTTGAGGGTCAATCAACATCTGACATGTGGGAGGCTTTCAAATGTCAATTGAAAGGAATTCAGGACCGGCATGTTCCTGTGAGGAAGAAGGATAAATACTGCAATTTTCAGGAAGGCCTGAATGGGCCGATTAAGAGGGCCCGGGTGTTCGCACACTTAAAAAGACTGAAGGCGGACGTAGTCATGCTTCAGGAGACGCATCTGAAGGTGGCGGATCAGGTTAGGTTAAGGAAAGGATGGGTGGGACAGGTGTTCCACTCAGGGTTGGACGCGAAGAATAGGGGGGTGGCGATATTGGTGGGGAAACGGATGTCTTTCGAGGCTAGGAATATAGTGGTGGATAACGGGGGTAGATACGTGATGGTGAGTGGTAGATTGCAGGGAAAGGAGGTCGTGCTGGTAAATGTATATGCCCCGAACTGGGATGACGTGGGATTTATGAAGTGGATGCTGGGACGTATCCCGGACCTGGAGGTGGGAAGCCTGGTAATGGGGGGGGGACTTCAATACTGTGCTGGATCCAGGGCTAGACCGGTCTAGATCCAGGACCGGAAGAAGGCCGGCAGCGGCCAAGGTGCTTAGGGGGTTCATGGAACAAATGGGGGGAGTGGATCCGTGGAGATTTGCTAGGCCATTGGCCAAAACGTTCTCCTTTTTCTCCCATGTCCACAAGGTATACTCCCGGATAGATTTCTTTGTTCTGAGTAGGGCACTGATCTCGAAGGTGGCAGGAACGGAGTACTCGGCCATCGCCGTTTCAGATAATGCCCCGCACTGGGTGGATCTGGAATTAGGAGAGGAGAGGGAGCAGCGCCCACTCTGGCGACTGGATGTGGGACTATTGGCGGATGAGGGGGTCTGTGGAAGGGTGCGGGAATGTATTGAGAGGTACCTGGAGGTCAATGACGATGGCGAGGTCCAGGTGGGGGTAGTATGGGAAGCGCTGAAGGCGGTGGTTAGGGGAGAGTTGATCTCCATTAGAGCTCACAAGGAGAAACAAGAGGGCAAAGAAAGGGAGAGATTAGTGGGGGAGATTTTGAGGGTGAATAAAAGATATGCGGAGGCCCCGGACGAAGGACTATATAGAGAGAGGCGAAGACTTCAGACGAAGTTTGACATCCTGACCACAGGAAAGGCAGAGGCACAGTGGAGGAAGGCACAGGGGATGAGATATGAGTATGGGGAAAAGGCGAGCCGGCTGCTGGCCCACCAACTTCGCAAGAGGACAGCGGCGAGGGAGATTGGGGGAGTTAGGGATGAAACGGGAACTACGGAGCAGAGAGCAGAGAGCAGGGAAGGTAAATGAGGTGTTTAAGACCCTCTATGAGAGGCTATATAAGTCCCAACCCCCGGAGGGAAAAGAGGGAATGCAAGAGTTTCTGGGCCAACTAAGGTTCCCGAGGGTGGAAGAGCAGGAGGTGGCAGGTCTGGGGGCGCCAATTGAGGTGGATGAGGTGACTAAAGGACTGGGGAACATGCAAGCAGGGAAGGCCCCGGGACCAGACGGGTTCCCGGTGGAATTCTACAGGAAATATGTGGACTTGTTGGCCCTGCTGCTGGCGAGAACCTTTAACGAGGCCAGGGAAGGGGGGATACTACCCCCGACAATGTCGGAGGCGACGATATCACTAATCCTGAAGCGGGATAAAGATCCGCTGCAACGCGGGTCATATAGGCCTATCTCACTCCTAAATGTAGACGCCAAGCTGCTGGCAAAAGTGCTGGCAACGAGGATAGAGGATTGTGTCCCGGGGGTGGTGCATGAAGACCAGACAGGGTTTGTAAAGGGGAGACAACTAAATGTCAACGTTCGACGGCTGCTGGGGGTGATAATGATGCCCCCAGCGGAGGGGGAGGCAGAGATAGTGGTGGCGATGGACGCGAAGAAGGCAATCGATAGGGTAGAGTGGGGGTATTTATGGGAGGTGTTGAGAAGGTTTGGGTTCGGGGAGGGGTTTGTCAGTTGGGTCAGACTCCTATACGGGGCCCCAGTGGCAAGTGTAGTCACAAACCGGCAAAGATCAGAGTATTTTCGGCTACACAGGGGAACAAGGCAGGGGTGTCCCCTGTCCCCACTACTGTTCGCGTTGGCAATTGAACCACTGGCCATAGCGTTGAGAGACTCTAAGAAATGGAGGGGGGTGGTCAGAGGGGGAGAGGAGCATCGAGTGTCACTACGCAGATGACCTACTGCTGTATGTTGCGGACCCTGTAGAGGGGATGACAGAGGTTATGCAGATATTGAGGGAGTTTGGAGATTTTTCGGGATACAGGCTAAATATGGGGAAGAGCGAGCTTTTTGTAATACACCCCGGGGACCAGGGAAGAGGAATAGACGCCCTGCCGTTGAGGAGAGTGGAAAGGAGCTTCCGATATTTGGGGATCCAGGTAGCTAGGAGCTGGGGAACTCTACACAGACTTAATCTGACGCGGCTGGTGGAGCAGATGGAGGAGGATTTCAAGAGGTGGGATATGCTGCCGCTCTCATTGGCGGGCAGAGTGCAGGCGGTAAAAATGATGGTTCTCCCGAGGTTTCTTTTCGTGGCTGGAGATGGCGTCCTGTAAAGGAACGAGCCTAAAGGCGCTGATGACGGCGCCGCTGCCGCTCTCCCCGAAAAGGTATACCACAAATCCAGTGGTGGTGGCAACCTTAAGGATCTGGGGGCAGTGGAGGTGACACAGGGGGGTGACGGGTGCCTCGGTGTGGTCCCAGATCAGGAACAACCACAGGTTTGTCCCAGGAAAGATGGACGGAGGGTTCCAGAGCTGGCAACGAGCAGGAATTAGGAAACTGAGAGATTTGTTTATAGACGGGACGTTCGCGAGCCTGGGAGTGCTGGAGGAAAAGTATGAGTTGCCCCCGGGGAACAATTTTAGATACATGCAAGTGAGGGCGTTTACGAGGCAACAGGTGAGGAAATTTCCGCAGCTCCCGTCACAGGGGATCAAAGATAGAGTGATTTCCGGGGTATGGGTCGGGGAGGGCAAAGTGTCCGAAATATATCAGATGAGAGAGCTGAAAGGAAAATGGGAAGAAGAGCTGGGAGAGGAGATTGAGGAGGGTCTGTGGGCTGATGCCCTAAGCAAGGTAAACTCCTCGTCTTCGTGTGCCAGGCTTAGCCTGATTCAATTTAAGGTTCTACACAGAGTACATATGAGGGGAGCAAGACTGAGCAGGTTCTTCGGAATGGAGGACAAGTGCGGGAGGTGCTTGGGAAGCCCGGCGAACCACACACACATGTTCTGGTCGTGTCCGGCACTGGAGGGGAGTGGCAAAGGTGATCTCAAAGGTGGTGAAGGTCCGGGTCAAGCCAGGCTGGGGGTTAGCGATATTTGGGGTAGCGGAAGAGCCGGGAGTGCAGGAGGCGAAAGAGGCCGATATTTTGGCCTTTGCGTCCCTGGTAGCCCGGCCGGCGAAGGATCTTACTTATGTGGAAGGAAGCGAAACCCCCCGGCGTGGAGGCCTGGATAAACGATATGGCAGGGTTCATAAAACTAGAATGAATGAAATTTGCGCTGAGAGGATCGGCTCAGGGGTTCTCCAGGCGGTGGCAACCGTTCCTTGACTATCTCACAGAACGTTAAGGGAAAATAGATCGTCAGCAGCAGCCCGGAGGGGGGGGGGGGGGGGGGGGGGGGGAAAGGGGGGAGCACTATTTTTTGTTACTTTGTTAGTTCACTATATTATTTAAATAATGTTATTCATCAGTTACTGTACTATATTTATGTTGATTTGTAAAATGGAAAAAATTTTGTTTAAAAACTTTAATAAAATATATATTTTTTTTTAAAGTGTCTGGGAGTTTCTGTGGTGGGGCTGAGATAGGCATCATTGCTAAAGTGGAAGTGAGCAACATCGATGATGGAATTTGACACGAGATAGGAATCCCCAAGTCTGGGAAAACACCTTGTTTGAGCCAACGAGAATAGTATGTTGAAGCGATCAGTGCTTGTTCAATGTAATGGACTGAAGGTTCTGATGAGTAAAAACTGGACTTCAAAGGCTTCTCATTACAGTGGATTAGATAATCCATTGAGGTCTACCAGCTTTGTTGAGGACATTCTGCAAACAGCAGGGCATTGCTGATCATGCATCTCTTAGTACAGAAAGGACTGAGCCCAGGCACATTGACCACAGCGTCTAATCACACCCTGACCACTCAAGCCATAACTTGTCTGAGAGGCTCTTCAACGCTGATCGCTCAAATCATGGGCATTCATTGACTGGCTGCTCACTTACCCCACACTGTGCATGACCCCTTCATTCACTGACTAGATCTACATATAACATGAGGAAACCTTAGAACCATAGAATTCCTAGTGCAGAAGGCCAATCAAGACTGCACCGACCCTCTGAAAGAACACTCCACCCCCTCTCACACCAAATCCCCCCGCCACCTCCTCCTCGCACATCAAATCCCTCCTTCTTCGCTCACACCGACTCCCCCCGCCTCTTCCCTCTAACTCGAACTCCTTTCAGCGAGACTGTGCCGTTTTACCGAGCCTGCCACTTCCCCTCCTCCAGCTGGAAGCCTCCCGCCAAAACACCAGCCTTCCATTGGTTAGAAGTCAGTTGAGCCGCCTTAAAAATGACGCCATCCGTGCTCCCGGGTTGATTGGTAGTTTAAACTGTCAATCATGGCCTTTGCCGCCGCCCCTCTCGCAGCATGACAGGTGTTCGGGATGTCCGTTAGGCGAATGAAGCCGTTATATTAATAAACTGGATCGGATATCCATCAGCGGTTTGGGTGACTGGCATCAAGATCAGCCAATAGGAACCCAGCCGAGCTAATGATGTCATTCGGAGGTGTGACGTATTGGGATTTCAGCCAGTAGGGGAGTGAAACCGCTGTTGGTGGGCGGGACCGAAGGATCGGAGGGGAAAGGCGGCAGATTTCACCCCAGCGACTCTGACCAATGGTCAAGTTCGGACTCGAAACGTTAAATGTGTTTTTTTTCTCCTCCGCAGCTATTGCCAGAGCCGCTGAACATTTCCAACATTTTCTGCTGGTAGTTCATTCCAGCGCCTCTGGAGGGTGCGGATTGCGGTCCTCATTATCCGCAATCTCCATCACGGAGTTGTCGTCCGAGGATGGGGCAGGGGGTCGGTCGGATGGAGATGCTGGGGTGCGTTCTCTCTAAAGGTGTGCAGTATAGATTTACCAGAATGATAACTGGACTCCAAGGATTCAATTAGAAGAAAAGATGAGGGCAACATATAAATGATCATTCAGAATGCTCCCTGGGTTGACAATTCTGAAAAGTTAACATGTCTTAAGAGAAGGAATTCCTCTTCCTCCCATGAGGACAACCTCTCAGTCTCTATCCTGTCAAATGTATTAAATATTAGAACAAAATCTCATCTGCTTCTAATCCACCTGCCAATGGAAACTGTTGCTCCCTATCTGCTCCATCAAAATCCCTACATTATTTTGAAATTTCGATTTAAATCTTTTCCCCTGCCCCCTAACTTTCTCTGATCTCGGAAAACCCAGTGGTTGTGTTTCTGTCACCTGCTCCAAACTTTGTTAAGTGGAGTTTCCAACGATAAAACTGAGGCTTCGATAATGTCTGAATGAGGCCAAGTTGCAGAATCTGGTGCCAGTCATCAGCCATTGTCCATCAAAATTCTGAAGGCTATATTAAGTGCCTCTGTGTTTTATCATAACCATGCTTTCTTCTGTGGGTTCAGTCTCATACTGGGCAGTGTTGTACAGAAAGAGGAGATTCCGCAATGGTTTTGAAAATCTCGACAATTTCCCTTGTTTAAAGGTGGAAAATTGATGCATCTTTGAATTCCTGAGGAATAGTTTCCTGGTTCCACATTGTTTGGAATACTTTGGCAAGTTTTCCAGTGAGTGTTGTGCCTGTTGTCTTATATTTTTCACCTGGTAATCAATCTAACCATGGTGCCTTGCTGTTTCACAGGAGACTGATTCTTTTCATAATCTCAGCCTGAGTATTATAAATTGTCTTCGCAGAAGTATTCAGTTATGTTTCTGTCTGCATATGATTGTATTTCTTCAGCCATTTTAGTGAGCCAGTGATTCTGCATCTCAAAGCTTTGACTGGATGATTCAAAAGATATTGCTGAACGCAGCATTCTATAAAGCAGATAAATAGTAAACTTGAAGGATACTGGCCGGAATTCTCCGGCTGTTTTTCCTGCCGGCAGCGCACCCCCACCCGTGGGTTTCCCGGTTGTATGGGGTGGCTTAAGTGGGGTGACAAGCAGCAGGAGTACAGAATCCCACCGCCAGCGAATGGCACGCCGTTGAGAAACATGCGCCTGGGGAACCAGAGTCCAGATCAATATTTCTCATCAATCAGTTTGAATAGCCTCTTTATTTTCACCAAAGCGGTCCTGTGTTTATCAACAGAGCCAGTCCTGTGGGTCTCTAGTGTTCTAGGCTGGGAGAGTGCACCAGATCTTTGAAGGCTACTTGGTAATCCTCCACAGCGGCAGGGACAAATTTAAGACCATCTGAGAAGTTTTGTCTCACAGTATCTATTTTAAGTCTTGAGGTGTTGAATGTCTTATTGCCATTTTTTCCTCTTGAGATGTCTCTTAGGCTGAATATGGATGTTGAGCTTTGAGACAATGAGTCTGGTCAGTCCAATAATCTGATCCACACGTGGCATCCTGCCTCTTCCTTCTGACAATAACAGTCAATGCCACTGTTTAGAACAAGTGGGCATCCTGGATATTTTTTGTTTTGCAGGAGGAAAACAGTGTCAGTAATGAGGAGGTCATGTACACGCATTGAATCATAGAAAAGGTACAGCACAGAAGGAGGCCATTTGGCCCATGCCAGCCCAAGGACACCAAGGTGCCCTTTCTTATCCCCCCTTCCTACACCCGGCCCATAGCCCTGTAGCTTAGAACACATAAGGTGCAGATCCAGGCACCTTTTAAAAGAGTTTAGGGTCTATGCCTCCACCATCAACTCGAGCAGCGAATTCCAGACTCCCACTACCCTCTGCGTAAAAATATTTTTCCTTATGTCCCCTCTACACTTTCTGCCACTTATCTTGAATCTATGTCCCCTGGTTCTAGAATTCTCCACCAAGGGAAACAATTTTATTTTGTCTACCCTATCTCTTCCCGTCATAATTTTATACACCTCAATTATGTCACACCTCAGCCATCTTTGTTCCAAGGAAAATAACCTCAACCTAGCCAATCTCTCCTCGTTGTCATACTTTTTGAGCCCTGGCAACATTCTTGTAAACCTCCTCTGCACTCTCTCCAGAGCAATAACGTCCTTCCTGTAATGTGGCAACCAGAACTGCATACAATATTCCAGTTGTAGCCTCACCATGTTTTATACAATTCAAACATTATATTCTTACTTTTATATTCTATACCTCTGCCAATGAAGGAGAGCATTCCATATGCTTTCTATGTTTTATACAATTCAAACATTATATCCTTACTTTTATATTCTATACCTCTGCCAATGAAGGAGAGCATTCCATATGCTTTCTTAACAACCTTGTCTACTTGAACTGCTGCCTTGAGGGACCTGTGTACCTGTACGCCAAGATCTCTCACTTCATCTACCCCTCCTAGTATATTCCCATTTATTGTGCACTCCCTACAACAGTTTGGCCTCCCTAAATGCATGACCTCACACTTCTTTGTGTTAAATTTCATCTGCTACTTTTTCACCCACTCCACCAATCCATCTGTATCGTTTTGAATTATAGCTATCCTCTACACTGTCCACCGCTCGGCCAATATTTGTGTCATCTGCAAATTTCTCAATCATGCTCCCCATGTTCACATCTAAATCGTTAATATATAATACAAACAGTAAGTGTCCCAACACTGAGCACTGTGGAACACCACTTGAAACGACTTTCCAATTGCAAGGGCAGCCATCGACCATTACCTTTTGTTTCCTGTTACTAAGCCAACTTTTTATCCAGTTTGCCAAATTGCCCTGTATCCAATGGCCTTTCAGTTTCTTGACCAATCTGCCGTGTGGGACTTCATTAAATGCCTTGCTAAAATCCACATCCACTGCATTACCTTCATTAACCCTTGTCGCTTTCTCAAAGAATTCGATCAAATATGTGAGGCAAGACCTTGCTTTAGCAATCCATGCTGACTTTCCCTGACTAGTCCATGCCTTTCTATGTGACAATTAATCCTATCTCTCAAGATTAATTCTACTAATTTGCCCACCACTGATGTAAGACTAACTGACCTATAATTGTTTGGCATTTCCTTTGATCCCGTTTTAAACAATGGTACCACGTTCACATTTCTCCAGTCCTCCAGTACCTCCCCTGTATCTAATGAGGATTGGAAAATCAACGTCAGAGCATCTGTTATCTCCTCCCTGACCTTCAGTAGCCTCGGAAATAATCCATCTGACCCTGTGACATCAACTTCCAAGGATTTCAATCCTTCAAGTACGTCCTCGCTCTTTATGATTATCCCATCCAGTATCTCACAGTGCTCCTCCTGGACTACTATATCAGCATCATCCAGTTCCTTTGTAAACACGGAGACAAAATACTCATTCAAAACCCTTCCCACAGCCTCTGCATCTACACACAAGTTCCCCTCTTCATCTCTGATAGGTCCCACTTTTTCCTTAACTAACCTTTTACCATTAACATATTGGTAAAACATCTTTGGGTTTTCTTTAACTTTACTTGCTAATCTTTTTTAATGCAGTCAGCAGAAGAACACACTAAAACATCCTGAGAAGAAAATAAGGGGGCATAAAGGAGGGAGGCAGAAACTTGCAACAAATTATGACCACTTGAGAAACTAATGGAACTAATGAAACAATTGTCAAACTAACCCATCTGGTTCCACTCTCAAGTTCCCTCTGGTTCTTTCACCGATTCTCTTCAATCTGTGTCCCTCCGGTTACCCTCCTGCCAACTAGAAATACTTTCTCCTTATTTACTCAACCCCCGCCGCCCCCCCCTCATGATTTTGTAAGACCTCGATTCAATCTCCCCCCTAGCCTTCTCTGGAGAACAATCCCAGCTTTTCCATGGCCCTCCACATACCCAAGAACTCCCATGCTATCATTCTGATACACCCTGTATGATAAATTGTGAAAACACCACACTCATTTGTTTTGAACGAAGACCAACTTGCATTTATATAGCGCCTTTCATGACACGAGGCATCCAAAATCACTTCACACCCAATGATGTACTTTTGAAGTTGCCATGTCAGAACGCAGCAGCCAATAGACAAGCTTCCACAAACAGCAATGTGGTAATGTTCAGATAATCTGCTTTTCTGGGTCTCCCTGACCTCTGCGGATTAGTATTTGCTGAATAAATACAGTACAGCACTGCAGTGTCAGACTTGAATTCTACGCTCAAGACCTGGTGCATGACTGAAATCCAGAATCTTGCAAGTCTGAGGTGGCAGTGTTACCCCATAGTCATGGCTGACACAAACAAAAAGGAATTTGCTTTAATTATTCAAAGCTTTCAAACGGAAGAGGCTATCATGCCATTTTTAGGGAGTGGTTGGTGGTTAAGAAATGTTATCTTTTTACATCTCTGGTTTGGTTTTCAGTCTGGAGGAGTGAAGAGAAATTCTACAAAAATCTGTCATGTTAAACCCCTTTGAGGAGACGGGTGGCATCTCCTGACTTGTGGGAGGAAGGAACCTCAGAAGGTGAGGGTGGGGGTTGTTGATTTCCATTCCCCTTTGTGCGCGGAAGTGCTTTCTGACATTACCCTTGGAAGGCCTGGCTCAAATTCTACCGCTGTGTTCTGGACTCCCCCTCACCAGGGGGAATATTTTATCCCCATCAGGCTACCACTACAATGCCTCGATTATATCAACACTTAATCTTAGATACTCGCGAGGATACAAGACTAGCCTGTGATGCCTCAAATGAACCCTTTCAGCCCTGGGAATTATTCTGCTGAATATACACTGCATCCCTTCCCAAGCCAATTTATTCTTCCTGAGGTGCAGTGTCTGAAGGAAAGAATTTGTCCAAAAGGTTCCAAACAAGAATAGATGCTTTTATTTTGTCTTTTTCCCCCCATTTAGTTAAAAACTATTCAGGCAACAATTACATTTAAATGCATGCCTCCACCTCTTTCAGTTACTGTGTCCCATGATGGCATTGTCGACCATGGACTTCGACTGGATTTGTTCCTGATCGTACTCAGCAAAGTGTTCTGCAGGATGGTTCCCTGGCTCTTTAGTGCTTGAAGGGTTTACAGACTGATAATCAACCTGTTTGTGAAGCCACCCTCCATGGCTTCCAGCAGAGGGCAGTAGAGTGTAGCTGATGATTGGCTGTTGCGGGGAAAATTTGCATACGTCCGTGTGCTCACCCTAACTTGAAGGTGTACCCGAGCAAGAGACCCTAGCTGTTCAAGTGAAGACAAGCATCCAGCAGAGGGCGGTAGAGCGGAACTGCTGATTGGCTGTTGTGGGGAAAATATGCATACGTCCGTGTGCTCACCCTAACTTGAAGGTGGTTTGTGGAGGAGCTGTTGTCAAGTGACACTTAAACCCGAAACACTTCTTCAGTGTTTCACTCCTCGAACCAAAAAAGAAACAACTGCTGTAAAGATCAAGAGGAAGGCTCGAGGGCAGGTAGAAATAGAAAGAAGTTGAACCGTGACGTCACAGCCTGCAGGTAAGGGATTGGCTGGTGACTGGTAAGTAGTTTTTCTTTTATTTTCCCTCAGGTGTTATCGTGCGGGGCGCAGAGGTTGCTGAGTGATAGCTTGCTGAGAAGGGGAGTGAATAACAGGTAAGCTCTTTTTTTATCTGGAGGGGATGGCAGGGAAGGTAGTGCAATGTTCCTGCTGCAGAATGTTTGAGGTGAGGGACGCCATCAGTGTCTGCTGATTTCATCTGTGGGAAGTGCATCCATCTCCAGCTCCTCAGAAACCACATTAGGGAACTGGAGCTGGAGCTGGATGAACTTCGGATCATTCGGGAGGCAGCGGTGGTCATAGATAGAAGCTTCAGGGATGTAGTTACTCCAAAGAATAAAGATAGATGGGTGACGGTAAGAGGGGCTGGGAGGAAGCAGTCAGTACAGGGATCCCCTGTGGTTGTTCCCCTTAGTAACAAGTATACCGCTTTGGATACTGTTGGGGGGGCGACTTACCAGGGGTAAGCCATGGGGTACAGGTCTCTGGCACAGAGTCTGTCCCTGTTGCTCAGAAGGGAAGGGGGGAGAGGAGTAGAGCATTAGTCATTGGAGACTCCATAGTTAGGGGATAGATAGGAGATTCTGTGGGAACGTGAGAGACTCACGGTTGGTGTTTTGCCTCCCAGATGCCAGGGTGCGTGATGTCTCGGATCGTGTTTTTGGGATCCTTAAGGGGGAGGGGAGCATCCCCAAGTCGTGTTCCACATAGGTACCAACGACATAGGTAGGAAAAGGGATAGGGATGTAAGGAAGGAATTCAGGGAGCTAGGGTGGAAACTTAGATCTAGGACAAACAGAGTTATTATCTCGGGTTGTTACCCATGCCACGTGATAGCGAGACAAGGAATAGGGAGGGAGAGGAGTTGAACACGTGGCTACAGGGATGGTGCAGGAGGGAGGGTTTCAGATTTCTGGAAAACTGAGGCTCATTCTGGGGTCGGTGGGACCTCTACAAACGGGATGGTCTACACCTGGACCAGAGGGGTACCAATATCCTGGGGGGGAAATTTGCTAATGCTCTTCGGAGGGTTTAAACTAGTTCAGCAGGGGCTTGGGAACCTGAATTGTAGCTCCAGCATACAGGAGGTTGAGAGTAGTGAGGTCATGAGTAAGGTTTCAAAGTTGCAGGAGTGTACCGGCAGGCAGGAAGGTGGTTTAAAGTGTGTCTTCTTCAATGCCAGGAGCATCCGGAATAAGGTGGGTGAACTTGCGGCATGGGTTGGTACCTGGGACTTCGATGTTGTGGCCATTTCGGAGCCATGGATAGAGCAGGGACAGGAATGGTTGTTGCAGGTGCCGGGGTTTAGATATTTCAGTAAGCTCAGGCAAGGTGGTAAAAGAGGGGGATGGGTGGCATTATTAGTCAAGGACAGTATTACGGTGGCAGAAAGGACGTTTGATGAGGACTCGTCTACTGAGATAGTATGGGCTGAGGTTAGAAACAGGAAAGGAGAGGTCACCCTGTTAGGGGTTTTCTATAGGCCTCCGAAAAGTTCCAGAGATGTAGAGGAAAGGATTGCAAAGATGATTCTGGATAGGAGAGAAAGTAACAGGGTAGTTGTTATGGGGGACTTTAACTTTCCAAATATTGACTGGAAACACTATAGTTCGAGTACTTTAGATGGGTCCGTTTTTGTCCAATGTGTTCAGGAGGGTTTCCTGACACAGTATGTAGATAGGCCAACGAGAGGCGAGGCCATATTGGATTTGGTACTGGGTAATGAACCAGGACAGGTGTTAGATTTGGAGGTAGGCGAGCACTTTGATGATAGTGACCACAATTCGATTATGTTTACTTTAGTGATGGAAAGGGATAGGTATGTACCGCAGGGCAAGAGTTATATCTGGGGGAAAGGCAATTATGATGCGATGAGGCATGACTTAGGATGCATCGGATGGAGAGGAAACCTACAGGGGATGGGCACAATGGAAATGTGGAGCTTGTTCAAGGAACAGCTACTGCGTGTCCTTGATAAGTATGTACCTGTCAGGCAGGGAGGAAGTTATCAAGCAAGGGAACCGTGGTTTACTAAAGCAGTCAAAACACTTGTCAAGAGGAAGAAGGAGGCTTATGTAAAGATGAGACATGAAGGTTCAGTTAGGGCGCTCGAGAGTTACAAGTTAGCTAGGAAGAGCTAAGAAGAGCCAGGAGGGGACATGAGACGTCTTTGGCAGGTAGGATCAAGGATAACCCTAAAGCTTTCTATAGATATGTCAGGAATAAACAAATGACTAGGGTAAGACTAGGGCCAGTCAAGGACAGTAGTGGGGAGTTGTGCTTGGAGTCCGAGGAGATAGGAGAGGTGCGAAATGAATATATTTAATCAGTATTCACACAGGAAAAAGACAATGTTGTCGAGGAGAATACTGAGATTCAGGCTACTAGACTAGAAGGGCTTGAGGTTCATAAGGAGGAGGTATTAGCAATTCTGGAAAGTGTGAAAATAGATAAGTCCCCTGGGCCGGATGGGATTTATCCTAGGATTCTCTGGGAAGCTAGGGAGGAGATTGCTGAGCCTTTTGCTTTGATCTTTAAGTCATCTTTGTCTACAGGAATAGTGCCAGAAGACTGGAGGATAGCAAATGTTGTCCCCTTGTTCAAGAAGGGGAGTAAAGATAACCCTGGTAACTATAGACCAGTGAGCCTTACTTCTGTTGTGGGCAAAATCTTGGAAAGGTTTATAAGAGATAGTATGTTGCATCATCTGGAAAGGAATAATTTGATTAGAGATAGTCAACACGGTTTTGTGAAGGGTAGGTCGTGCCTCACAAACCTTATTGAGTTCTTTGAGAAGGTGACCAAACAGGTGGATGAGGGTAAAGCAGTTGATGTGGTGTCTATGGATTTCAGTAAAGCGTTTGATAAGGTTCCCCACGGTAGGCTACTGCTGAAAATATGGAGGCATGGGATTCAGGGTGATTTGGGAGTTTGGATCAGAAATTGGCTAGCTGGAAGAAGACAAAGGGTGGTGGTTGATGGGAAATGTTCAGACTGGAGACCAGTTACTAGTGGTGTACCATAAGGATCTGTTTTGGGGCCACTGCTGTTTGTCATTTTTATAAATGACCTGGAGGAGGGCGTAGAAGGATGGGTGAGTAAATTTGCAGGTGACACGAAAGTCGGTGGAGTTGTGGACAGTGCGGAAGGATGTTACAAGTTACAGAGGGTCATAGATAAGCTGCAGCGCTGGGCTGAGAGGTGGCAAATGGAGTTTAATGCAGAAAAGTGCGAGGTGATTCATTTTGGAAGGAGTAACAGGAAGACAGAGTACTGGGCCAATGGTAAGATTCTTGGCAGTGTGGATGAGCAGAGAGATCTCGGTGTCCATGTACATAGATCTCTGAAAGTTGCCACCCAGGTTGAGAGGGTTGTTAAGAAGGCGTACGGTGTGTTCGCTTTTATTGGTAGAGGGATTGAGTTTCGGAGCCATGAGGTCATGTTGTAGCTGTACAAAACTCTGGTGCGGCCGCATTTGGAGTATTGCGTGCAATTCTGGTCGCCGCATTATAGGAAGGATGTGGAAGCATTGGAAAGGGTGCAGAGGAGATTTACCAGAATGTTGCCTGGTATGGAGGGAAGATCTTATGAGGAAAGGCTGAGGGACTTGAGGCTGTTTTCGTTAGAGAGAAGAAGGTTAAGAGGTGACTTAATTGAGGCGTACAAGATGATCAGAGGATTGGATAGGGGGGACAGTGAGCCTTTTTCCTCGGATGGGGACGTCTAGCATGAGGGGACATAGCTTTAAATTGAGGGGAGATAGATATAAGACAGATGTCAGAGGTAGGTTCTTTACTCAGAGAGTAGTAAGGGCGTGGAATGCCCTGCCTGCAACAGTAGTGGACTCGCCAACACTAATGGCATTCAAATGGTCATTGGATAGACATATGGACGATAAGGGACTAGTGTAGATGGGCTTTAGATTGGTTTCACAGGTCGGCGCAACATCGAGGGCCGAAGGGCCTGTACTGCGCTGTAATGTTCTATGTTCTATGGTTACCTTAAACCCGGAGCTTCTGGCCCAGAGGTAGGGACACTACCTACTGCACCACAGGACCTCCAATCACACATCACAAATTAGAAACATCGCAAGAGAGTCCCAGGGTCGCCAACACTCCAAGAACAGCCTAGAAATGTGAGGAATTTCTTTTTTTCCCAACATTTAAATGTACCCAATTTATGTTTCCAATTAAGGGGAAATTTAGCGTGGCCAATCCACCTGCACGTCTTTGGTGTATGGGGATGAGACCCACACAAACACGGGGAGAATGTGCAAACTGCACACAGACGGTGATCCGGGGCCGGGATCAAACCCGGGACCTCAGTGCCGTGAGGCAGCAGTGCTAACCATTGCATCACCGTGCCGCCCTTACCGGAGGAATTTCTGATTAAGCTGAAGGATTTACTTAAAAGCAAATTCAGAAAGTCAAAACAAAAAGAAAATCAAAGGAATCTTATACTTTCCATTAATGACACATATTGTGATCACAGGTATACTAGGGTCACTTGATGAATGTCAAGAATCACCCAAACCAGGTAGCAATGACAATATTGAATTCTTTACCCGTCAGTCTGGCCTCAATAAAACTTGAGATGGATTTGTAGATGTAGTATTATTTATTTTAACCAACTTGCAAGGCTGACTCGCTTCACAGAGACTCAGAACACAGGAACTGTCTCCTGGACCCCTCGAAAACGAATGAGGTCGGAGACAAAGAGATCTCTGCAAATAGATTGAAATGGCATCAAGTTTCACATGCACGATTCCCATAGGTCATCCTATACCCCACCTGACCTGGCCATACATCCTGATTGGCTCACTTTGCATTCCTTAACCCTGGGCCTCTTGTTCCCCAGCATCCTTTTCCCCATCTTCCTTGCCAAGCTTTCTGAATTCCTTTGTGCTTTGTCTTTTGTGAACTCAGTAGAATTAAACTGGCCCACATCTACATTACTGTAACTAATATTTGAACTAACTATTTTATATCACATTCGTCATTTCCTCCTTTTATCATTTCATGATAACCTATCTATTCAATCCGTAGCTACGGCCCCTCATCTAAGAAGATTCGCCGCTGCATTTCCAATTCCTGTTGCAGCCCCCCGTCATCCGCTGCACCCTCGTGGATCCTAACAGCCAAGATTCTAGGGGCGTCTATCTGTTCCAGTGCACCCTGCATTCTACCCATCACGCATTTAAGGATGGCCAAGCCCACAAAGATGCAGCTGAGTGCATCCTTCCAAGCTCAGAATCCTCAGTTACCCCAAGTGCCAAGGTCCTGCATACCGTCCAGGTGATACCATATGCGATCCATAAATTTAGTGATGTTAGCGGTTAGGTCTTGAACTCCCATGATACACTTGCCCTGCACTATGGCGCATACCACACCCTCATGGGTCAGAAGATAGTCAAGAGCATACTGGTTCTGCATTGCAAACAACCACAGCTGAGACAATTCCTTGGTTATTGCCCCGAGGGCTCCCAAGGTTTTGTTTCCCAGGATGGTAAGGCCACAAATAAAATAATTCCTATCGCTGACCGCCAAGGAACCCCCCCACACCTCCCAGTGTCATGACGCTCAGAATTCCCCATCCGGCTGAGTGGCCCCGGTTGGGTGCGAGAACCTGAGGTTTTTTCCAGTTCTCGCAGAATTCGGCTGAGACTGCCCGGCGTGCCAACTGATTGTGCCGTATCCACGCAGAGGGACAGGGGACTGTGGTAGGGACTAGAGTCCCGATTGCAATTTGGCGGGGAAATGGGGGTGACAAAACATTGGTCGCTGTGCCATTTAAAAAAAAGTAGTATCCTTGCTCCGTGTACAGGCTAGCATCACAATCAGTATATCGGCTGCGTAGGGATCCCCCAGTTACCCAGCTTTGGAACGCCCATTCGGGCCTCCCAGCAATGCGGAAAGCCCTAGTCCCAACAGTGATGTGAGAGTCATTCGCCCAGCCACAAAGGAGCTGGAGGCCGGCGTTCAATGGAACGCAGGTGGTGTTGTAACAGACACATTGGCCAGACGCCTGAGTGATATGACACCTCCTGTCCATACAGGTGGGGAACAGACATGTTTTATTCGTTTCCAGCTCTACCAGCAAACAGCCGTACCCGTCACTGCTGAAACAATTCTCGTACGACCGGGAGTCTCTTGGGAGTGAAGTGGCTAGGTATGTACACCTTCCACCGTTGCAGCCTATCATACTGTGAGTGGGAATTATCCCGAGGAAGGGGAAGGCAAATAGCCGGTGGTGCTGAACCCGGATCGTAAGGAAGAGTGACTTGCTCGGGCGGTGGCTCGGAACGCTGACAATGAACCACCGTTTGGGGAGTGCCCCAAAGCGGTGAAACAGAAAATAACCTAGACACCGCTGGGGGTTCGGGTAGCAGACAACCCGTCCCTGGCCATACAAGTGGTGGTAAATCTGGTAGAAGAGATTCATACTACCCGGGTTTTCCTCATTCTGGGTCCTAAATGAATTAAGTGTATCTCCTGATAACCTACGTTCTAGTTGTACTCCCCTCCTCACACGTCCCGTCCTCTCTCTAGTCCCCCTCTCTCTCTCACAACCTCTTCCTACCCTCTCCTGACGGTCTGACTTTACCTTTATGGCACCAATCTTAACACAGCCAAAATCTAATTTACATGTACTCCAAAAACAAGGCAATGTCCATGTAATGTTCCCTTCCCATCGCTGGGACCGTTGCAATTGCTTCATGAGTCCTGCATTGTCCGTTAACCTGATGACATTCCCTGAGTCGATACCATGACCTCGTATATGGGGGCAGCGAAGAACGTCACGTCTGCATAAATGAAATGTCCTTGTAGTTTGGTTGGGGTTATAGATGTAGATGATATTTCCCTTTTCCATGTCCGTCGCCGATGTCACTCCAAGCAAGGCGACGCCGAAGATTACACAAGCAGTGCGTAGCCACCCCATCATGCTCCACACCTGTAAAATAGCACTGGAGAAGGGAGGCAGGTTAGTAACCGACCTTTTTACAGTAGTGGAGATGGACCCAATTTACAGTGATGTAGGTGGACCCAAGTACTCCGCCCCTCCACTTTAACTGCTGTGGGGGTGGTAAGGAGAACATGGAAGGGCCCGTCCCATCGTGGCTCCGACCCTTTCCGAGTCCAATTTTTGACCATGACATAACTAACATGCTGCACTGAAAGTCAGCTAGGTAATAGGAACGGTGGTGGGTGAGTCGTGCGGACTGGCCATGGAGTTCCTTGAGGACCTTAGTGAGGGCTAGAACATAGGTGGTCATTTCTTCAGTCATATGGTGAAACTGAACCAGTCTGGGAACATGCAGGTTCCAGGGAGTTCTAAGGGGCCTGCCATAAAGGATCTCGGCAGGAGAGAGCCGGGCGGGTCCTTCAGGTGTAACCCGCAGCTGGAAAAGGGCAACGGGGAGCAACTTAAGCCATGTCAGTCCCGTGTCTGCTCCTAATTTAACCAGTTTAGTTTTGAGGGTCTGATTGTGTCTCTCAACCAACCCGGCCGCCTGCGGTTTGTACGCACAGTGTAACTGCTGGCGTATGCCCAACTGGGAGCAGTACTCTTTGTTAATCTGTCCAATAAAATGAGGCCTGTTATCAGAACTTAACTGATCTGGTATACCGTACCAGGGAATGATTTCCCGCATCAGAACTTTAACCACAGTAGCAGTTTTATTATCGGTAGTCGGATACGCCTCAACCCATCTGCTGAACACATCCACAATGACCAAAACATATTTATAACATTGACACCTTTCTAACTCAATGTAATCCATTTGGAGCGTCTCAAAGGGACCATTGGGCAACAGGGTTTGCCCCATACAAGGGATACCTTTGCCGGTATTATATTGCTGACAAATCAAACATCGATTACTGATACTCTGGGCCAGCCCCTGCATTTTAGGGTGCCACCAAGTGTCCAGCAACAAATCACTAGTCCCCCGAGCCCCACAATGAGTTGCAAAGTGTACACATTCGATGACCCATAAAGCCAGTACATCAGACATACAAGTCTGATGTGCTGGCGTGGTCCATAAAGAGGAAACAGAATCATATGTACAACCTAACCATTTCCACATTTGTTTATCACTCTCAGGAGCGTCCTCCTGTAACCTTATGATGTCTTGGATGGTTGACATTGGCTTGTCAGAAGCAGACCTATTTATAGCAGATCGTTGACCATCACTTGCTGAATTTGCACGGCTGTCCGCGCTGCACAATCTGCTTGTTCGTTATCAACGTCAACTGGGGTCTTACCGTTTGTATGGGCAGCGCATTTAATGACGGAAATCTGCGCGGGCATAAGGAGAGCTTGCAGTAGGTCATTAACTCAACCCCGGTGGGATATTTCCGTGCCGGCCGAGGTAAGGAATCCCCTATTCTTCCAGAGCTGTCCGAAGTCATGAACTACCCCAAAGGCGTATCGGGAGTCAGTATAACTATTTACCCGATGATCAACCCCAATACATGCATGGGTAAGGGCAAAAGGTTCGGCTTGTTGGGCGGAATAAGGGGTCTGAAAAGCGTCCGCTTCTCAAATCAGACCATCCTGATCAACGAATGCGTAACCGGACAGTCTCAGGCCAGTGGGGCTTATTAATGCACTGCCATCAACATACATAATCATGTCAGGTTGTTCTAACGGAATATCGCTCAGATCTTCCCTTATTGTAGTTTCCTGAATCAAGGCTAAACAGTCGTGGCCAGGTGCGTCTTCATGGTCAGGGGGACCGCTAAGAAAACAGGCTGGATTGATAGTGGTACAGTATTTAAATGTCAGACGTGGATTGTTTAAGAGGTATATTTCATACCTATTCTGACGAGCTGTGGTTAGATGCTGAGTCTGCAGTTGCCACAGTAGTGCGATGACCGAGTGAAAGCTATACACCGTAATATTCTGTTGGAGAGTTATATTGGCAGCAGCCTGCAAACTATTGTATCTCTCTGCCAAGATCTGGGTGCAAACAGGGTGGCCCAACGCCACTGGATCAAGTTTGGAAGAGTAATATACCACGGGCCAGTGCTTATCCCCATGTTGCTGGGTGAGTACCACTGTTGAACACCCTTCCAGAACAGTACAGTATATCTGGAATGGTCGGTCATACAGGGGCCTACCGAGGGCCGGTGCTTGTAACAAGGCCTGCTTCAGGCAACGGAAGGCTTCGAGTGCCTCAGTGGTGAGAGTAAAATTCCCCCCTTCACTTGTGTAAGGCGTCAGCAGCTTTGTATAGACAGCGATGTTTGGTATCTACTGCCTACAATAATTCACCATACCTAGCCAATGACGGACCTCCTTGTCTGTGGTAGGGGCGGGGAATTGGCATATTGGTTCAATCCTACTGGGTTCGAGACTTCTTTCTGTGGCTGTAAGTAAAACTCCTAAGAACTTGACCTTTGTCTGAGCCACCAGGACCTTTGATTGTGAAACAACATAACCCAACGAGGATAGGTGGTTTAATAACTG
Organism: Scyliorhinus torazame; assembly: GCF_047496885.1. Classification (NCBI taxonomy): domain Eukaryota; kingdom Metazoa; phylum Chordata; class Chondrichthyes; order Carcharhiniformes; family Scyliorhinidae; genus Scyliorhinus; species Scyliorhinus torazame. Next base: position 92,548,373 of record NC_092718.1, read on the forward strand.
GATCACATCATCCCTGTTACTGGGCTCGTCGGGACTTGCTACCAATATGTCATCTACATACTGCACTAGAGTGGAACCATGCTCCAATGTCAAGGCCTGGAGTTGGGTCTGCAGACATCTGGACAAGAGCGTAGGTGAGTTGACGAACCCCTGAGGCAGTCGGGTCCGGGTATACTGCTGTCCATTGTAAGTGAAGGCAAACAAATATTGGCTTTCAGATGCGAGTGGAAGGGCAAAGAAAGCGTGCTGAAGGTCAACTATGGCGAAGACCCGAGCTCAGGCTGGAATTTGAGCCAGTATGTGGGCAGGATTAGGAACGAGGGCATGTAATGGCTGTGCGATGGCATTGATTGAACGTAAATCCTGTACTAATCTGTACTGGTCTGGTTTGGCTGGTTTAGGTACAGCAAGTATGGGGGTGTTACATTCTGATTGGCAAGGGACCAGAATACCCTGTTGCAACAGCTCTCGGATTAATTTGTCTATAGACGGGGCAGCTTGGGGTTTCAGGGGGTATTGCCGAATGGAAGGCAGGTCCTTAATCATTACCTTAATGGGTGTAACATTTGCCTGTCCCACTTGTGATGGGTATTCCGCCCAGATCTGTGGGTTGACATATTCCAAAACGTCATGTCCCAGGTGATGCTGAAGTCGAATGTTAATCGTTTCAGGGACCTCAAAATATTTTATGGAAGTGCTGTCTGGCATGACTTGAAGTGCGTACTCTGTTGGATCTGAATGATCCACTGCCCTCCTTACCATAGGCCCCAGATCCTTGGCATGGTACTGGTCGTGGACCTGACGTGTAATATGAGGGCCTACAGAAGCTGACTGTGGCCATAAATGCGGTGGTATTGCAACAAAATCGGCTGTACCTTCTTTTCCCGTGACTGTGGCTGTAATCTTGACTGGCCATTTGGTCCCAATTAATGGCCGGTATTTGTCCTCCAACTCCCTGTTTTGTCCGGTTCTGTCATAGGCCAGGGTAACGTGGTGCAGTGAATGTTCAATGTCTAACATCCACCACTGGGAGGTGATAGAAATATAGTACTGTTGTCTCATCCTCCATGATTGAACCGTTACCCCTTTGTCTCCGCACTCTAGCTGTAGCTGGAAGATACACAGTAAATCTCGGGCCAACAAGTTACAGTCCAATCCAGTAGTCACCACAAACTGATGATCCGCAGACTTATTCTCGTAACTGGCTGCCACAGGTTCAGAAATAGGATACTCACACACCTGTCCTTGGAACCCCGACAAATGCTGGGTGTAGTCGGATAGTGGTAGTCGAAGTTCTGATTGCACCGAAGGCATGGCTGCTCCAGTGTCGATTACAAATGGGCAGTGTTGACCTCCTATCTGCAGAGAAATAATACGTTCCCTGTCCGATTGGAGAGTCCTTTTGACTAAATTAGCTAGTCAATCCTGTGTTGGGAAAGGGTTTGCCTGGGAGAAGTCAGTGTATCTCGTCTGTCCTCCCCTTGGTGGGTACCCCCTCCTTTGGGTCGGATAATCTCCTTCTGCTGCCTGTCTTTTAAAGGGGTATTCCTGATGCCAGTGATCTGCACGGCCACAATTCAAACATATATTGTTCCCTCTATGTCTGCCCCGTCCTCTTTTCCCAGTATTCCAATGGCCCCTCAGAGGGGGCGGCAGTTGTAAAGCTGTTAGTGCATACGGTGGGCCATAAAGAGGAGCTGAGGGTCCATTTGGGTGGGTTTGATATCCTCCCCCGTGTTGATCCACCCACCCAAGTTCACAATATTGGGGTTCCAGCTGGTAAGCCACCGTATCTGCCGCTGGTTGGGGTCTCAGATCATCCTTTTTCATTACATACTCAGTCTTAATCTTTGTAACTGAGCCTCCTTCCTGGCCTACACCCTCCTTCCAATAAAATCTGACTGCCCTGGACATCTGAGTAGGGTCGTTCTCTGTCCAATTCATGTTATTACATTTCACGGCAGTAGCCACGAAATGTGGTAGGCAATGCATTAACATAGCACAATATTGAGGGGAATTCTGACCATTTTGGCACGGCAAGTCACCTGACTGCCCACGGTAGATTTCATTGAAACATTCCAGAAATTCCTCTGGCTCTTCAGTCTTTTTAGGTTTGAGGTCTAAGATAGCAGAATTGTTTATGGGCTTTTGAAATGTGACATTCAACGCATTCAAGATTTGTGCCCGTCTATCATCGTCCAAAGCATGGGCTTGCTGAAGTGCGACGTGGCTAACATAATTCAAGTGATTGAGATGACTGCGGTACTCTGCTGGGGTTAAAACCTGCTGGACTAGGGCCCAGAGGTCCCTTGAATCAGCTTGATAAACTGAGATGGTAGTTCTCAGATAGTCCACGAAAGCAGCAGATTTCTTCCTGTCTGGGATTGCAGCCAGAATAGCCATCATCTCACTGGCTCTCCATGGGAAATAAACATCTACCGTGGGCTGGGCTGCTGCTGTTGCAGCATCAAGGTTGGGTATTTTCCTAATCGGCAACTGTCTCAGAGTCTCACTAGGGGGCGCTTTAGCGGACTCCTCTGGCTCTTCAAAGACTTTGACGTCTTTCCCTTCCGATAGGGGGAGCTCTGGCTCCTCAGAACCATTCCCGCCTTCTTTCTTTGTTCTCATAATTTTCTGTCCTACCATATTGGTCTGAAGGGATCTAGGTGGTGTACATGATTGTTTCTGGATAGGATCAGGCCCCTCTCTCATTGTCCGAGATCGGGTCCGAGAGCTAACTGGGCTTGTGGAACAGAGTTCCCCTTCTCTAACAGACGGTGAAGGTGCAGAAATAGGACCCAAGCTATCAACCGAAGGGGCTGGAGAGACTGGCATGATTTGAATCCGGGGAGCAGTGACTGGATATAAATTATGATCCCCTGGTGGTTCCGGAATTAGTGCAGACAATGCTACTGGTGCAGTCGAGACTCTAGCCGACATGGTCCAATTCTCTAGGTCATCGTCTGCGTCTGTCAATGCAAGGCCAGCCATTGAACTACGTAGCCCATTTTTAAAACTTGAGTCCACCCTCTCTTTACTTGCGCGTTTTTTGAATGCACACTCCTTTTTCAATATCTCCAGAGTTTTCTGGTTCCCCCCTTCACGAATTGGAATCCCCATTTTCAGGGCATTTTCTTGCCAACTTGATAACATGATCTTATCCCTCTCCTCTTGACAATATTGTCTCCATAATCCAATTAATACTTTTGCTTTCATACGTTGGCCCTTTTTCCAGCTTTCTCCCTGAATTTTCTTAATGATGTCCAGGTCTTTAGTGCCCCCTAGTGGCCGTTCGTCACCCAATTTCTTCCTTAAGGTTGCTGACATTTTCCTAAAATCTCTCGCTTTATCTGCATAAATATCCCATATTTGCAATGGACTGCCTGGATCACTCGTGTTATCCAAGCAATTCCCCATAATCGCGAACTAATCCATAAGACTGCGTTTCTCGCCACTACAGTCCAAGGATACAATTTTAGCTTAATCAACTATAGTTTCCAAAACACTCACACGTGGAATTAAATCAATTCCAAAACACACACGGGTGGAATTAAACCATCATCCGATGTCCCATCAATTCCAAAACACACACACATGGAATTAAACCACCATCCGATGTCCATTCAATTCCAAAACTACACACATGGAATTAAACCATCATCCGATGTTCCATCAATTCCAAAATTAACCCAAAACTGAACTATCAATTTATGATATCCCATCAGTTTAATTTTCTAGTCCCCAGACTGACCTTTGATTTCGTCGAGACGATCTTTCCGTACCAACCGCGAGTGACCAGACCAATCAGACCATGAGAAGAGAGGAAAATCAATGTGTGGTCATTTTCCAGCTACACACATTGTGGGCCCATTTCCACTTTCCTTGTCCAACATCAGTCTAATTCTGATTTCGCAGCTGGTCGGTGACAGTCTGGAGAAATCCTGGGTTTTCGGCACCAAATGACAATATTGAGTTCTTTACCCGTCAGTCTGGCTTCAATAAATGGATTTGTAGATATAGTATTATTTATTTTAACCAACTTGCAAGGCTGACTCACTTCACAGAGACTCAGAACACAGAAACTGTCTCCTGGACCCCTCGAAAACGAATGAGGTCGGAGACAAAGAGATCTCTGCAAATACATTGAAATGGCATCAGGTTTCACATACACGATTCCCATAGGTCACCCTATACCCCTCCTGACCTGGCCATACATCCTGATTGGCTCACTTAGTATTCCTTAACCCTGGGCCTCTTGTTACCCAGCATCCTTTCCCCCATCTTCCTTGCCATATTTTCTGAATTCCTTTGTGCTTTGTCCTTTGTGAACTCACTAGAATTAAACTGGCCCACATCTACATTACTGTAACAAATATTTGAACTATTTTATATCACATTCGTCAGCAAGAGTCCATCCGTTTTCTGATTGTCCATGGAAAGATGGCAATAATGGCAATATGGGGGCAATCGGAGGTAGGTGGTCATGTGATGGCTCTCCAGGAACATATCAAACCCATGGAAATACAGGTCCTGGCCCTCATACCCCTCCCTGAAGAGGATATGAACATGAAAGTGTGTCACAGTTTGAGGTGTAGAAATCACCTATTTGTGCATAGCAAGATTCAAAAAACTCCGGCAACCAGATAATTTGTATTCAGTGATGATGGCTTCATCTTTGACAGGGTAACTGAGGGATTGTTTACGGGGGAAGACACTGCCTCAGTTTAATGTCTCATCTAAACGACAGTACACGCTGAGCTTCAGACAGTGCAGCAAAGTGCAGCCCCCTCAGTCCGGACCCTCCGACAGCGGCGCAGTGGAGGCTCTCTCAATATTGACCCTCCAACAATGCAGCACTCCCTCAGTAATGACCCTCCGACAGTGCAGCAGAGGCTCCCTCAGCACTCCCTCAGTATTGACCCTCTGACAGTATAGCGCTCCCTCAGTACTGACCCTCCGACAGCACTGCGGTGCTCCTCCAGTACTGACCCAAAAGATTGAAGAGAATCAGTAAAAGAACCAGAGGAAGGAAATGGGGGAGTGGGGGGCAAAAAAAAGAGGAGAATTATTTTACACAGCGAGTTGTGATCTGGAAGGTGCTGTCTGAAAGGGCGGTGGAAGCAGATCCGTTAGGAACTTTCAAAAACGGGAATTTGATAAATACTGAAAGGGGGAACATTAGCAGTAACTATGTGATGGGGAGCGGGAGCGGGGGGGGGGGGCGGAGGTTGGGAAGCATATAACTAATTGGAGATCTTTTGAAGAGCCGGAAAAGGGCACGATGGCTTCTTCTGTTCTGTAAGATTTTGTGATTTAATACATGTATCAAGTATTTGACCCTCACCCGAGAGGAAATGAAGCAAAGCAGTCACACCACATCATTTTAACACAGCTCACTGGTTTTAAATCACCAGTGAGTCTAATTTAATACATTTAACTGGTGTCGGATTGAATTACACAATCAGGTTCCAAACAAGGTTCTGAAAGCAAGCAGTCAGCAAGGCAAATGGTAATAATAATCGTTATTATTGTCACAAGTAGGCTTACATTAACACTGCAATGAAGTTACTGTGAAAATCCCCCAGTTGCCAAACTCCGCCGCTTGTTCGGGTACACCGAGGGAGAATTCAGAATGTCCATTTCATTTAATAAGCACATCTTTCGGGACTTGTGGGAGGAAACCGGAGCACCCGGAGGAAATGACACTGGGAGACCGTGTAGACTCTGCATAAGCAGTGACCCAAGCAGGAACCAAACCTGGGACTCTGGCGGTGTGAAGCAACAGTGCTAACCACTGAGCTCCTTCATTGCAAGAGGACTTGAGCACAAGAGCCGGGATGTCTGACTGCCTCTACAGGGCTTCAGTGACACGACAACTGGAGTAGTGTGCGCAGTTTTGGTCGCCTTATCTCAGAAAGGACATATCTCAGAAAGACCGATTGCTCCGACAGCAAGATTGTCGCCAGAGGAGAGATTGAGTTATTGAAAATTCAAAGAGTCGATGTCTTGGCCTTTGCCTCCCTGGTAGCCTGGAGACGGATCCTATTGGAATGGCGGAACACGGGGCCGCCGAAACCGGGGATTTGGGTGACTGACCTGACAGAGTTTCTTTGGCTGGAGAAGATAAAGTTCACCCTGAGAGGGTCTGTGGAGGGGTTTGCCCAGTGATGGCAGCCGTTCATTGACTTCTTCAAAAATAGTTAAAATGTCAGCAGTGACGGAGAGGTGGGATGTTGTAAAAAGGATATATATATATTTATTATATAAATGCCTCAGGGGTCACAGTCTCAGGATATGGGGTAGGCCCTTTAGGTCAGAGTAGGAGAAACCTCTTCACTCAGACAGCGGTGAATCTGTGAAATTCTCTATCACGGAAGGCTGTGGAGGCCATCACTGAATATACTCAAGAAGGAATAGATTTCTAGATGTCAAAGGGTTGGGGAGAGTACTGGGGAGAGTATTGCGTTGAGCTAGGGGATCAGCCATGATTACATTGAATGACAAAAGAGGATTGAAGGGCAGATGGGCCTGAAACCAAAAGTATTTTCGGGTAATACGCACAAAAATAAAAATAAAAACTTTCACCGTGCAGGATTTCACAGCTAAAGAAGTATTTCTGGAAGCATGGCCACAGTTGCAATGTATGATATGCAGCAGCCAACATGTGCACAAGCAAGGATCCCACACACAGCGATTTGGGATCATATTTCAGGGATATTTCTCTCTCAAACAACATTAGTCCTGGCTTCCCCTTTGCTCTTCTATCCACAGTGGCCATGATAACCTGTACATCCACCCAAGAAGGCAGCTGTACATCCACCTGAGAAGGCAGCTGGAGCATCGGGTCAATGTCATATGGAAGATAGCATTTCCAACAGTTTAGAGTCCCTCAGCACTAAACCCCTGACATCCAGCACAGGGCTAAATAGCTGGCTTTTAAAGCAGACCAAGCAGCGCGGGTTCAATTACTGTACCAGTCTCCCCGAACAGGCACCGGAATGTGGCAACTAGGGGCTTTTCACAGTAACTTCATTTGAAGCCTACTTGTGACAATAAGCGATTTTCATTTCATTTCAACTAGCTCTGGGGGGTGGGTAAATTTTTCCCTCTAATTTAAGGTGATGTCATGATAATGATTTCTATTTGGTGAAATGCCCATGTGAATCGGTTGCAATGAGGAGAGAAACACAAACAGAAACCCATTGAAGCTATGTGGTAATCTTGAACCTTTTCACAGTGTTTCAAATAGAAAAAAACACTAATGGTATTTTAGATGCAGAAGAAAGGGATCAGAAGAGATGGGACTTCTAAGATTTAAAGAAAAGACAGCCAAAGTGTTCCTTGATGAGTATAATTGTATCCTTGGAATCTCAAGCTGAGTGGAATGATTGTTGATGGACGCTGGAGGTTTTGACCTAGGATGGCTAGGAGTGAACCTTTGCTGGAATACCAATGAGGCCATTTCTGTAAAATGCTACATATCTACAAGATTTAAGTCTTCATTGGGATTGTAACAATAAAAGGTAAATAAGTCATCATGGGAGTGGTTTCTAATAATTTTAATAATCTGTATTGTCACAATTAGGCTTACATGAAGACTGCAATGAAGTTCCTGTGAAAAGCCCCCAGTCGCCACATTCCGGCCCCTGTTCGGGTACACAGTGGGAGAAACCAGAATGACCAAACTACCTAATGGCATGTCTTTCGGGACTTGTGGGAGGAAACTGGAGCACCCGGAGGAAACCTACACAGACACACGGAAAATGTGCAGACTCCGCACAGTCACCCAGAATGTGGCCCAAGTCGGGAATCGAACCTGGGACCCTGGCGCTGTGAAGCCATTGTGCAAACCACTATGCCACCGTGCTGCTCCCAAACTGTAGCTACTCTGTGGGACAGAGTATAAATCAAGAAATAATACAGCATGCAAGAAAGGTAATGAGATAATTGTGGGCAAATTTAATCTTCATATCGAATTGGCAGATAGCCTTGATTACCAGTTCCAATTTATCACAGCGAATCCACCTAACCTGCACATCTTTGAACTGTTGGAGGAAACCGGAGCAGCCAGATGAAACCCATTGATATGGGCGAGGCTTTTCAGAACCCCAAAATGTATCATGGAGTTCAACCAACCTCTGCCTTTAATGGATTTGTTGCTTTTCCGAGCACACGGCTTTTCCCCTAGGTGTGGGATTACAATTATGGACACGTGGGTTTTTAAACACAAAACACTGTTTATTCCATGAACTCAACTTAACATCTTAAATAAACATTGGATCTCTTAACACCCCTTACTTCAAAGATAACTCAGAAAATATTGCAACAGTAAATAATTCCTTACAATGTTCCTTCAAACTTCCAAGAGACTTAACACCTTTAAACAGTATCACATCAGGTTAAAGGATATATATTTTTTCTGTAGAATGGCAGAGACTGTCGCAAACTGGGTTTCTACTTTTAAACTGCTCTCAGCAAAATCAAACTGCAAAACTTGCAGCTCTCTGGAAACAGACTCTGCTTTAAAAACTGAAACTAAAAATCTGCAAAACACAGACTGTAAAATGGCTGAACTGAGCTGAGCTCCACCCACTCTATGACATCACTGTTTTCTTTTAAAAAAAATATATTTATTAAAGTTTTTTAACACAATTTTTCTCCCTTACAAACAATAACCCCCCCCCCCGTAACAAAAAAAAAAACGAGAAACATCACTGTTTTCTTAAAGGTACATTGCATAAACATCCAGTTCTTAAAGGCACTCTCACATGACACCATGCAGACACGGGGAGAACATGCAAACTCCACACAGTTACCCAAGGCTGGAATTGAACCCGGATCTCTGGCGCTGTGCCACCCTTGGGCGACTAGGGAATTAATAATGGGAAACAAGATAACAGCAGCATTTGTACCTGGCCTTCACAGTTTAAAAAAAAAACACTAAAACATCCTGAGAAGAAAATAAGGGGGGGGGGGGGGGACATAAAGGAGGGAGGGAGAAACTTACAACAAATCATGACCACTTGAGAAACTAATGGAACTAAAGGCTGACAAGTCCCTTGGAGGACTATCTAGGGGAGGCAGCGGTAGGGTGGTCCAGGGATCCAGGGTAATTTCTGGGGACTTGGATTTGAATCCCACCACAGCAGATGGTGAAATTTGAATTCAATAAAAATCTGGAATTAAAATTCTAATTATGACAATGAAACAATTGTTAAACAAACCCATCTGGTTCATTAATGTTCTTTACAGAAGGAAATTGCCCTTGCCAGGCCTGGCCTACATGTGATCCAGACCCACAATTAATGTGGTTTACTCAAATGCCCTTTAAAATGGCCTGCAAAACCACTCAATTCATGGACAATTAGGCATGGGAAATAAATGCTGGCCCAGCCAGTGACACCCACATCCCCTGAATAAATAAAAAAGATACTACTTGTTTACAAGCCAGGAGAGACCTGTGCATTTGATGGTGTTTTATTCATCAATGCCTGGTGAAAGATATTAGGGGCATCAAAACGAATTACTAAGGCTGTGATGCCATTTTGGGCTCATGGTATGGTTATGTGTGAGACATTTGGGATGGAGGTGGTGCCCAAGGACTCATGTGGAAGGCAAGCCTTGTAGCCTAGATGAACTTGCACTGAATAAAGCCATCCCTGGTGCTCCTGAAGGTTCCTCATTTCAGACCTTTTGTCCTTGCCATGTGCGTGCCCAGGCGCTATATCTGAGTCTTCATTAGGTTCCTCCTCCACAGGTGCCGAGGCGACCTGGTCCAGTGATTCCCCCAAAGAGAAAGGTAAGTTGAAAATAATGATGAGTGACACTTGCTCTGGAGGACAATGCAGGGCTCCCCGGGAACAGCCCAGGTATCCAAACCTCAGCATCAGCATATTACAATCCTGGATCAGACCCCAACAGTTGCTAGGATACTGGATATAAACCCCAATATTTTATTTTAATTTGTAAGACTGAGGAAAAGATACTTTGCTCCAGGAGTGATTCAAATAGGGATATGGTATATTGAAACAAACTTCCTTACTAACACAGCATTAAATTCACTTTAGCATCATACAAAAAAAGTTAACTTACCAGTTAAACAATGCTTACAAATGCCAGGAAACACTTTAACTTCTAACTGATATCGTTTTATCTCCAATCAAACAAAGATCATCTTAAGTTAAAACCCACTTTTATGTATTGTTAGCAGACCCAGAAATACTTGCTTTATAAAGGTGTTTTGGATAAAGTGCTTTGAGCGAGACAGATCCTTCAGGAACTAACTTGCAAATTCTTGCCTGTGTCAAATTATTGTTTAACTTCCCAGCATTTGGCAAAAGACTCCTGTTCTGTTCAGAGGAAAATCTTTAATGTCATAATATACACCAGTATATCATGGTGCAGATACACACATACTGATGGACACACAGCGGGACCAATCAGCACACACAGCACCGCAGACAATCACCAGTTAGAGCACACGCACTATAAAGACAGGGGGCATCAGAGTTCCCGCTCATTCTAGCTGCAGCCTCCTAGTAGGACAGAGCTCACAGCCTGCAGCACAGATCTTCACCATGTGCTGAGTGCATACACTGGTTAGGACAAGGCATAAGTCTTTAGTTCAATCTAATATCGTGTTAACCCACAGTGAAAGTATGTTCAACAGTTTCTGATTTAATAAAATTGTGTTGCACTATTTTAAGTGTTGGTGACCTGTATGTGTTCCACGGATCCAGAGCACCCAACACATCATGATACTAGGAGTTGAGGGATATTAGAACTTCTTAGACCTACCTGCAAGTGATCTGCCTTCCACCAGCATACCGTCATCCTGCAAAATGGACAGCGTCTGCCCGCCGCGGCTGCTCCGCATCACCGGTAACCTAGGGGCCAATTGGAAGATATTCAAACAACGCTTCCAATTCTACCTTGAAGCCACAGACCGTGAGGATGCCTCGGACACCAGGAAGATCGCTCTCTTCCTATCCACGGCTGGGGACCATGCCATCCACATTTTCAATTCTCTCACCTTTGCGGATGATGAAGATAAAACAAAGTTCAAGACGGTCCTCCTCAAGTTTGACATTCACTGCAGCATAGAGGTGAATGAAAGTTTCGAGCGCTATGTATTCCAACAGCGTTTGCAGGGTAAGGATGAACCTTTCCAGTCCTTTCTCACCCACCTCCGCATCCTTGCGCAGTCCTGTAGCTATGGGCGCACCTCCGACTCCATGATACGCGACCAGATCGTTTTCGGTGTTCAGTCGGACCCCTACGCCAGCATCTCCTCAAGGTAAAGCAGCTCACCCTAGCGATCGCAATCGAGACCTGCGTGCTACACGAAAACGCCATAAGTCGGTATTCCCACATCCAAGCGGCTGAAATGGCGAGGCAAGGTCCCCACGAGGCAGAACGGGTCCAAGCAATCGAGCAACTCTAGGGCCTCAGCCTGGATGAGGGCGGCCATTTCGCACGCTTTTCACGGTCTCCCGTGCTTGTGCGCACCAAACGAGGGGACGGCGACGTCGGCGAACGTACTGACGCTCTGACGTGCGGCAACTGTGGCTCCGCCCTGCCAAATCCCGACAATGCCTGAGATGTGGCAAACTTGGACACTATGTTGCCTTATGCAGAGCAGCTCAGCCTGCCAACTCACGTCGCTTCAGCCAGCCTCGCAGGAATGTCCGGGCCATTCAACCCACGGTCACCGAGTACGATGCGGACCTACTACCCAACATTGACACAGAGGACCCTAAGGTGCCTTTTCGAGTCGGTATCGTTACAAAAAAGGGTGTCCGTGAAGCAAAGAATCCAGCCTCTATCGGTATACAGCATCGATCCAGACGATGAGTGGTGTGCCACCCTGCCGGTCAACCGGTCCCAAATACGATTCCGCCTGGACACTGGTGCCTCCGCCAATCTCATTCCGCGGTCTGAACTCCAAAGCCTTCGTGTCAAACCAGCCATCCTTCCATCAGCCTGCCAGCTATTAGATTACAATGGCAATGCCGTTGATGCCAGCGGCTCGTGCCAACTTGAAGTGACGCACAGGTCACGCAAAGCCATCCTTCCTTTTGAAATCATGGGCTCATCGAAAGCCTCCATGCTTGGCGCGCAAGCATGCAAGCTGTTGAACCTAGTTCAGAGAGTTCACTCTCTCTCTCCTGATGACACATCTGCCTTTCAGGACACAGACTTCAGGGTGCAACTCAACGCCATTATCAACCAGCACCACGATGTCTTTGAGGGCATGGGCACGCTCCCATACACCTACAAGATCTTATTAAAACAGAATGCCACGCGTGTGGTGCACGTACTCGCAGGGTCCCAGCACCCCTTAAGGATCACCTCAAGCAGCAGCTGCAGTACCTCAAGGCCCAAGGAGCGATTTCCAAAGTCACGGAACCAACCGACTGGATCAGTTCCATGGTCTGTGTAAAAAAGCCTTCCGGCAAATTGAGAATTTGCATTGATCCCAAGGATCTAAATCACAATATCATGAGGGAGCATTAGCCAATTCGCAAGCGCGAAGAGCTCACATGCGAGATGGCTCGCGCCAAGCTCTTCACCAAACTTGACGCCTCAAAAGGATTCTGGCAAATCCAGCTCGACAAATCCAGCAGGAAACTTTGCACATTTAATACCCTCTTTGGCAGATATTGTTACAACAGGATGTCGTTTGGGATCATATCTGCTTCAGATGGAACAAATGATGGAAGCCATTGAAGGTGTTCGCATCTATGTCAACGACATAATCATTTGGTCCACCACCCCGCAGGAGCATGTCAGTCGCCTCCAGCGCGTATTCAAATGTATACATGAGCATGGCCTCCGCCTCAACAGGGCCAAATGCTCTTTTGGTCAGGCGGAGCTCAAGTTCCTCGGGGACCACATCTCCCAGTTGGGTGTGCAGCCGGATGCGGACAAGGTAGCTGCTATCACAGCTATGAAGCATCAGAGGACAAGAAGCGGTCCTCCGATTTCTGGGCATGGTCAATTTTTTAGGGAAGTTCATCCCTAACCTCGCCTCTCATACCACGGCTCTCAGGAACCCGGTCCGGAAGACGACAGACTTCCAATGGCTCCCTGCCCACGAGCGCAAATGGAGAGAACTCAAAACAAAACTTACCACGGCCCCGGTCTTAGCTTTCTTTGATCCAGCAAAAGAGACCAAAATTTTGACCGATGCCAGCCAATCCGGCATTGGGGCAGTGCTCCTTCAACGTGATGACACCTCATCATGGGCCCCCGTTGCATATGCGTCACACGCCATGACCCCCACGGAGCAGCGCTACGCGCAGATAGAAAAAGTGTGCCTGGGCCTTCTGACCGGTGTGGTTAAGTTTCACGATTATGTTTACCGACTTCAATTCACTGTCGAGACAGACCATTGCCCGCTGGTCAATATAGTCCAGAAAGACTTGAACGACATGACGCCTCGCCTTCAGCGTATTCTTCTCAAGCTCCGGCGATATGACTTTCAGCTGGTGGACACCCCTGGCAAAGACCTCATCATTGCTGACGCTCTCTCCAGGGCAGTCAACACACCATGTATCCCAGTGGGATTTGTCTGCCAGGTTGATGCCCATGTGGCATTCGTGGCCTCCAATCTACCTGCTACGGATGAACGCCTCGTCCAAATTCACCGCGAGACGGCGGCTGACCCTTTACTACAGCGTGTCATGCGCCACCTAACAGACGGGTGGCTCAAGGGCCAATGTCCTCAGTTCTATAATGTCAGAGATGATTTGGCGGTAGTAGACGGGGTTCTTCTGAAACTGGACCGCATTGTCATCCCGCATAGCATGCGCCAGCTTGTCCTGGAACAACTACACGAGGGCCACCTGGGCGTGGAAAAGTGCCGCTGACGGGCCAGAGAGGCAGTGTACTGGCCCGGCATCAATGAGAACATAGCCAACACAGTGCTCAACTGCCGCACTTGTCAGCGCTTCCTATGTCCTGATCGTGGACTACTTTTCGAATTACCCGATGTTAATACGGTTGCACAACATCACCTTGTCTGCAGTCATTCGTGCCTGTAAGGAAACCTTTGCTCGACACGGCATCCCGCTCACGGTTATGTCGGACAATGGCCCCTGCTTCGCCAGCCAGGAATGGTCCAACTTTGCCAGGCGGTACAATTTTGCCCATGTAACATCCAATCCCCTGTACCCCAATCCAACGGCAAAGCGGAGAAGGGAGTACATATAGTCAAACGGCTCCTCTGCAAGGCTGCCGATGCTGGGTCTGATTTCTACCTCGCCTTGCTGGCCTATCGCTCCGCCCCACTGTCCACTGGCCTGTCGCCAGCCCAGTTGCTCATGGGTCGTACCCTGAGGACGACGGTGCCGTCCATTCATGTCCCAGACCTCGACCATGTTCCGGTCCTTCGCCGGACGCAGACGTCTCGTGCACAGCACAAGGCGGCTCATGACTCCCGTGCAGCTGATCTCCCGGCTCTGGCTGCAGATGACAATGTCCACATCCATCTTCCGGATGGTGGCTGGTCTGCGACCGCTGTTGTCCTTCGGCAGGTGGCCCCCGCTCGTTCCTGGTTCGTCTACCTGATGGCTCCATTCGGCGCTGCAAACAACGCGCCCTTCGTCTTGTTCCACCCACGCTACGTGATCCTCCTCTGTCGCCTCGCCCTCCTGCTGACCCTCCCACGGACTATGCAGAAATCCCTGTCACTCTGCATCCCCCTGACTCTGACGCAGTCCAGCCCGCTCCTGAACCGGCGGCTCTCGACCCACCTTTGAGACGGTCAACCAGAATTCGTCGCCCACCTCACAGACTTAATTTATGAACTTTACGGACTTATAGACTTTCTGAATTGTTTTGTTGCTTTGTTTGATCATTTATCTGGTCTGTATATAGTGTTCACCTCGTTATTCTTGTTGCATACTGCTTCTCTGCGCCAGGCACCTTCCCATGTAAATAGCTTAGTTCTCATGTATGTAGTCCTATAAATATGTCTTCGCATCCCACACGTAGTTAGGAACATTCTCACCATACACAGCTGGCACCTTGATGGTCACATGGGTGCAGTTAATGGCACCCTGGATGCAAGGGAACCCAACATGTGCAGCCTCTGGTCCGCTCAGTGTGGCTGACGTGATCTGTCCTGAAATGTATGAATGCTCTCACCGCCTGACCAAAGCGTCACGTCACCAGCTTGACACAACTGATTGGGAGTCTCCGCAAAGATCACCCACAGAGCCCGGGAAAGATCCAGAAGCATAAAGATTAATCATAGAATTTGATCATAGAAATTACAGTGCAGGAGGTCATTCGTCCCATCGAGTCTGCACCGGCTCTTGGAAAGAGCACCCTACCCAAGGTCAACACCACCCTATCCCCATACCCCAGTAACCCCACCCAACACTAAAGGCAATTTTGGACACAAAGGACAATTTATCATAGCCAATCCACCTAACCTGCACATCTTTGGACTGTGGAGAAAACCGGAGCACCCGGAGGAAACCCACGCACACACTGGGAGGATGTGCAGACTCCGCACAGATAGTGACCCAAGCCGGAATCGAACCTGGGACCCTGGAGCTGTGAAGCAATTGTGCTATCCACAATGCTACCGTGCTATTAAGTGTCAAATGACCTTCAGACCATGAGCTCCATCCACAGAATTGGAGGCTGCTTCTGGCCCAATCATCTGCCAAATGGTCGTGACAGCATCCGTTGATAGCCGAAGCCTCCAGTGGTACTGGACATCTGTCACGCCAAGGTAGTTGGATCGTTGCCTGTACCTCCTGGCAGCTGGGTAGTGGCATCTTCTGCGGGGATGTCCTCCTTGTTCTCCCTACTGGCCCTGAGCATCCTGTGCCTCTGCTCTAAGATGATACCTGTTACCACTTGGCCTCCCCTCTCTTTGTCCCACGTCCACTTCCTCATAGGAGGTGCTCCTTGCTGAGTACACAATACCCATCTGCAGAGAAACAAATGAGGCTGACCCATGCTAGGAGGGTGCCAGTCGCAAATCTCCGATATCAAAGGACTGCAATATCTTGAAAGCGCCAAATAGATGCCGAGGCCGCCAAAGAATGTAGAGAAAATGCTCAGAATGCTCCAAACCTAACCCTCAAAACACCTAACACAGCCCCTTTTATCCTGCCCTTCGTTGAGAAAACTGCAACAATAGTTTGTCTGCCTGACTGTGTTGCCTGTGTGCCACGTAATATTCCAGTCAATTGGAGATTCAATCCTCTTAAGTGCCTCCATAATTGTTGACAAATTGTTGACTGGCAAATAATAATCTTTATTTGTGTCACAAGTAGGCTTACATTAACATTGCAATGAAGTTACTGCGAAAATCCTAGTCGGCACACTACGGCACCTGTTCGGGTACACTGAGGGAGCATTCAGAATGTCCAATTCACCTAATAAGCATGTCTTTCTGGACTTGAGAGAGGAAACTGGAGAACCCGGAGGAAACCCACGGAGACACGGGGAGAACGTGCAAATTCTGAACAGACTGTGACCCAATCCAGGAATTGAATCTGGGTCACTGGCGCTGTGAAGCAAATGGTCGATCTGCGCTTGTGCCTGACTGAAATATTGCATGATGACGTTAGGGTGTACACCTGACATCGCCACAAGCTCCATGTTGGGTGCGTGTCTGTCCAGGCAGCATAAAATTCTGCCCCATGTTTATTCTTATCTCAGGATTTTGAGCACCTTAATCAAATCTCAGAGAAACTGTTTTCACATGTGTGATGGGGAAATCTGTTTGTTCAGTGCACCTGAATCTTTGGAATTCACTACCTCAAAGGGCTTTGTATACTTCATTTGTGTAGATTCTAAACTGAGATAGAGAGACTTTTCATCATTAAGAAAATCGAGAGATAAGGGATGTAGGTGAGAAGGTCAGTTAATATAAATGATCAACCATGATTGTATTGAATAGTAGAGACAGCTCAAGAGGCCGTAAGATCTACTCCTATTTCCTACGTTATTATTTAAAAAGCAACAGACATTTTTTCATTCACTATCATACTGAGCAATTTTTGAATTGAAAAATATCTGTTTACAAAACCATTGATTACCAGCAAATACTTGACAATGTATAAGCACACAGGATCTGAATTAAGTATTTTGGATGACCGTTCGGAATGTTAAAATACTTCAGTAGTTATAACTTTGCAATTAGTGCATTTTCAGCTACGATTTGCATTTTCTTTAAAAACCTGACAATCCCCGTTTTGTACAATACATTTAAGTAGGTAATTAGTGAGCACTTGACAAACACTCAGAAGAAACAGTTTCTTATTTCATTACACATTGACAAAACAGTTCTGATTCTGCTCAAGTATTTGGTCATGATGTGGAGATGCCGACGTTGGACTGGGGTGAGCACAGTAAGAAGTCTTACAACACCAGGTTAAAGTCCAACAGGTTTGTTTCAAACACTAGCTTTAGGAGCACTGCTCCTTCCTCAGGTGAATGAAGAGGTATGTTCCAGAAACATATATTATAGACAAAGTCAAAGATGCAAGACAATGCTTTGAAGTGAGCATTTGCAGGTAATTCAAGTATTTGGTGAGAGTGACTTGATTGATTGATTTAATTTGTCACATGTACCAAAGTACAGTGAAAAGTATTTTTCTGCGGCTGAGGGAACGTACACAGTATGTACATAGTAGACAAAGAGAATAATCAACAGAGAACATTGACAAATGGTACATCGACAAACCGTGATTGGTTACAATGCGGAACAAGGGGTCAAACAAAGCAAATACATGAGCAAGAGCAGCATAGGGCATTGAGAATAGTGTCCTTACATGGAACAGATCAGTCCGTGGGGGAGTCGTTGAGGAGTCTTGTAGCTGTGGGGAAGAAGCTGTTCCTATGCCTGGATGTGTAGATCTTCAGACTTCGGTACCTTCTGCCTGATGCAAGGGTCTGGAAGAAATCCTGGGCTGGATTCTCCGATTTGGAGACTTTGCCTCCATGCCGGCGTGGGAACGGTGAGGAACACTTGTGCAAAACGGCCACCGATACCCCATTTTGCTGGGGGCTAACAGCTGAGCAACATAGAGCACCCGGCTCTACCTGCCGATACAGCCTGGAGAATTGCCGGGTCCATGACCGCGCATGCGCACGGCGGCGGCCTGCAGCGGCCGGGCCGTGCTTCATGGTGGATGCCGCTTGCGGACCTGGCCCGCGAAATAGCACCCCCCCTTCACCTGGCTCACACACCCCGGACCGCCCCACCACAGTGCCCCCAGCCCCTAACAATGCCCCCCCCCTACCTGCGGATCGGCCCTGCCCCAACTGAGGCGGCGCTGGACTGAGTCCACCGCCGCCACACTGAGCTCCCAACAGGTGAGACCACACGCGACCCATGCCGTCGGGAACTTGGCCGGTCGGGGGCGGAGCATCGGGGGGCAGGTCTCAGGCAATGGCCCCCGTGGATACGTGGCGAGTATGCCGCTCCCGATTCTGTCGGGAATTTGGATTCTCCGGCCCGTCACCGAATGCGATTCTGGCATCGCCGGCCGGAGAATCCAGTCCCCTGTATTAGAAAAAAAACTATTACAATAGAAAATACAGTACAGAAGAGGCCCTTTGGTCCATCAGAAGTTTAATACAATACAATAGTACAATGAAGGTATGCAATATTTTTCAAATTTATACTTGACACCATTGTGATCCACCGCACAGAAGCAGGCCATTCAGCCCATTGTGTCTATTTGGTAATAAAAACAGTAAAATATTTCAGCCATTTCTCAGAAAATCTCATTGTGGTCAATGTAGAAAAGGTGTCATAGTCCCAGTGAATAGGCTTTATTGATACAAGAATTAAAATGAATTTCAAAGAACAAAACAAGTCAAATATTTAATGTATAAACATGATTACAAAAGCTGCAATCAGTATATACTGCGACAGGCAAGCTGCCCTCCCAAGTCTTACACCATCCTGACTCGGAAATATATCATCATTCCTTTACTGTTCCGGGGGCCAAAATGTAGACCCTCCTTCCGAGCAGCACTGTGGATGTACCTACAATACAAGGACTGCAGCAGTTCAAGAAGGCAGCTCACCATCACCTTCTCAACAGCAATTGGGAATAGGCAACCAGGACTGGCCTTGGCAGCAATGCCCATGTATTGAGTTTTTAAAAAAAAAATCATTATACCAGGAGGAAATTAGACACATGAAGCAGGTGCACACTTTTGGACGTCTTATCTCAGGAAAGATGCACTTGCCCCAGATTGAAGTAAAAGAACCAGAGGGGGAGATGAGGAGAATTTTATTTTACTCAGTGAGTCGTTATGATCTGGAATGTACTACCTGAAAGGGTGGTGGAAGCAGATTTAATAGGAGCTTTCAAAAGGAGTTGAAAATAAACATTTGTCGGGCTATGTGGAAGAAGCAGGTGCGAGTTGGGCTGATTGAATGGCTCTTCCAGAGTCAGCAGGCACAATAGATTGAATGGCCTTTTCCTGTGCTAATCGATTCTATGATTACATATGTTTCCTTGAGGACAAATACACTGAACCCTCACAAACCAACCACCCCAAAATGTAAAATGAAGGAAATACACAGCAGGTCTTGCAGCACTGTGGAGAGAGAAACAGTAAACATTTCAGGTCGGAGGGAAACTGACAATTCTGAAGAAAGATCCTCCTCAACCAAAAATTGTTTCTCTCTCCACAGACGCTGCCTACCTGCTGAGTATTTCCTACATTTACTGTTTTTTATTTCAGTTTTGCAGCATTTTGTTTTTTTTAACATTTATATTAACTGCTAACTTCTAAATCACAAACTAGGTATCGATCAATCATGGATTTTCATATCAAGACATTTGAAGTAGACTTACTCAGTTTCTATGTACAGAAATAGGAATAGGGGCTGGATTTTCCCATCGGCAGGATCCTTCGCCAGCAGCGCACTCGCGCCATGGATTTCCCGATGGCATGGGTGTGCCCACAATGGGAAACCCCATTGACCGGCTGGCGGGACGCAGGATCCCACTGGTGGCATGGGCGCGCCACACCAGAAAACAGGTGGGGCGGGATGGAGAATCCCACCCAGGATCTCTTAAACAGTTCTCTTTTAAGATCAAGTTTGCCTTTGAAGCATTGAAGATAAGCGGCGGGATTCTGCGTTCCTGAGACATGTGTTGATGTTGGGGCAGGATTCGTGAACTTCCGACTGGCGGGTACCTGGACCGATTCAGCGACCGTGGAGGGGCTAGCACCGGTGCCACGTGGAACACAATCGATTCCAATGAGAAACGGTGCGGGATTCGGCGAGTTCGTGATTGACACTCGAGAGGCTGACAAGCTGCAGCCGCATATAAACACATTACACTCGTCGTAGCCAACAAGATGACGCTGGAACATGCCCATCTCACTGATGGATCGGTTGGAGCCAGATGGCACCTAGGGGGGTGCCCTGGGGGATACCCATACGATCTGTGGCCCTAAGTTCGCAGTGGATAGTCAGTGGCATGGCTGCTCTGCAGGCCGCAGCAATGGTGCTCCGTGCCCGTCCACCCCGACCCCACAGCCTACCTCTTGGCCACCCGCCACTACTCCCCCCGCCCCCCCCCCCCCCCGGCCCTAGCAGAAGTCCCCCAGCCATCAGCACGACTGTCAGCAAACTATGGCGATGTTGGACACTTTCCATACCCCCTCTCAGCAGCCGCGGCGCTTGTTTCACAATTTTTTTTTAGAAAACATTTTATTGAAGCATTCATAATTTTAACATTTTAACATTCTAAACAGAGCGGTCCGACACACGCAACAACCTTACATTGACATACCAACTCGCCCGCCCTACCTCCTGACGACCCAAATATCAGATTCCCTACACTTATTCTTCACTGCCATGCCTCCCTTTTTCGACCCCCCCCCCCCCCCACCTTGTACTGATGATCAGTTTTCCTTAAAGAAGTCGATGAACGGCTGCCACCTCCGAGCGAACCCCTGCATTGAACCCCTTCAGGCGAACTTGATCTTCTCTAGCCTGAGAAACCCTGCCATGTCACTAACCCACACTCCTGACTTTGGAGGCTCCGAGTTCCTCAACGCAGCAAAATCCGTCTCCGGGCCACCAGGAAGGCAAAGGCCAAAACGTCGGCCTCCCCGCCCCCCCACCCCCTCCCCCCCCGGCTACCGGATCTTCCGACACTCCAAACATTGCCATCTCTGGACTCGGAGTAACCCTCCCTTCCAGGACCTCTGACATGACATCTGAGAATCCCTGCCAAAACCCCTCAGCTTCGGACACGCCCAAAACATGAGTACGTGATTCGCTAGACTTCCCCCACACCTGTCCTCCCCTCCTCGAAAAACCTACTCATCCGGGCCACAGTCCTATGAGCCCTATGGACCACCTTGAACTGGATCAGGCCAAGCCTGGCACATGGAGGATGAATTGACTCTCCTCAGGACCTTCGCCCATAACCCGACTTCCAACTCCCCTCCCAATTCGTCCTCCCACTTCCTCTTCACCTCCCCGATTGGGACCCCTTCCCACTTCATCAATTCCTTATATATTTCCGAGACCCTCCCCTCTCCAACCCCTGTTTTTGACATCATCTTATCCTGTAGTCCCCTTAGTGGGAGGCGAGGGAAGCCTGGAACCTGCCTCCGAACAAAGTCCTGTACCTGCAGGTACAGAAATCCATTCCCACCCGGCAACTCAAACTCCTCTAATTTCTCCAGGCTCGGGAAACCCTCCTCAATGAAGAGATCCCCAAATCTCTCAATCCCTGCCTGCTGCCACCTAAAGCCCCCGTCCAGCCGCCCCGGAGCAAACCGGTGATTATCACAGATCGGTGACCACACCGAAGCCCCCTCCAGTCCCATGTGCTGCCTCCATTGCCCCCACACCCTCAGGGCCGCCACTGCCACTACCACTGGGCTTGTGGAATATCGAACAGGCGAGAACGGCAGAGGTGCCGTCAATAGAGCCTCCAGACTCGTGCCTCCACTCGCTCCCACACCGACCCCTCCCCCACTATCCACTTCCTAACCATTGATATATTAGCCACCCAGTAATAATTGATAAAGTTCGGAAGCCCCCACCCCGCACCTCCGTTGCAGAAGGACTTCTTCACCCTCGAGGCTTTCCTACCCCATACAAAACCCGCGATCGCTGCGTTCATCTTCCTGAAAAATGCCTTAGGGATGAAAATTGGAAGGCATTGAAACACAAACAACAATCTCGGGAGGAATGTCATCTTCACAGTCTGTACCCTCCCTGTCAATGACAGCGGGAGCACGTCCCACCTGTGGAAGTCCCTTTTCATTTGCTCAATTGCCCTGCCCAAATTTAACTGATGGAGCTGACCCCAGTCCCTTGCCAGCTGAATCCCCAGGTACCTAAAACTCCTTCCCACTACTTTAAACGGCATCTCCCTCAGCCTCCTCTCCTGTCCCCATGCCTGGATCGTGAATACCTCGCTCTTGCTCATGTTTAATTTGTAACCTGAGAACCGACCAAATTCCTCCAGTATCTCCATAATTCCAGCAATTCCCCCCAACGGGTCTGTTATGTAAAGAAGCAAATCATCCGCATAGAGCGAGACCCTATGCTCCACCCCACCTCTCTCACTATCCCCCGCCAAATGTTCAATGACCTAAGCACCATTGCCAACAGGCTCTATGGCCAGGGCAAACAGTAGTGGGGAGAGTGGACATCCCTGCCTTGTCCCCCTACACAGACTAAAATACTCTGACCGGATCCAGTTGGTCCTTACATTCGCCACTGGTGCCTGATACAGCAACAGGACCAAGTCCACAAATCCCTGCCCAAACCCAAACCTTCGCAGGACATCCCACAAGGACTTCTACTCTACCCAATCAAAGGCCTTTTCTGCATCCATGGCTACCACCACCTCGACCTCGCGCCCCTCCGCCGGCATCATCATCACATTTAGGATCCGTCTAATATTGGACGTCAGGTGACGTCCCTTTACAAACCCCGTCTGGTCCACCCCTATTACCCCCGGGACACAATCCTCTATGCGTGTGGCCAAGATATTTGCCAGCAATTTTGCATCCACATTTAAAAGGGAGATTTGCCTATACGATCCACAGCTCTCCGGGTTCTTATCCCGCTTCAAATTTTAGGCAGCACGGTAGCATAAGTGGCTAGCACTGCGGCTTCACAGCGCCAGGGTCCCAGGTTCGATTCCCCGCTGAGTCACCGTCTGTGCGGAGTCTGCACATTCTCCCCGTGTCTGATTGGGTTTCTTCCGGGTGCTCCGGTTTCCTCCCACAGGCCAAAGACATGCAGGTTAGGTGGATTAATCATGATAAATTGCCCTTAGTGACCAAAAAGGTTAGGAGGGGTTATTGGGTTACGGGCTAGGGTGGAAGTGAGGGCTTAAGTGGGTTGGTGCAGACTCGATGGGCCGAATGTTTTATAAGGGAAATCGATGCCTGCGATAACATTCGGGGGAACATTCCCAGCTCCTTGGACTCATTAAAAGCCTTTTCAGGAGCAGCCTCAGCAGCCCGGAAAACGTTTTGTCTAACTCAACCAGGTATCCATCCGGTCCCGGGCCTTACCCGATTGCATTGCCCCCAACCCGTCTGTGACCTTCCCAAGTCCAATTGGGGCTCCCAAACCTTCCACCAACTCCTCATATACACTCGGAATCCAGCCCCCCCAAGAATCGCTTCATACCCTCCTCCCCAGCTGGGGGTTCCAATTTATACAGTCTACTGTAAAATTCCCGAAATACATCATTCACCCCTGCCGGGTCCAAAACCACCTTCCCCCGCTGTGTCCTTTACTTTCCTAATCTCTCGCCGCCTCCTGTTTCCTCAGCTGATGCACCAGCATCCTGCTAGCTTTTCCCCATATTCATAGACCGCCCCCTTGACCCTCCTCAGCTGTCCCTCCTCCGCCTTACCTGTGGACGGGAGCCCAAATTCCAGCTGTAGTCTCTGACGCTACTTCAGAAGCCCATCATCTGGAGACTCCACATACCTCCTGTCCATCTGTAAGATTTCGCCCACTAGCCTGTCCGGTTCCGCCCGCTCAGCCTTCTCCTTATGGGCCCGAATTGAGATGAGTTCCCCCCTAATAACCGCCTTCAGTGCCTCCCAAACCACCCCTGCCGAGATTTTACCCGTGTCATTGATCCTTATGTTTTCCCGAATGGCCTTCCTCACCCGCTCGCACACCTCTTCCTCCGCTAGCAGCCCCACACCTAACCTCCACTGCGACCGCTGGGCCTTTCCTTTGCTAACTTCGGCCCATGTCCCGCACCTCTCCTGGCCCGCCCTCGGCCAACTGTCGTCATCAACCCTCCTTTTCCACCACCTTGAAAGTCTCCTCCCCGTCAGCAGTCTAGTCCCCCCCCCCCCCCCCCCCGCCCCCCCCCACCCCCCACCCCCCTCCCCCTCCCATTCCCTCCCCCACATCGGTCTTCAGCTCACCCCCCACTTTGCTTCTGTGAACTAGCCCTCCCAGCGAGCCTGGCAGCCCCCGCCCCTGGTGCCTAGCTGGTTCCCTTCCCTCCGCTCTTAGTGCAAACAATCGAAACAAAGGCATGAAGCAAACACAAACAAACAATCCCTCCCAAGGTCCGAGCACAAAGGCCCACCCCTCCTCCCTTAACAAAGTACTATATTCTAACCTAACCCCAAACAGAACCGAAAAAACAAAAAGAAACAAACAGAATCTCCGAAATAGGTCCAAACATCGCAAATCAAAAGTTAAAAGTTTTACAGAGCATTGATCAGTTCCCCACAGTCAAAGTTCAAGGTCATCCTTCTATCAGTTTATTCTCTTTCATAAAGTCTACTGCATTCCCGATTTTTAAAAAGCACAAGTGAACCTCACCGTCGGAAATTTGCCCCAGTGGAGGCGGGGCATCGCGGAGACTCCAGAGAATACCGGGTCAGGCCCGCTAATGATATGCCAATGGTGTTTACTGTATGTGCGTTCTGGAATGTCGCTGTTGAGGCAGCAGAGAATTGCGATTTGGCGTGAAACTGGCACCTGCCACGATTTCTGCGTCAAAACCGATTCTCCGCCCAATTGCATTTCCCGACGAAGAATCCTGCCCAGGGTCTATGTTTCTGACCATATTTTTCAGTATGTACAAAGCAAGAACACATTTTGTCTTCTCAATCTTATAACCTTTCCACTCATTCGAAATGACAAACATGGTGCGTTTTTTCATTCCAATATAATCTGACAACTTTGCAAACTAAGAGAAAAACAGAAAGAAACAGGTAAAGTAATTATGAGCCAGTGAAGATGATTATATGTTCTACATTACTAATCTGAACCAATATTTACTAAAACAAAATCTAGCCACTTATTGCTGCTTGTGGGAGTTTGCTGTGCACAAGTTGGCTGCTGCATTTCGTACATTCCAAGAGCGACTACAGAAGCTCACTGCAGAAGCTCCTTTCGGTAGTGTCCTAGGTTCAACCATCTTCAGTTGTCTCATCAACGACCACCTCTCCATCATAAGTTTAAACTTGATGATTACACAGCATTCCGTACCATTTACAACTTCTCATAGACTGAAATAGTCCATGTTCATATGCAGCAAAAACTGGGCAACATTCAGGCTGATAAGTAGCAAGTAAATTCGTGCCACAAAATATTAGACAACGGCCGTCTCCAATATGGGAGACTCGAATCATCACCTCTTCACGTTGAATCACAATTGAATAGCCGAATACCCCACTAACACCTGGGGAGGTTGCCATTGACCAGAAACTTAACTAGACCAGTCATATCAACACTGTGGCTAATGCAAATCGGAGACTGAGTGGGTTCTGTGGCAAATAACTCACATCCTGATTCCTCAAAGCCTGTCCACCATCTACACCTGACGAATGTGATATAAAATAGTTACTTTAGAGATATTAGTTAATGTAATGTAGAGGTAGGCCAGTCTAATTCTGGTGAGTTCACAGAGAAAGGATTTCAGACCGCATGGCAAAGCAGGAAGAGGTGTGTCCACCAAAGCAGGAGAAAAGGATGCTGAGTAATAGGGGCCAGAGGAAGGGATTGGAAGTGAGCCAATCAGAATAGATCAAACAGGTCAGGAGGGATATAGGATGACCTATGGGCGTCGAGTATGTGAAACTTGATACCATTTGAATTGATTTGCAGAGATCCCTTTGTCTCTTTGTTCATTCGCTTTCCTGGATGTAGGAGGCTGGATGTGTCCTATGTTTCTGTGAAAGGAATCAAGCTTGCAAGCTAAATAAAGTAACTAATGCTGTACCTGCAAATCCATCTCGACTTTTATTGAGGCCAGACTGACGGGTAAAGAAACTTGGGATTCTACACACCATACAAGTCAGGAGTGTGATGGAATACTGCCCACTTGCCTGAATGAGTAAAGCTCGAACAATACTCAAGAAGTTTGCTACCCTCCAGGATAAATCAGCCTACTTGTTCTGCACCATCCAGGCTTAGAATTAATCACCATTCCTTCACTGGGTCAAATTCCTGGAATTTGCTCCTAAAACAACTTTGGGTGTAACTTCAACATTGACTGCAGTGGTTCAATGTGACAACTCACCATCACCTTTGAGGGCAAATAGGGATAGACAACAAATACTGGCCATACCAGTAATGCTGACATCCCGTGAAAGAATAAAGAAAAACAAATTACATCCTAAAAAATAAATTGGCAACATGATTTCCCTTTTGTAAAACCATGTTGACTATACATTCCAAAGATTTTTTCCTTCCACTGTCAGACCAAATTCCCTGGATCTTGATCTTCCGGTCTCTGGATTGTCAGAGACCAGACATATCTCCCCCCACTCCAACCCTCAAGATGCACTTTGGGACCTCGTGGCAGTCCCAATGCAGTGACTCTGGGAATTCCCCAGAAGGATTGAATTTCCAATGCGCAATTTCTCTGCTCCCCAGACCCTTTGAAAATGTCTCTAACTCGGAGTTAGAATTGGAGAGTTCCGACATTTTTATCTATATCATTACTTGGGAAGTTTAGACAAAAATCCTAGTCTAACTCCTGGTAACTAGACAACTGACACCCTCCACACCCCAACCCCCAACTACCCCCCTTACACCCCTCTCCCCTCCCCCCCCCCCCCCCCCATCATCCCCACAACCATAGAAACATAAAATTCCTAGAGCGCAGAAGCTATTCGGCCCATCAAGTCGACATTGATGGGCCTCTAAAAGAGCAGCATATCGAGGCCCACTCCCCTGTCCCCTCCCTTACTCCCATAACCCTACCTAAACTACACATTTGGACACTAAAGGACAATTTAACATGGCCAATCCACCCAACGTGAATATCTTTGGACTGTGGGAGGAAACTGGAGGAAACCCACGAAAGTCAGGAAGAATGTGCAAACTCCACACAGTCACCCAAGTCTGGAATTTAACCTGGGCCCTGGCACTGTGATGCAGCAGTGTTAACCACTATGCCACCATCTGACCCGACTCTTCCTCACCATGCAACACCACTACTGACCCCCTCGACTGCCCCACCAAACAAACCTGACAACCCGCCCTGACCTGTCGAACCCCCGACCCACTCACACACCCTACCGACTTCACCCATCTGCCACCCTATTCACATCACCCTCTCTACCCGCCCACCCGTTCGCTCAGATGTCCAAAAGCTGTTGAATGAGTTAGTAAAGAGTTACCAGGATTCAGCGACTAGTCCCATAAATGGGGAAATGAGTTCTCTTCCATTCCCACCACCCTCCATCCTGCCAGCACCTCAGAACGATCCAGCACTGAGGAAACAGTTTGATGGAAGACCGCTCTTCTCTGAAGCCGGGGGTGAGCAACCAGGCCAGAAATGCCAAGCTCCGTTGTGATTCATAGAAGTAGGAGTGTAGCAATTTCCACTCATCGGAAGATTCGGAGCCTTCAGTTAGCGGTTTTCTCTCCCTGCTTTCTTGAACAGTCATGTTCCAATTGCCAATCCCCTGGACCTGTTCTAGAATCTAGGGGATTTTGGAAAAGCATAACCAGTGCATCTACTATGACTGCAACCATAACTCTTAGAACGAGGATCTAGGCCATCAGGTGCCGAGAATCGATCAATTTCTGTCCCTTTCTTTTCTCCAATACATTTTCTCTGCTGATATTAATTACTGTAAATTCCTCACTTTTATTAGCCACTTACATCCCCACTATATCTGGAATTCATTTTTTCTCTTCTGCTGTGAACAGAGATACAAAATATTTGTTCAACGTCTTTGCCATTTCCCCAAACCTCATGATAATGTCTCCTATGTCTGCCTCTAAGGGACCAACTTTATCCACTCTCCTTTGTTTATCTACTTATAGAAGCTCTATTTTTATACTGCTGGCTAGTTTGTTCTCTTATTCATTCTTTTTCCTTTTTATAACATTTTTGGTAGCTTTTTGTTGGTTTAGAATCCTCCCAATCCTCAGACTTACTGTTGTTCTTTGAAACATTAAATGTCTCTTCTTTTAATCTATATTTTTATATTCTTTCATGGGTGTTGGCTAGGCCAGCATTTATTGTGCATTTCTAATTACCCTAGAGGTGGTGGTGGTGGGCCATTGCCTTGAACCGCTGGAGTCCAGGTGGTGTAGGTACATCCACTGTGCTGTTAGAAGAGAGTTGCAGAATCTCAATTCAGGATCTTTTACTATGAATTTACTAATTAACTGCCTCATTAGAGGAGATCTGAATTAGCTTAATCCCTGATTGGCTCCACAATATATTCCGGGAAATTGTTTGGAAAGCATCTAAAAACACAGCTCATGTCCCAACTTTGCCAATTTTATTGATCCAGTGCATATGAAGTTTAAAGTCCTTCATAATGATTACGTGGCCTTTGTTACAAGCTCCAATTATTTCTTAATGCTCTATCCAACAGCATGACACTGTGAGGAAGCCAATAAACTACTTCCACCAGCGTCTTCTGACCCGAATCTCCACCCATACGGATTCTTCTTCCTGATCTTCTGGCAAGATCCTTTCTTACTGCTATCCTTATGTCATCCTTTACTATCAACACTGACTTCTTAAAAATGTTATGTACTTATTTCCCAACCATGGTCACTTTGTATTCATGTCTGGACTGTTTATTCATTTTTATAGTGCTACTAATTTGTCTGTCTTGTAAAAAATGCAGCATTCAGATAAATGTCTTTTCATTTTAGATTTTCTACCACTATTTGCTGATCACTTTGACCCCCCCCCCCCCCCAATACACCTTTTAGCTCAAAGCCCTATCCAGAATCTATAATTGCACCATGACAACGGTGTGTACGTACTATCTGTTAAGGAATGGGTTAAGAAACATTCCAATTAGATGTTTCACTGATCCAATAATTGGCACTGATATATAAAAAGGCTACAGGTGGCCTTTGGAGCATGTGATGTGATGATCAGGCTTTGGTGCAGTGTGTGTTGAAGGAAAAATAAAGGTGTTTGGGAAAAGGAACAGATCTCTTTACTCAACAGCAGCCAGAGGTTAACAGCGGTAGTAGAGGATGGTTGCTGTGTAAATGTAAAGGGTGAAAAGATACTTTTCGTGGGAAAAAAAAAATCAACCAAGGAGTGAGTGAGAAGGAAATAAAAAAAGAAAATATGGCTGAACCTAGGATAAAGATGGCCGGATATGACCACCCACCATTATTTTCTGAAAGGGGGGTCGTACGACCAATGGAGAAGTGCAGTTGTTATGTGGACTAAGGTAACTGCCTTGGGAAAGAGAAAACAAGGTATGGCATTGGCTCTTTCTCTACCTTATGAAAGTAAAATCTGAAGCAAAGTGTTTTCTGAGCTGGAATTGGAACAATTAGACTCAGAAGAAAGTCTGGAGATAGGTTTTATGGATAAGATTTATCAAAAGGAAGACTTGTTAAGTGCGTATGAAGCCTGGTCAGAATTCGATCAATTCTGGAAAACAGAGGATATCTCTATTGAGGACTATACAATGGAATTTAGCAGACTATACAGAAGGCTGCACAAACAGAATTTCCACAATCTGTGTTGGCATTTAAGTTACTGGACTGTGCTAGAGTGTCCAATATGGATAAGCTCCTGGTTTTGACAGGAGTTAAGTTTGTGGATCATGATAACTTATTGGAACAGGATAAGGCAACAGTTTTTGGAAAGACTGTGGACTTACAATTTACACAGTCAGGACACTATTGTATTCCATTACTGACAAATAATATTTCAGGTGCAGTTGTTAAGGATGTGTTATTGGCAGCTGGAAATGGGACTTTAGCTGATAAAAAGCTTGTATTAAAACTGCAGAGGCAATTTGCACATCCGTCTCCTAGGAGGCTGTAAAATTTATTAAAGGATACAGGCTTAAGGGATGAAGACTATACTAAGCTGATAGAACAGGTTAGTGATCGTTGGGAGGTTTGTAGGAAGTACAGAAGGACACCATCACAACCGAGAGAAACCCTACCTTGGGCCAGGATTTTAACGACATTGTGGCCATGGACCTTAATAAAGCTAACAATATATTTATTTTACATTTTGTAGATTTAGCAAGCAGATTTAATCAATCAACCATTGTACGAAGTAAAGAAGAGAGTAATCCTGGATCAGATCATGGAAAAATGGATAGGGACAGGAATGGGCCCACTGACAATTCCTTGCAGACAACGGGGGAGAATTTGCTAATGATGAGTTTAGGTATATGTGTGAAAACCTAAATATCACAGTTATGAATACGGCTGCGGAAAGCCCATTTAGTAATGGTATGTGTGAAATAAACCATGCAGTAATAGATGACATGCTCCGGAAAATGTTGGCAGACAGACCAAATTGCAAGTTAAATTCAGTCTTCGCATAGACAGTACATGCAAAGAATTTGTTGCAGATGGTTGGGGGCTATCAATTAGTGTTTGGTAGAAATCCTAAAATTCCATCCATTTTGGATGACTAGCCTCCAGCTTGGGAAGGGACTACAATTAGCTCTGCCTTTGCTGAGCATTTAAATGCATTACATAGCAGTAGAAAAGCTTTTTTGGAAGCCGATGTCTCTAAAAGAATTCGCAGAGCTTTAAGGCATAACGTACGGCCATCAAATACCGTTTTTCAGCAAGGAGACATAGTATACTACAAGAGAGACCATTTTAATGAATGGAAGGGCCCAGGGAAGATCATGGGCATAGATGGCAAAACAATTATTTTGCAACATGGCAATCAGACTGTTAGGTTACATTCATCAACAATAATGGATACAGATTACAAATTTTCAAGTTTAGACTGAGCAGACAGACATCATGAGGAACCAGGGTCATCTGGTATGCACGTGTTACAGAACTGAGGACCAGTTAACTGATATAGACAAGGTTTCTTGGTCAAAAGCACTTTGTCTGCTGAGACATTAAGCCTTGTAGAGGCGGTGGATATGACCTTGTATATATCTCTGATCTTGACAGAAATTTGGGGATTTGGGTAACATACCCATTGAGTGTCACATTGACAATAAATCCCTGTGGGAAAATGTGCACTCTACAAAAAGTGTCAATGAGAAATGATTAAGGATAGACATCGCAAGTTTGAAGCAGATGTTGGACAGATGGGAGATAGCAAAAATTAAATGGGTGGACAGTAGCTATCAATTGTCAGACAGTTTTGCAAAAAGAGGCGCTAGTTCACAGAAACTTTTGGATATTGTTAATGAAGGGCACCTGTTTCTATGACTTTTTTTTCTCAAAAAAAAAAAGAAGGGGGGAAATTGCGTGTTTCTTGAAATTTTGTTTTCACCAAATTATTTTTTTTCTCCAAGGAAGGGGAGACTGTTAAGGAATGGGTTAAGAAACATTCCAATTAGATGTCCCATTGATCCAATAATTGACACTGATATGTAAAGAGGCTACAGGTGGCCTTTGGAGCATGTGATGTGATCAGGTTTTGGCGCAGTGTGTGTTGAAGGAAAAATAAAAGGTGTTTGGGAAAAGGAGCAGATCTCTTTACTCAACGGCAGCCAGAGGCTAACACTATCTACAAGTTTCACTGCAGCAACTTGTTAAGGATCTTTCAACAGCATATTTCAAACCTGCAACTTCTACCACCTAGAAGAACAAAGGCTGCAGCCCCATGACAACACCATCATCTGTACATTCCCCTCCAATTCTCACACTATTTTAATGAGCCATGGAATCATACAGCACAGAAAAGGCCCTTCGGCACATCCATCGTGTCTGCGTCGGTCAAAATCCACCACCTAACCATTCTCATCCCATTTTCCAGCACTTGGCCCATAGCCTTGTATGCCCTGGGATCTCAAGTGCACATCTAAATACATCTTAAATGTTATGAGGGTGTCTGCCTCCATCACCCTTTTCATATAGCGAATTCCAAACTCCCATCACCCTCTGGTAAAAATGTTTTTCCTCACATCCCCTCTAAACCTCCTGCCCCTTACCTTGTATCTATGCGCCCTGGTCATTGACCCCTCCACCAAGAGGAAACGTTTGTTCCTGTCTACTCTATCTACGCCTCTCATAATTTTATACATCTCAATAATGTCCTCCCTCAGTCTCCTCTGCTCCAAGGAAAACAATCCTAGTCTATCCAATCTCTCTTCATAATCAACACTCTCCAGCCCAGGCAACATCCTGGTAAATCTCCTCTGCACCCTTTCCAGTGCTATCACATCCCTCCTGTAATGTGGATTCCAGAACTGCACACAATACTCTAGCAGTTTCAGAAAAACCTCCCTGCTCCTGAACTCTTATGCCTTGGTTAATAATGGCAAGTATACCATAAGCCTTCTTAACCACTATCCACCTGCTCTGCTACCTTAAGGGACCGGTGTACATACACACCAATATCCCTCTGATCATCAGTGCTCCCAAGGTCCTGCATTTATTATGTGTTCCCTTGCCTGGTTTGTCCTTCCCAAGTGCCTCACACTTATCCGGATTTAATTCCACTTGCCACTGATCAGCCCATCTGACTAGCCCGTCTATATCCCCCTGTAATCGAAGGCTGTTCTTGTATCATCCGCAAACCTACTGATCAACCCTCCTACATTCGTATCTAAATCATGTATATAAACCACAAACAGCAAGGGTCCCAACACTGATCCCTGTGGGACCCCACTGGACACAGGCTTCCAGTCAGAAAAATACCCTTTGACCATCACCCTCTGTTTTCTGCCACTCCACCAATTTTGGATCCAATTTGCCAAATTTCCTTGGATATCATGGGCTCTTACCTTCACTATCAGTCTCCCATGTAGGACCTTATCAAAAGCCTTGCTTAAGTCCAAGGAGACTACATCAAATACATTTCCATCATATACATCTCTTTGAAAAACTCAATCAAGTTGCTCAAACATGACTTCCCCTTAACAAAACCATGCTGACTGTTCTTGATTAATCGCTGCCTCTCCAAATTCAGATGAGTTCTGACCCTCCGAATTGCTTCCAATAGTTTCCTCACCACTGCGGTAGATTGACTGGCCTGTAGTTTGCTGGTTTATCCCTTCCTCCTTTCTTGAATAATGGTACCACATTGGCTATCCTCCAGTCCTCCGGCACCTCTTCTGTGGCCAGAGAGGAATGGAAAATTATTGCCAGCGCCCATGCTATTTCCTCCTTTGCCTCACTCAGCAGCCTGGGATACATTTTCATCTGGCCCTGGAAGTTTGTCGACCTATAAGCCTGCCAAACCACTCAGAACTGCCTCTCTGTCTATGTTAATCTCTTTAATTTTATCACAGGCCTTCTTCCTGATTTCTATACCCACACTGTCCCTCTCACGAGTGAACACTGGCACAAAGTAATAAGACACAAAGTATTGAGGAAACATGTTGGCTGTTCCTTCACTGTCGCTGGGTCAAAATCCTGCAAACCCCTTCCTAACAGCGCTACAAGTGTACCTACAACACCTGGATTAGTGGTTCAATACCACCTCCAAATGGAATAGGGATGCCAAGCTTGTCAGTGATGCGCACATCCTGTGAATCATTGTATTTTAATTGTATCAGTACATCTGAATCCACAAATGAAAACACTTCAATTACCTTCCGTTTTAGTTTAGCATTTTCATAAATGTGATTATAGCTTTTCGCTGGTATCCTTAATCGGTCAAAGTTTGTCCCAATCACAATCTTGTAAATGTCTGAAAAGAGACATTTGTCATAAATAGGCATGTTAAACATCAAATTGAATGGTGACAAGGGTTATATCAGCAGAGAGCAAAACAGAGACTTGCATTTCTGTGCAACAATATTTTGTAGATCCTGAAACTGCTTCAACAAATCCAGATCAATGTTGTCCATGGTAAAGGTGTTAAAAATAAATGCAACTCCATGAATTACATTTTCCTGAATGACTACATTCCGAGCATCATCTGCATCAGGATTGAAATTCTTCAACTAAATTAAAGAAAAGTCAATTGGTTATACAAATAGCTACCAGCGACATAAAAGTTCACAATTATTCAGAACGAAGGTGAAAGCAAATGAAGAGGTCCCTAGTCCCATCAAACAAGGCCCATTCATTTCATTCACCAATTCTATTGCGATCAACAGTCGTCCTCCTGCTCCAATAAAACTCTACTGTATCTCTTCCTCCCATAATTTCTTTCTCTGTGCATTTGAATGTTCCAATTACTCTGCCCGTGTGATATTCTTGGACCATTCTCTATATTTCTATTACTCCCTAAACCTCTGCCCCTTGGGAATGCCTACCCATCCACTCTATCCATGCCCCTCATAATCTTGTAGGCCTCTATCAGGTCACCCCTCAACCTCCGTCGTTCTAATGAAAACAGTCAGAGACTATTCGGCCTCTCTGCATAGCTAACACCCTCCAGAACAGGCAACACCCTGGTAAACCTCCTCTGCACCCTCTCCAAAGCCTCCACTTCTGGTAGTGTGGTGACCAGAATTGTAATATTCCAAGTGTGCCCGTACAAAGGTTTGTGGTTGGCACAGTAGCAAGCACTGTGGCTTCACAGTGCCAGGGTCCCAGGTTCGATTTCCAGCATGGGTCACTATCTGTGCGGAGTCTGCATGTTCTCCCTGTGTCTGCGTGCTTTTCTCCGGGTGCTCCGGTTTCCTCCCACAAGTCCCAAAAGACGAGCTATCAGGTCATTTGGACATTCTGAATTCTCCCTCTGTGTACCCAAACAGGTGTCGGAATGTGGCGACTAGGGGCTTTTCACAGTAACTTCATTGCAGTGTTAATGTAAGCCTACTTGTGACAATAAAGATTATACTACTGCATGTTTCTCAATTTTATTGTTCTGACCAGTGTATTACTCCATGACTATTCTCGAATCTTTTCTGATGTGTTCTTCCATGACTTGACTATTCCCTATATTTGCTCTGAATATGTGCTTTACTCAGACTACTGTAGTGCCCAGAAGACATAGAAGCATAAATTGAGATGAATGCAAGATATTGCCATATTTTATATATTTTCAGTAATGTTATTAAAACCTGGGTTAAGATGCATACAGTCGGTATGCTTGCTAAAGCTGTGAAAAGGGATTTTAAGAGTGATTGATTTTGCAGGTGAAGTGTTCCACTAATAGATTTGAGAACCATTTACTTGTTTACAACTAGCTAGCTAATGGAACATTATTTACCTTTGAAGAACAACTGGCGTGTAGATAATTTGAGGGGTATTGAGACGGCCCTGTCTAAACAGGTCATGGGACGTCTTGTGGGTGGAGACAAAGAATGCCTTGTGCTTTGAGTACTGATGATGCAATTAAGGGGAGGAGCCAGATCTGTCTGAAAAGTTAGTTCTCCCTAGGATTTCAATCTGAACAGAGGTGTTTCACTGTTGATCCTGAAAGGTTCTCTCTCCAAAGATACTGCACAGGGAAAAACAAGTAAACCTGTTTGTTAACTTTATTCATGAATGGTATTTGAACTATACTGGTTTGCTTCATTGGAATATAGTGGCAGGTTTAGGAAGTAAGTTCAAGTTTCTTCTTTTACTTTGTAACTGTTAGCTGTAAAGCTATTTCTCTGTTGTTAATGTGGTTAATTCTGTTTTTTAAAGCTTGTTTTAACATAAAATATACCTATTGGCCAGCGTTGCTATTCATGGATACAATAACCTTTCCTCACAGTTTTGAAAATAGTCAGGTTTTTATCTAGGATTGTAAATATATATCATTCTGGCTACCAAATAAAATCTTATCTTTTAAATGGATGAAGTGTTTACACTGACCGACTAGGTAAGCCCACACAAAAAGGAAGTTCTAGCCTTCAGAAAGTAGCAGAATCCTATTATCTATAAAGGTGCATTAATGCCCCTTTGTCTGCAGACCTCTAATTCAAAGGAAATGCACAAAGATACATTTTATTTTCTAAGGCAAAGCTCTGACCATTGGTTTGATACGCCTGCGAGGACAAAGGGGCCCTGAAACCTCTTGAACCAAGGGGAGTAGTAGGAGTGCTGTCACATGACCCCCCTCCTCCCAAGCTGCTAGAACCTGTAAAATTGTTGTGTGGCGCTGAAGCCAAGCGATCTGCCATTTTCCATCAACAAACAGCAGCAGACTCAGAGCTCTGTCCAGGTTTAAATTGCCTGGCCCTCATCTAATGGAATGTCTGAACTTCCATACTAGTGTTAACTGTAGACCTGATTCATCTCCATGTGCTTCTCCTATCGTGAAAGTTAGTGCTGCTGGAAAACTGCATCAGTTTCAGGTGGCTAACCTCTCTGAAGAATACACATTGGACTTTTGAGTCACGTGAAACAATAATTCTTATTTTGACGGTGGTCTTTGTCCAGCACCTCTTTCTTTACCTTATCCCTCTTTTATCATGCAAATGTACTGGGGGCTACATTAAAAAACCCACTTCCGCTCCCTGTATTTTTGTGTGTGTAAAACGAACTGTTATGATCTGGCAGATGGCAAGTGCAAGAGAAACTTGGCAAGCTACTACATCAATTTATTAACAAAAGTAAACTTAAAACACACAAAATTACATATACAAGCTAACATTAGTCTTACAAAACATTTCCCCCTAAAAGACTTCTACCTGGCCAACTAACAAATCAACACCCCTTTTGGCAACTTTTCCCATAGATATTCAAAACATGAAATTTCAGTAATATTACCACAAGGCATCCAATGTTGCTATAAGAAATATATATCACACCGTTTCATTCCAGTGTGTTGAATTCCCAAAACTTTTGAATAAAACTCTGCTTTCTGAAGACAAAAGGCACTCTTATGGTGGCTGAAGATGGTTTTATTTTGCTTCATTTCATGGTTCTGAGCCAGCACAGAGAGCATTTTGGAAAGAGTGGTAACTGGATTCCTGTTTATGAACTCATTATGTTCTGAGAAGTTAAACTGAGGTTGCCACAGGGATGAAAGCTAATTGGAGTGCTGTTGTGTTCCAGCTTGTTCTGTGGCAGCTGGTCTGAGCAGGTACATATAACTCAGAATTCATGTGAGTGGAAGCAAGCAAAGCACTCTACGAATAGATCAGTTTCCTGCTTGGCAGTAAGAAAACACTCACACAAAGTTTCTGCAGGTTTGAGTTAAAAGAGACCAAATGATAAAAGCAGTGTGAGTAGCTCAAGTATGCTAAAGAGCTGAGAGTTTGTATTAGAGGACCAATCTGTGACCATGTGTGTTGCTCGGTTGGTTGGACTGTCGGGACTGGGAGAGAGAGAGCGAGAGTTTACAGATGTCCGTTTTGTCAATGTATCTGGGAACTTTGGTTGCTGGTGCTTGTGGTTTGGAAAGCTGAATGGGTAGATCGTGTCTCAGTCTGACAGCGCAACACTCCTCCAGTTCCTGCACTATGGACTCTGATCGCTGGAGGGGATTTGAACCTACAACCTCTTGTTGGAGGTGACAGTGCTTTCCGCTTAACTACTACTGATTAAAGGAAGTCTTAATAGGTCAATATTTTGTTTCTTTTTCATTCCAAAAGGCATTTTGAATTTCATGATGATCAAAAATGGTACATCTTAAAAGCATGAAATAGGTAAACTCACATTGGTTCCTAGTGGCACCCTTCCTTCCAGGATCATCCTGAACACTTTCTTTGTCTTAACTGGATCATCCAATGAATTCCAACCAGCCGTGTCCCAAAACTTCAATGAGTTTGACTTGTAGGATGTAAGCTGTTAAATAATTGTTAAAAAGATGTGCATTAATACAGTTCCTTTCACAACCTCAGGATACCCTAAAGCACCATATTGCCAAATAAGTAGTTTTTTCAATGTGATTAATACTGTAACTTAGGAAATATGGGAGCTAATTACTGCACAGAGAGCACCCACAAAAAGCGATTGAGATAATGACTAGATTGTCTGTTTTAGCGGCACTGGGAAGAAGTCTGCTATTCAAAATAGTGGCTGTAGGATGTTTTCCAGACACTTGAGGGGACAGACGTGACATTTGTTAATGTCTTATCCAAAAGATGGCACCTCAAACATCACAGAACCCTCCTAATACTGGCACTGGGAGTGTGTGAATAATTGTATTTAAGTCTCCGGAATGAGATTTGAACTCACAAACCTCTGACTCATAATCATGCTTCATATAACAAATCAATTTATAGTCCAATCATGTAAAGGCTGCTGTATGGGACTAATCATAGAAGGCGAGTTCAGAGCCGTTTCAGAATTTAAGTACAGTTTTAAAAACCTTCGAATAAAGCACCAGTCTCAGTCAGTGTGATTACGAAGCCTCAGTTTGTATCAGGGTAACAAAGGATGTGCAATAAATGCCAGTCTTGCCACAATACATACTTTTATAGAATTACATTTTAAAAACACGTGGGAGAGGGTACCTTGACTGTGAGAGAGTCAGGATGCTGTCCAGTTGGGGCACAGTTCATTGTTCTTCTATCTGGATCCAGGGCAGAGAGGAATGTATTAATGGTGGATGATTTACCAGCTCCTACCATGCCAAACAGCAAGATGTTTGTACAGTCCACACATTTTTCCGGAGGTTTGTACATACACAGATGGCTCCTCAGAGTTTCAAGGGCACTGCCAAAGTAGAGGAAGAGAAGAAACAGTTAGATCTCAAGTGGATTTGTTCAAACTAAGTAACCATTTTCTTGTCTGCTCTGGAAATACACTTTCTGATCAAGGCATCTTGGGCTAGATTCTCCGTTTGGGAGACTATGTGCTGAGGCTGGGGTGGGAACAGTGGCGCTTTATGCCCGAAACTCCATCTGATGGGGGGGCTAGCATGCATGTAGCGTAGAACCCACGGCACTAGCTGCGGATACGGCTGTAGAATTGCTGGGTTCATAGCCGCGCATGCGCACGGTGGCGGCCTACAGCGGCAGCGCCTTGCAACATGGTGCCAGCTGCACGTGGACCCGGCCTGCCAAATAGTGCCCCCCTTTGGCCAGGTTCGCCACCCGACCACCTGCCACCAGTGCCCACAACCCCTGCCAAAGCACCCCCCCACCCCCCCCCCGCCCTTGGATCGGCTCCTCCCCCGACTGGCGGCGCTGGACTTAGTCCGCAGCCGCGACACCGGTTTCCCGAAAAGAAAAGAAAAAAAAGAGTGCACCGCCCCACGCCATCGGGAAATTGGCCCATTGGGGACGGAGCATCAGGGGAGGGCCTGATGTAACGTCCTGAGGCCGTCCCGACAGCGTGTGGCGTACTCTGCGAGTATGCCACTTTGGAGGGGGCGGAGCATCGCAAAAGCGCCACCGCCCCCAATTCCGCCGCCAACGGGGATTCTCCGGCTGATTGCCGAACGTGATTTTGGTGTCGGAGACCGGAGAATCCCACCCCTTACCTCTGGTCTATAGATAAACGATGAACAACATGGTGCCTTGAATATGAAGTGTGTGGGTATTTCTGCTTTGATAAATCTGAAATTGAAATCGATTGCATTAAATAATAACAATAATCGCTTATTGTCACAAGTAGGCTTCATGAAGTTATTGTGAAAAGCCCCTAGTCGCCACATTCCGGCGCCTGTTCGGGGAGGCCGGTACGTGAAAATTATACTTTATAAAATATTAGTTGAACGCAGAAAAAGTGTAAAGTTGCAAACCTATAAACTTGTGTGTCAGGATTCAAAGTGCCACTCGAAATCCAATAATGAACGTGTAATAATTCACTCCAACCCCACCCCCCCCATCCCATGGGGATACCCTGATTGATATCCCTGTAGCACCAATGGAATAAGAGTTTCCCCACTAGCGGGCGGAGGCCCAGACAGGGACTGGCATGTTGGTAGTCTCAAATGGGACTAATAGTGTGTGCGTATTTACCGCTTTTAGGGCAAATCCTTTTGACCATTAATAAACCAGCATTCATCATACTTCTCGGCCTCCTTGGTCTTTTGCAGCATCATGCTGGACAGACTTTCGGAAAATTCCGCTCTTTGAGCAGTTAGAGATCTTCGATGCAGTCTTGGAAGATTAGGCCCAGTACGCTGAGCGAATGAGATCCGACAGAAGGTAATCCTTCTGACTGCCTGTGGGGCCCCAACCTTCGGCAAAATTAAAAGCCTCAGAAACTCGGCTGCTCTTTTGACGAATTGATGGAGTTGGTATCTAACCATTATTACCCAAAACCATTCGTGATTATGCAATGGTACCGATTCAATACTACTGTGGACTCCAGGGAAGTCAGTTACAGACTTTTAAACTTTACTCCAAAAGTTGGCTGAGCATTGCGAGTTTGGTTCATCCCTCTTGGCGATGTTAAGGGACCGGTTGGTGTGCGGGATTAATAATATGGCCACTCAGAGGATGCAGTTAGTGGAGCCTACACAATTTGAAGAGAGCTATTGAACCAGCATTGTCCCGCGAGAACACAGAGAAGGGGTTCAGGAACTCTGAGGTTCTGTGGACTAGAGAGTCCATAGTATTGGTCGACTCCTGCACTGGAATCCAGCGCCCTTCTCAGGGCAGTGATCCGATGACCAGACCGCCGCCAAAACAGCAATGAATGGTGCAATGCTGCGTCCGGAATGTAAGGGTCCTTCCTGTTTGTTCCTTTTTTTCCTTTTATTTTTGCTGTTACCATTTTGATCCATGGATGCGTAATGGATCTGGTTAATGCAGAATGTATCTTTAACTCAAGTAGAAGCAATGGCCTGTATCTTTAAATCAAGCAGGAAGAATCTGGAAGGCAGTAGTGACTACTCACTTTGTTTGACTTGGCTGGTGGCCAATGAACTTGCTCATGTGTCTGTGCCCTGTCCGGTTGCCAGTCATGATTGGTTCTGGTCACATTCACATGTTTCTCATTGTACAAGATTTGAGTTTGTTTAACTTTTGGTTCTGCAGGCTGGGTGGAGGAGTCAAACCAACTCACTCCAGAAATATCCAGTTAATTCTCGCCAAAAGGCCACTGTGAATCTGATACTCTCTCTCTTTCTCTGCAGAAAAGGTTGACATGAAGAAGATCCAGAACCTGATCACACTCTTTCTGCAGTCAAGTGGCTGTGAAGCCAGAGCTTCTCCTAGAAAATCTGAGAGTAAGATATATTGCTGAACTGCAAAGATCATTACGGGTTGTGGCCACAGACTGTAAACCACAAAACCACACTCCTACTATGAAGAAGGTGCACTGAACAACTCTTCTTTTGACCTGAATCCTTAATATTTGTTACCCCTTTCCATCCCTCGGTGTTTGTATGTCTTGTGTGTGTGTGTGTGTGAGTAGAGGGTGAGACAGTTAAAGGGAGTAGGAGGTTAGCTTGCTTGTTATCCAGTTGTAATTACTGCATGTTTAATTTTTATTCCCATTGTTATAAATAAACAGTATTGTGTTTCAACTTACAAACCTGGTGACTGTAATTACTGGGCATCCAAGGGCCAAAGATTTCAGGAATTTTAATGAGAACTATTGATTAATTCACTTGCATTGTGATTCCGGGGCATGAGGGGCTGGAATTGACTGAACTTGCCCAGGGTGACTTAATAGGACTCAAATGGTCAAGGGCCACCACAAACCATGTGACACCTCCCCAGAGGACGACGGGAGTACAGGCAACATTGCCAAGCCTGTGGTTGCAGAACGCATGGCAACTAAAGCCACCAGAATCAGCAAAAAACATCACCCTGGACAGATGATACGGTCGCCTCAAACCAGGGCCTTGCACATGGCCCATCCCAAGGAGAATGACATGATGCAGTTGGACTGCATCATGGCCCCTAAAGTGGCAACAATTCGGGTCAAACTGCAGGTAACTGGACACCGCCTAGTGATGAAGATAGACACAATGGCTGCCGTCACCATCATTGGTCAGTAGACCTTCCGCTGACTTCCCATGGTAATCTTGCCATTAAACCTGCATGATACGAAGGCCAGATTGGCAGACAAAGTTGTGGCGACTCTTAAATTTCATGGATACTCTGCCAGTAACAGCCGCATAGATTCACACATGTACCCAGAGATCCCACATTGGCAAAACTTAGCCGTGTTATTTTGCATGGTGGATTACAGGGGAAGCCCCCTGCAGCCCTACGTTGTGAAGTAGCAGGATCCAAGTGTGGAGGATGGCATTCTCCTACGAGGAGCCCATGTGGTCATCCCGCGGCCGTGCCAAGAGTCTATAGTGCTGTCTATGTATTTATCCTTGTAGACACCCACTTTAGTGGCTGGATGTGCACAGGATGACCTCCACCACCACGTGAGCCACTATTGACAAATTACGATGCTTGTTTAGTACCCATGGGATACCAGAGGTACCGGTTACAGATAACAGGAGCCTGGTCACAAGCGAGGAGTTCTTAATGTTTCTGCGGGCCAACAAGGTAAGACACATCCAGACTGCCCCTTACCACCCATCCTCAAGTGATTTGGCAGAGTGGGCAGCACAACATTTTAAGCGCGGCATACAGAAGCAGACAGGGGGCTCCCTGGATACATCACTGGCAAGGTTCCTTTTTCATTACAGGACCATGCCCCATGTCACGATAGGGGTAGCAATAGCAGAGCTGCTGATGGGCTGGCACCTCCAAACTCGCTTGCGACTGATTTTTGTAAGTCTTGGCAGACAGATGAGTTTAAACAAGATAGTCAGAAGAAATATCACAAGTACAGAACGCCGGAGAGAGGTTTCCAAATGGGGGATGCTGAAGATGTCCGCAATTTCGGAGACGGTGCCCATTGGCTCCTGGGGATCATGTTGGAGAAAACGGCCCGTATCTTTCTTGGTCAGAACCCAAGGGGAGACCTTGCGTAAACATGTGGACCACCATAAAGGCAGAGAGACCGCCTCCGAGGGAGCTCCACCAGGGACCTCAGTACCTCCGCCACCTATGGGACCTCTCAGTAGTCAAGGAGTACAACCTGCTGTGGTCCAAGGACCGGACTGTCAGGATGATGATGACTTAAGCTCGAAGATGGACACTGAAGTGTCCGTGCTCACGAACAACGCCATGGTCGAATTCACACCCCGGCAGTGTCCTTCCATCGGTCGTCTCGGAAAAGGCGATCGATAAATCGCTACATGCCCACTTGACCCAGACCCACCGCTTGCAGTAGCACAACAGCGTGCAAAGAAGCCTCCTCAATTGTTACTGAGGAGGAACTTTAGGAAATGTGGGAAGGGACTCGTGGAATATGAGCTTTCATGCTCGTGAGCCAAGGCCCATCCAGCTGGGGCTCATAATTATCTTATTAAGGCCGACCAGGCAGGAACCGGCATGCTGGTAGTCCAGAATTGGACGAATACCGTGTGTGTATTTATCACAGATCTGACCGTGAATAAACCAGTATTCACCCTACTTCTCGGCCTCCAGGGCCTTTATAGTGTGGACAATAAATCAACTTGTTTCCAGGAACTGGTTTTGTACAGTAGCAAGGAAGGGCAAATAGCATGAAAAAAGCAGGTCAGATGACCTGAACTGGAGCATCATTACCAAGTAGGTGTACCAGGGAGTAGGAAATGGGAGGGGAGAGGGAGAAGGAGAGGTGAGGTCCCATAAGGAACAAAGACGGGGATCAGGATAAGTTAGGCCAAAAGAAAGGAGCATAGAAACCGATTTCAAGAAAGAGCTGCAGTGGACCGACTTGAGGTGGAGTGGACTTGAGAGAAGCCCTGAAGATCTGAGAAGGCAGCTGAAGGCTGGTGATTCAGTGCTGCAGGCTGTTGGGGCAAAGGTACCCCTTTGAAGCAGTGGTGTTCTGCTTGGCACTGCCAAAGATGCAATACTGCGTTTGGATGGTGGTACTTCAACGCACTCAACAAATCCAGGGGAAAGCAATCGCAGAAAAGGAGACTGAAATCCTGTGAGGCATGATTGAAACTGTCCGACTGTGAGCATCTCTTGGAAAGAATTAAAGGCAAAATTTTCAAGTGCGGAGATTGGAAACCCTCATGAGAAAGACAAAGTTTCACTGAGATTGTCATATTGTGAGACAACCCAAAATTTGGATGGATTATTGAGAAATCTGCTTTGGTTGTATCGGTCGTGGAAAATCTGACATGGAAATTCAGTGTGTGCCAGAGAGAGATGACAGGAAATTGAGGAGG
Source organism: Scyliorhinus torazame (assembly GCF_047496885.1). NCBI lineage: Eukaryota > Metazoa > Chordata > Chondrichthyes > Carcharhiniformes > Scyliorhinidae > Scyliorhinus > Scyliorhinus torazame. The sequence continues at coordinate 92,592,772 of NC_092718.1, forward strand.
AAATCTACAAGGCTTTTGAAATAGTAGTTAATGGAATAATCTGTTCTAAGGCTCGGTAAAGTGTTCGTTTAGCAGAGGAGCTACTGGAAGGCTGAGTTTAGGGAACTCTTTGTTTGCACTGCAGTTGAAGGAACAATGAATTTAGAGTGCAGTTTTTGGATGTCTCATGAAGAATGAAAGCTCAGGAATTTATCCTCGTGGTTATGAGCAAGACGAATATGGGAATCCAAAAGGCAGAACTGGAGGTGTCTCAGACTTGGACTTGTCCAACTGATTTGAGGCTCTTGCAGCCTGTCCAAATGAGAGCAGGGGCAGGCCACAGCACCGTGATAGTGGGGTTATTCAAGAGGAGGGAAGAAATGTAGTATTAGTATGGGGACGGTAGTCAAGAGGATACTCTTCTCTGCATCTGACTGTCAGTTCTGAAGGCTATATTTGCAAGTCCATAGATACTGAAGCAGTCTGTGTCCACAGTGGCACCGGGGTTAACACTGCTGCCTCACAGGGACCCAGATTCAATTCCAGCCTTGCGTGACTGTCAGTGTGGAGTTTGCACTTCCTCAATGCCTGCGTGGATTTCCTCTGGGTGCTCCGGTTTCTTCCACAGTCCTAAAATGTGCAGGTTAGGTGGGTTTATGGGGATAAGGCAGGGGTCTGGATCTGGGTAGGGTGCTCTTTCGGAGGGTCAGTGCAGACTTGCCGGATGTCCTCCTTCTGCACTGTAGGGATTCTAAATGCATAAAACCTATTCAGGACAATATCCAGGCTTGGGCTGGCAAGTAACATTCATGCCACACAAATGTCAGGCAATGACCATCTCCAAGAAGAGAGAATCTAACTGTCTCCCCTTGCCATTCAATGGCATTACCATAAATGACTCCCTCAGCATCCTCATCCTTGGGGTTACCATTGAAAATAAACTCTTACTGTCAACAGTGCAGATAATTGACACTTTATCAAACAATGTGACAACACAAGAGCTTCCTGCAATCGGGCCCAGACTCGGGGAACTATGGCATAGTCCCTCCCCACAACAGCACCTTTTGCTCTCTCTTACGTTTATCCAGATGTTCCGCCTTGTTATTCGAGCTGAACTCTGAATCAGTTGACTCTTCCCCCCAACTTGAATCTGTCAGAAACATGGCAATTAGAAAGCAGTTAGTTGGGAAATGTGGAAACAGTTGGCAGTTGTAGAGAACAAGGCAATTATTCTATCCCTTCAGCAAAGGTATATTGGGAATTCTATCCTGTCTACTTTATCACCACGCCCCATAGCGTTTTCATGATTCCTTCTGAAGTCACAGTATCTGTACTTCAGATATCTGACATGAGGGGAAATGGTGGTCGAGTGGCACTGTTACAGGAATAGTAATCCGGAGGCCCAGGTTAATGTTCCGGGAACAACAGTCCCAATCCTGCCATGACATTACAATTCAATTAATAAATCTGGAATATAAAGCTAGTCTCAGTGTTGGTGACCATGACAACTGTCATTGCAAAAATCTGGCAAACTAAGAAATTTGCCACCTTCCCTAGTCTGGCTTACACACCAGACCCAGAGCATTGTGGTTGACTCTAACTATCCTCTAAATTGGCCTTGTAAGCCACACTGTTCAAACAAAATTAGGGATTGCCACCAAATGCTGGCCTTGACAGCAATGTTAACATTTCATGAATGAATAAAGAAAAAATATAATAGTTGAGGGCCCGTAAGAGTTTCCAGAATCCTCCTTCTTTCTGGCGGGTCACTGACTGGTTGTACAGTTCTGTTTTATCCCCCAACTTTAACCTCCAGCTGTCACATTAAATCTGTTCACACCTCAGGGTGTGAGAAATTTATTCCAACGGTAACCTACACCCGTGGAGCAGGATAGGTGTAACTACGACCTTCCTGTCATTCCTGTTTTATTACACTCCTGTATTATCTTTTATTACACTTCTCTGTGTGTCTTGATATACTACGGAGTGTAATACTACGGAGTGTAATATGTGTTACTCAAACCTTGGTTAATGATGTCTTCTGAATCTCGATGAAGACACAAACTCGTCCAGTAGTAACAAAAGGTTTACTGAGTAACTATAACAATAATTGCATGAGTTCTTTACTTTAACTTTGATACTAGTGATAAGGCTAACAAGATCTAACTACATGTAACTCCACTAACCATCTGAACTAATCTGATGCTCCCCTGGTCACAGTACACCCAAGAGAGAGCGACAGAGACACAATGTGGTTTCTTTTATACCCCTGTTGATCCGGCCCTCTAGTGATCATGTGATGCTACTGATTACACATTAACCACTTATATACATGCACAAAGAGATCACTACATCCTCTCCTTTTTTTTCTTGTGTTACATATTTTCCGTATGTTGTAAAGAAAATTGAACAAACATACTGGATGTAGTTTGCAAATGCATGACATAAAATCAATGAGTTAATCAGTCAGATGTTAATACATTTAGTCTCTTAGGTTTTCTTTTCTCATTGTAGACAAATGATGTTATGAACAAGTTGTGATGATATTGATGATTATACAAAGCCAACTAATATTTGAGTCCAATCTTAATTTTAAAAATTTGTGAGTCCAAACTTTATGAATTTGTTAAGTAAGTTGCTTTCTTCTTTTGAAGTGTTGATGTTGTCATTTCTTTGTGAACTTCGTCAGTGTTCTTGTGTTTAAGTAACCAAGAAGTCATCATGAGGTGTTTCACTGGTCGAATCACTTTGTTGTCTGATTTTGACGTTTTTTTTCTATACTTGTGGTAGCGATTCTGTGTTACATCTTTGTTGTCAGACCTGGACTTTTTCCTGTGCTTGCGGTATTTTCTGTATGTCATCTTTCTTGAAAGCTGGTGTGCTTGCTTGTTCTGGAGCAGATGTGAATTTGTGAGATTCTTTGTCATGCCATGGCATGTTTGTATTCTTGTCATTGCTTTGGAGTCTAATCTTGCATTGTCCTTCATGTGCAGAGTTGTACATGTTACTGTTTCATTGTTGTCGTTTCAGTCTTTGTTGTCGTTCTTGTTGTTGTTTTTGTTGTGCTTGTAGTTTTTGGTGTTGCTGTTGCTGTTCTTGTTTCTGCTGTGCTTCTTGTGGTTTTTATTGTTCGCGTTGCGCTCCATGTGGATAATTTGAGTCAGTGTCCTTTGTGGTATCTGCTGTTTCATTGAGCGTTTCATTGAGCGTTTCTTCTGAAGGATTGTGAGAATGATCTGATGTTGCATCGGTCTTGGTGACATCAGTCATTTGTGGTGGATTTGATTCCTCTTCTTCGCTTCCTTGGTGCTCCTCTTCTGGAGTCATTTCTGGTTCATTTGCTTCACCTGAGATCCCTTTGTGCTCCTCTTCTGGAGTTATTTCTGGTTCACTTGATTCAACTTTGGTTTCTTGGTACTCCTCTTCTGGAGTCAAAATCTTCACTATTTTCTTTTCTTGTGGGTAGTTTAGATTGGATGAGGTTTCAATTGACGTGGTCTCTCTCTGGACTCATGAGTGGCCCTACTCGGTGCTTCTGTACAGATAAGCTGAGATCTGTCGGTCTCGCTGTGATCCTGCACATCCTGTATGTCGATTGTGATCATATTGTCACTGTTTTCACATACAGTGGGTAGACTTACATTGTCTTCTTCTTGATTATGTGAGCTTGGTAGACTTTCTGCTCTGGTTGCTCAGACACTGTGGGTAGACCTTCATGGTCTTGTTCATGCATGGCGTTCGCTATGGAGTCTTTAATTGCTTCCATTTTGGAGTCTGTCAACGAGCTCTCAGTGGAGGCTTATGTCGCTCTCTTTGTGGAGTCTTTCATCGCTCTCTGTGTGGAGTCATGCAGTGTTCTCTCTGTGGAGATGATCTGTGCTCTCTCAACAGAGTAATTCTGTGCTCAGTGTGACGTTGTTTTCTTCTTGTCTATTTGACAGGTTGCTGTCATCCAATGTATCGACGATCTGCCATTGCATCATGGTATTGGATTCATCTACCATGAATAGAGTCGTGTTGAGCTTTGCAACCGTGTTGCTGATGCTGTGATCAGCATATGCGAATAACTCAGCCATGTCTGAGCAGTACTGTGCGTATTGTTTGATAGACAAATCATCTCTTTTTGTTTCGGAGTTGGCATCGTTCTCTTCACTTTGGGTGGTGCAGACGGCTTGTTCCAGGGTGTTGTGAAAGTTATTTTCAACTGCTGGTATAAGTTCAGGCATTGTTCTGCATTTAGAGCTAAGAAAATTGGGTTTTGCAGCTTTAAAATTCTTATTTTCAATTTTCGGGTATTTCCCCTTTAAGTGGGCATGGTCCAGGTCCTCTGACGTCATGTGTAGGAATCGATTGCGCATGCGCTCTTTTCACAATTGCGCATGCGTGGCTACCTGCACATGCGCGCAAGTGTATTTTGTCGTTTTTCTTCTTTTTGAGAAGTGCGCATGTGCGTACTGGCTGGAACGCTCTCTCTCAAGACGACTGCCATTCAAAATGTGCTGTTGCATCGAGTGAGATACTGCCTTCACCTCGTGGTAAGTTTTCGTGCCTTTTTTACGGATTTTGTTTTCTAGATAATGATTCTGTCTTTGTAAAGACTCAAAGTATTGAGTTTGTGTTTGTTCATAAGCAAGGCATTTGTGTATAGCGATTTCTAATGTTAACTACTTTTTTTGTGAAAGTTCTTCCCTTAAATTTTTAGCAGATAGTCCATAAATTAATTGATCCATTATCATAGCGTCTCTGCAATCAGCATAATTACAGCCTTGTGCTATTAACTTGAGGTCTGTAATAAAGTCAGTGATGGGCTCTCCGTTTCTCTGGCATCTATGCCAAAAGTTAGATCTTTCCAGCATTTCACCAGACCAACTTTTACAGTGTTCTTCAAATTTTGCGATAATCACTTTAAATTTAGTTTTGTCTTCACCTTCCAAGAAATTAAAGGAGTTATAGATGCCTATAGCTTCATGTCCTGCTACGCTGAGTAATATTGCTATTTTCCTTTCTTCAGAGACTGTATTTAAATCATTAGCTGCCATATATACTTGGAACCTTTGTATAAATATTTTCCAGTTACTTAAATTACCGTCAGTTTTCAGCTACATTGCTACTTGAACGAGGTCCATCGAATCTTTTAGTCGTCGAGGATCCATCTGCTGCGAAGACTTCCACAGTCGAATATCCGGTTTGAATTTTCTTCTCTCTTTGTCTAACTTAATCTAACTAGTTCTTTTAAAGCCAACACGCCTGGTACCATCTTTTATTACACTCCTGTATTACCTTCTCTTTGTATGTGTTACTCAAACCTTGGTTAATGATGAGGTCTTCTGAATCTCGAAGAAGAAGACTCAAACTCGGCCAGTAGTAACAAAAGGTTTACTGAGTAACTATAACAATTTATAACTTTGATACCAGTGATAAGGTTAACAAGATCTAACTACAGTAACTATATGTGACTCCACTAACCATCTGAACTAATCTGATACTGCCCTGGTCACAGTACACCCAAGAGAGAGCAAGAGAGACCCAATGTGGTTTATTTTCTACCCCTGTTGGCCTCGCCCTCCAGTGATCATGTGATGCTACTGATTACACATTAACCTCTTATGTACATGTACATACAGAGATCACTGCAATTCCCTCTTACTCTACTGCTCCAGAGAATCTGAAACCAGAATGGGAACCAAAACTGTAACAGCTGGAGAAGAGACACAGCAAGAACTCTTTGTTGCTGTCTCCGGTTGAGATGCGAGGCGACCAGTCACTGGCTAAGACTGGGACGGTGGGGGAGGGCCATTACTAGCTCAGGCTAGGATGATAGAAAGAGGGAGGCTTCAGCCCACTGAGACCCATTGCCCCAAGATCCAAAGCACAGGTATAAGAGACTATCAGACAGTGAAAAAATCAACAGGAGTATCCTGCAGCAGGATTCTAGCCTCACTTACCTTCAACCAAATTATTCTCCTTTATCTCTCTCACCCCCATATCACTCAGCTCGTGTGGCTTTATTGTGAACCATATTGAGGGAATCATCGGAAGATCCTCTGGAACTGGAAGAAGCACACATCAATCAGAAACGTGATGGCTGGGTATTGTGCAAATGCTCATTCGTTCCCTGCTACTGCTCATTAACAGTAATGGGGAGGGAGGGACAAACAGGGCAGTATTTCCATCCCTTCAAGGACTGTATATTGGAAATTCTATCCTGTGCATTTTCTCAGCACTCTCTATTCTGGGGAAACACTAGCTCTAGTGTTTTTCCTGATCTCCCTACTCAGTCACTATTTTCCAAATTTCATATATCTGACACTCGATATTAATCAGCCTCAGAGCCCACAAGAGTTATTACAGTTGCCCTTCTCTCCCAGCAACTGACTGGGTTCTGTGCTTCATTGGGGTCTGATGAGATAGACCCAACACCAGGCCACATCGAGTCATGGCAGGACAATAGAGGTCCAGGGCCATGTCATGGCAGGACCAGCAGGCCCAGCTCTGCATTACAGGTGGGACAGTGACAGAACCTGGGCAACACGGTAGCACAAGTGGTTAGCACTGTGGCTTCACAGCGCCAGGGTCCCAGGTTCCATTCCTCGCTGGGTCACTGTCTGTGCGGAGTCTGCACGTTCTCCCCGTGTCTGCGTGGGTTTCCTCCGGGTGCTCCGGTTTCCTCCCACAGTCCAAAGACGTGCAGGTTAGGTGGATTGGCCATGATAAATTGCCCTTAGTGTCCAAAAAGGCTAGGAGGGGTTGTTGGGTTATGGGGATAGGGTGGAAGTGAGGGCTTAAGTGGATCGGTGCAGACTCGATGGGCCGAATGGCCTCCTTCTGCATTGTATGTTCCATGTTCTATGTAGAACCAGGTGAGACCAAGACGGGAGGTCCATGGAACCTGACAGAGGAGCTCCTCAGAACATTGAGCCCTTGCGTTGAGGAATCACTCCCAGAGCCAAAGCAGACAGTCAGGCTGTAGAATTCTAACACTATATCAAACAGGGTCAGAATACAGAAGGGCTTCTTGCAGGTGGGACCTTTCAGAGCCCTGAGGCATGTATCTTAGCCCCATCGCAGAGTCCCACAACAGCTCCTCCAGCTCTCTCTCTTACTTACATTCATCCACATGTTCCACGTTGCCTTCAGAGCTGATATCTGAATCAGTCAACACTTTCCACCAGCTCGAATCACAACTGCCATGTCGTCTCAAGGAACCTGTCAGAAATCCATCTGCTAAAGGACGAAGCATAGGTCAATTGAAATACTTTGTATGGGTAACATGAAAACAGTTGGCTGTTGTACAGAACAAAGTACTTTTCAATCTCTCGAACGACAGTATATTGAGAATTCTATCCTGAGCATTTTATCAGCACTCTATTCTGGGTAAAAACATGTATTGTGCTTTCCTGATTTCCCTCCTGAGAGGGGAAATAATGCAACGATTTGGCTAACGTGTACTTCACTCTCCCGCTCACGAGAAACCAGACGAAGGCTCAAGGCCTTTACTACAGCTATAGCATGGGCTGCTAACATTCCAAGTTGACATGCCAGACTGCCCTGATTCAAGGCATACAGGGAGTTATGCACAAGATTTGAATACAATAAATTGGCATATACCAATCAAAAGAGCACATTGGTGTAGGAATTATCTGTATCCATTCAAAACTAATAATCAGGATTACATAATGTATAACAAGAGTATAATTAACCAATCATAATCTGGGCATGTATGTTTAATTATATCGCCAAGCACATATTTGTCTCTACTTATCTAATAACTGTTAGACATGTGTCTCACCAGTGGTGTACCATACTCCCTTCCCCATTATCCCGTGTGTTAGTGAACACACATGAGCTGCAGCTGCTGTTGCTATCTTTTACTTACTTTTAATATGGCAGTCAATAAGGTTGCCTTTCTTAATCTAATTATGAATATGATATGCTTTCAGAGTCGCCAGGTATCAATTGATACCGCCACAAGGTTCAACCGAATATCGATGAAAGAGCCAAACAACCAGTTAGTTAGTTCAAGGTCAATGGTATTTTATTTACACACAAGTTTAACTTACTCATGCAAGATAAACACTACAAGCTAAATTACTCCTATTACTATCACAACCTGTACTTAACTTTGGGTACCCGGCTTAGTTCAGAAGAATAGTGGCCTTTGTTCGAATCTGGATCTATTGGTTTTGGAGAGATAACAGGGGTACAGCTAGGATCATCTGTCTGGTCGCGAGCATTGAACGAACTTGCTTCTGGTGGTGTTGCTGCAACTGGATGGCCTTGATCGCTGAAAGCCGGATCCAAGAGAGGCCGAACACATGGCAGTGTTCATTTTTATCCCTAGGGGGCTTTGCGCGCTTTTGGGCGGTCCTTAAGCTTGGGTCCAATTAATTGGGTAGTTCTCGATCACTGCCTTCGATCTGAGCCAATAAAGGGGCGGGTGCCTTGATGGCTGGGCGTGTCCTAAGCGGTCATTGACCTCGCTTGTTTGTGCCTTCTTATTGAGGGGAGTGGTGCCAAAATGTCTGGGACTGTATCGGATACCTGAGCACCAGCCTTTGTCTTGCGGAGATGGGCCATCAATATGTAAATTGGCGAAGAGTTTTGATGCTGTCTACATTCTGTTTGTTCACAAATATACATTCAGGCTCCGTTCCTGCCTGAACCTTATGTTGTCCATATTTCCCATTACGCTTTGCAAGTGTCCATGTTACTTCTTGTAAGTGGCCATCTAGATGGCTGCACTGCATAATGATCAATTGTATTTTTGTGGGACTCCAGCCTCCCTAGAATTAATATAGTATTGGTTCTTGAATACTCAGTGTACACAGTCTTGAGCTGAAGCAACTGGTTTTACAACACTGGTTTTCTGTCTTTGAGAATTTAGCAGCGAGCAGCCTGTGTGATTCAGGCTGCTAGCTACTGAAGGATGTGGGGATGAGACCCACACAGACACAGGGAGAAAGTGCAAACTCCATACGGACAGTGACTCGGGGCCAGGATCGAAACCGGCTCCTCGGCGCAGTGAGGCAGCAGCGCTATCAACTGTCCCACCGCGCCAGACCTGACTTAACGATTTTGTGTTGTCACCCAGCTTCCACCTCTACATGCTCCATTAAACCTGCCCTATTTTGTGAAACATTTATCCCAACAGTAACCCATACACTAACAGAGCGCACAATGCTTAAGAGTATGGTCAGTATATTGTTAGGACCGCTGGGCTAGGGCACTGTCAATTCCAGCCCCCCTTGACCTGTATAGCCATCTGGGATGGCCACTTTCAGCATATAAAATGGACACTCGCAAAGCATACAGGGAAAAATGGACAATGCAAACAAGCAGGCACAGAGCCTGAATGTGTATTTAGAAGACAGACTGCAGACAGAACCAAAACTCTTGCCGATTTGCACATTGATGGCCCATTTCCGATAAACAAAAGACTAGTGCTCAGGTAGCCGATACCGTCCCAGACATTCCGGCGCCACTACCTCAGCAAGAAGATACAAACAAAGCAAGGCCAACGGCCACTTAGGACACGCACAGCCATCAAGGCACCCGCCCCTTTATTGGCTCAGATCGATGGCAGTGATCGAGAAGCTGCCCAATTAATTGGGACCAAGTTTAAGGCCCGCCTAAAAGCGCGCGAAGCCCCCCCCGAGTATAAGAAGGAACCCCGCCATGTGTTCGCTCTCTTGGATTCGGCTCTCAACTGGAGAGACCCCTCCACCTGCACCACCAGAAGCAAGTAAGTTCAAGTTCAACGCTCGCTACCAGACGGACGACCTTAGCTGTACTCCTGTTACCTCGTCGAACCCAACAGCGTCAGATCCGAACAACGACCACTGTTCCTCTGACCTAAGCGGGTACCCGAAGTTAAGTATAGGTGTTAGTGATAGATATAGTTTAGCCTATAGTGTTATTGTGCATGAGTAAACCATACTGTGTGTAAATAAAGTACCATTGACTTTGAACTAACTAACTGGTGTATTGGCTCTTTGATCAGTATTCGGTTGAACCTTGTGGCGGTATCAAGAGATACACTGGTTTAGCACACTGGGCTAAATAGCTGGCTTTGAAAGCAGACCAAGGCAGGCCAGCAGCATGGTTCAATTCCCGTACCAGCCTCCCCGAACAGGCGCCGGAATGTGGCGACTAGGTGCTTTTTACAGTAACTTCATTTGAAGCCTACTTGTGACAATAAGCGATTTTCATTTTTTCATACCTGGCGACTGAAAAGCATATTCATAATTAAGATTAAGGCGACCTTATTAACCGCCATATTTATAGCCACTTAAAGATAGAAACACCTGGTGTTGCAATGCAATTGAATTAACCAATAATTCTTAGCAAAATACCCAAATTCTTTAGCCCTTGGTTGACCAATAATTACGATCACCAGGTTTGTAAATTTAAACATAATTAATTTTTATTTATAACAAGAGCTATAATGAAATATGCAGCAAATACAACTGGTTAACTATTATCTAATTCCTAATTCCCACTTTTACTTGGCCCCACCCTCTATACTGTAACCATCTGGGATGGCCACTTCCACAATACAAAATGGATGTTTGTAAAGACTGCAGGGAACTATGGACAATGGTAAGAAAGCAGGCAGGCACAGAGCCTGTATTGTATTGGGACCGCAGCTCCCAGACTAGACTGAAACTGTAGGTCTATTAGCATATTGATGGCCCATCTCCGGGAACAAAGTAAAGACACTCAAGTAACCGATCTGGCTCCAGACCTCGCGGCACCAGTTCCCCAAACCGAAAGCACAAACAAAGCCTGGCCAACGGCCACCAGGGACACGCCCAGCCATCAGGGCATCCACCCCCCTATTGGTCCAGATCAATACGAGTGATCAAGATACGACCCAATTGATTGGGGCCAAGTTCAAGGCCCTCCCAAAAGCGCGCGAAGCCCCTTTCAGGTATAAGAAGAAAGCACAGAGAGAGAATCGATCTCTTGGACTTGGTTCTCACAGCAGAGAGACCCGTCCACCAGCTGCACCAGAAGCAAATAAGTCCAAGGTCAACGCTCGCTACCAGACAGACGACCTTAGCTGTTCTCCTTTACCACTTCGATCCCAGTAGCCTCAGATCCGAACAACGGCCATTGTTCCTCTGACTGAGTGGCCACCCGAAGCTAAGTATAAGCTTTAGCATTAGAGATAGTTTAGTCTGTAGTATTTTGTGCATGAGTAGATATTACTGTGTGTGTAAATAAGTAGTATTGACTTTGAACTACTAACTGGTGTATCGGCTCTTTGATCAGTATTCGGGTTTGAACCTTGTGGCGGTATCGAAAGATACCTGCCGACTCTAAAGCAAATGTAATTAGGATTAAGGAAGGCGACCATATTGACCGCCATACTTAGAACCAAATAAATATAGTAACATTTACTGGCGACTTCGGTGGCACTCGACCTAGAAGTGGCTTAGTCACTCCGAGAGAACCCAAATTTGAATTGGAATCCAATTGGAAACAAGTGTAAGACCAATACTGATCAAACCTCCAAGATTCGGAAGCGTGTTATTTGCATGCGTACCAACAGGGATATAAGGTAAACCTGAGATTTTGTTGCGTAAAACTGCCGGGAGGCTGGAAATTAGCGTAAGCCGTACCCGTGTTTACATCACCACTTTATCACCCCCTGTTCCAAATTCGGTAGAGACCACAGAGATAGAGAGAAATGGCAATGAAGGCAATGGAACGCCTTATGAACCCCCAAGACTTTGAGGTTGAAGCGACCAGTAGAGTACGACAGTGTCCCGTATGGGAAGAGGAAATCAGAAAAGATCTCAAAGGGAAAGGATGGCCCCTTTGGAGTGAATTCTGCGCGAATGAAGAAACCGGTCCCAGAAGTAAAGGTCATACTTGGTGGGAGAACCTGACAGAGATCCATAAGACGAGCTTAGGGAAAGCTCGCAAGCCGATGGCAATCGTGTCCTGCTTGGCACAATTGCGAGGCACAGAGGAAGCCGTTAGGACGCTCCGTAGAGAGATTGAGGAGAGAGACAAGAATAGTGAAGGAGATGTGAGTGGATATGAGAGAGAGAACAAGGAACTGAGAGAGCAGTTAGCGGCGAGGGGCAAGGAGATGGCTGATGCCAAGCGGGCACACCAATCTTGTCTCGCCCATTTGAGCAGCTTTCAGTCCCAATATGACAAAGCCTACCAAGACACGCAACGCGCGGTGTTGGTAAGACAGGAAACCGAACAATTGAGCAGTTGTAGAAACAGTGCAACGACTTAAAAGCAGCCCTACGAGCAATCCACACTTCCACAACGGAACAAAGGCAGAGCTCGGTAGATCACGCAAAGTGCCCGAAGCAAATTGCAGAATTGCAATGTCTGCTTTCTGTTCAGAATGGGTTTCAGAGTACGTTTGGACCCCAGTTAGACCAAGAAAATGGCCCCGATTGGCAGGAGTTAAATGAGACTGCCCACATATGTACATGGGACATGTACACAGGACAGACTCCAGAAACGAAAAGCGCTCCAACCCCCGACTGCACAGACAGATCACACCCCTATGAACCCTGTAACCACACAGCGCAGGGCCACAACAGAAGAAGGAGACCCAGATTTCCAATACACTACCCCGTTAACCATCACTCAATTACGGGACGCGTGTGATAAAATAACACCGTTCCTACCCACATCGGACCCCAAATTCTTTGCCACAGTAAAACAGCATGTACGGCCTGGATGAAAAGGAGCAAGTGAAGCTCACAGTTTTGAGCCTCAACCCTTCAGTTGTGGCAGCTCTTCCCGACCCACAAAATGTAGGAGGAGGCACACTCCAAGAAATGCATACAGCGATCCTAGATGCGATCGGTTATAAAAAAGAAGGCCTAAACAAGTGTAGGCAAAAGAAAACAGAGCACCCCTCAGCGTTTGCTGGACGCTTGTGGATACAGTTTACTGCGGTGTTTGGAGAGTTAGCCCGGGCCCATTTGTCCCTAGATAATATGGCGAAATGGAACCGCATCCTTGTCTCTCATGCAACAGAGGCAGGACAGAGAGCTTGCGCAAATTATGACCCCTCAGACGAGGCACACAACGAGAAATGGATTTTGAAGAGATTGTCCCGCACTTGGGAACAGTCCACCAATGCAAAACAGCGTTTATTAAAGCAGAGGAAGAACAGGCAGACATGCATCCAGTTAGGACGCACCAGAACCCCGCATGGGTAAATGAGGGAAAGAACAGCCCACAGCAACCCAAATCCCAGGAGTGTTATAATTGCGGCCAATTAGGACACAATTCACTGGAATGCAATGCGCCCCAGAAGCAGCAGAGAAACCAGCAGACAGGCACCCTAAATAAGAATAGGGCGAAGCCAATCCACAGTATTAGCTCCCGTGCGGATAGCACAGATATCAACGGCACCGACTGACTGTGTTCGGGCTCCCCAACTTGGGCCTGCGACACCCTTTGGGACAAGTCCGGTAGACCGGTAGTGGCAGGTACAGTCCGGGGACACCCCGTAGAATTTCTTTGGGACACCAGGAGGGTCCCGCACCACGCTCAATTCCTCCACTATGTTTCAGCGACCCACCACCGACACCATTACACTCAGCGGTTTTACAGGCCATTTACAGCAGGGACACATCACAGCCCCTGTAGCAATCCAGATAGGGAATATTAAAACAAAACACCCCATAGTTCTGGTCAATCTACCCCAGACAGCTGAACACATTTTAGGCATTGATTTAATGAGCTCTCACAACCTCTCATTTGATCCAGTGAATAAATGTGTGTGGAGAATGGCAAAGGCAGCACGAGCCCCTGCCACGCTCACAGTTGGAAAGTATAAAAATCGGATCAGCGCAGTAGAAGACTTCTGGTTCGACTCTCGAGCCATGAGTCAGAATGAACAAGTTAGGGAAGTCTTACAAAAACACACAGCAGCATTTGCTCAGCACAATCACGACTGTGGCAAGATCGCTGGCTTGGTGAATATTACAGGTCCCGACCCCAGACCCCTAAAGCAGTACGGTTTTCCCCAAGAAGCAGAGGGAGAAATCTCAAAAGTAATACAGAGTTTGCTTGATCAAGGCGTACTCCGATCAGTAGCCTCCATGAATAATGCACGAATTTGGCACGTCAGGAAACTCGCTGGATCATGGCGAGTGACCATTGATTACCGGGACCTGAACAAAGTAACCCCAGTAGCAGCCCCCACCGTAACCACGAGTCCCGAGACCATGCTGAAACAGGGACTACAGTCAAAAAAAAATTTGGTTTTGGACATTAGCAACGGCTTTTGGTCCATTCCATTGGATAAAGCGTGCCAATACAAATTTGCATTCACATTCCAGGGACAGCAATATACGTGGACATGCCTTCCACAAGGCTTCCACAACTTGCGCTCCATTTTCCACCGACAGCTGGCAAATGGATGAGCAAAATTTTCCAGACCCGATTGTTTGGTCCAATATGTAGATAGGGGCTGGTTTAGCACACTGGGCTAAATCACTGGCTTTTAAAGCAGACCAAGGCAGGCCAACAGCATGGTTCAATTCCCGTAGCAACCTCCCCGAACAAGCACCGGAATGTGGCGACTAGGGGCTTTTCACAGTAACTTCATTGAAGCCTACTCGCGACAATAAACGATTTTCATTTTCAGATGATCTGCGACTACAGATGGACACAAAGGCAGATCACATTTCGCTTCTCGCTGAGTTATTAGGACTCCTACAACAAATTAGCTGTAAAGTGAACCCAAAGAAGGCCCAGATTTTACAGGAAAAAGTGATTTACTTAGGAATAGTAATCACACATGGCAAACACGAGATCAAGCAGAAAAGAATCGACTCGATTGTCAAATTACCCCTGCCCCATAATGTCACAGCACTCCGATCATTTCTAGGACTGGTTGGCTACTGCCGAAACCATATCGACGGTTTTGCCACAAAGGCAGCCCCCCTATCCAAACTTCTCCAGAAGCAAGCCCCATGGGAATGGCTTCCACAGCACACGGATGCCGTGGATGCTTTAAAAAGAGCCATCAGCACAGCCCCCACACTACAGGTCCCAGATTCACTTTCCTCGTACGCAATTGAGGATGGAACTACCGACCAAACCCTTTCGGCTGTGCTCCTCCAAGAACGACATGATCGATTAGGCCCCGTGGCATACGCCTCGCGCATATTAGATCCAGTCGAGCAAGGATTTTCTGCCTGCGAAAAGCACCTGCTCGCAGTTTTTTGGGCAGTACAATACTTCGCCTACATTATAGGATTCAACCCCATCACCATTCTAACTGAACACACCCCAACACAACTCCTACTTGATGGTAGACTTAAGGATGGCACAGTCAGCCAGATCCACGCAGCCCGTTGGACGCTTCTTTTACAGGGACGGGACATAACAGTTAAGAGGACAAAAACACACACTTTCCTCGCTGACAATTTACAATATGCAGGCACCCCACATGTGTGAAATAATATCCACTAAGCATAATACAGGACCCTTTGCACCAAAGTCAGCTCCCCCGAAACCAGGTACTACACCCCAGAGACCCCAGCCCACAGACGCATGCGCACCCCTTAGAATCTATGTGGATGGCTGCTCCACAGTTTTAAACGGGAAAAGAATTACCGGTTGCGGTATTTATGTAGAGGACATGCAGGGACGCACGCTAGAAGAGATTTCGTTAAAATTGCCAAGACATTTAGGCTTGCAGGCAGCAGAACTGGCGGCCGTAGCTTATATTGTTGATCATCCAGACTTGTTTCCGACCCCAGCCGACATATATTCTGACAGTCTATATGTCTGCAACAGTTTAACCGAATTTTAGCCCTGTGGGAAACTAGAGGATTCGTTTCCGCAGACGGAAAACCCTTACCCTCAGCCCCATTGCTCCAGCATATTCTGAGAACAGCCAAAGATAGGAAATATGGAATCACCAAAGTTCGCAGCCATCATCGTTCTTCCCCCCCCCCCCGGTAACGTTAAGGCAGATGCCCTAGCAAAAGCAAGTTCCAGACACGGTCACTTTTGGAACCCCCCCGAAGCACCCCAGTACACGCGGTTCAGGTCTCGCATACCAACATTCATGATTTGGCAAAGGCTCAAAAGGAAGATGAGAAGCTCAGGGAAGTTTTAAAAGGCAACTTCCCAGCCCCTTATGATAAGTTTAAAAATGCGTTAACCACACATGACGGTGTGATTTTAAAAGACGGCATTTATGTAGTCCCCAGCCAGGACAGGAATCAAATTATTTGTCAATTCCATGATAATCATGGACATCAAGGCATAGAAGCCACCCTAGCCCACCTCAGACCTCTCTGCTGGTGCCTGATTTAAAAGCCAATGTTATACATTACATCGCAAATTGCTTAATCTGTGCCCAGAACAATCCAGACAGATATGTAAGAAAAGCTCAGCTTAGTCACACCCGCCCCGTTAATGGCCCCTGGACGAACTTGCAAATCGACTACATAGGATCCCAAACCCCTGCAGAAATGGTTTTAAGTATGTGTTGGTGGTCATCGACACCTTCACAAAATGGGGGGGAAGCCTTTCCATCCAGAACAAACACTGCCAAAACGACAGCTAAAATCCTCACTCAGCACATCTTTACAAGATGGGATTCCCACGCAGTATAGAGTCCGATCAAGGCTCCCATTTTACAGGACGAGTAATGAGAAACATCCTCACAATTTTCGGCATAAAACAAAAGTTCCATATTGCACACCACCCCTAATCAAGCGGCATAGTAGAAAGAATGAACAGAACTTTAAAAGCGACCCTCAGGAAAATGGTGCAATAATACAACACCTGGGACACAGTTCTCCCATTTGCATTAATGTTCATTCGAAACACAGTATCCACGTCCACAGGATACACCCTCATGACTGGACGTCCCATGAAAGGCACAGAATATTCATTAGGACTGGATTTGGCCAGCCCCGCAGTCACCGCCCTCACGCATGAGAAAGCAGTGCAACAGATTTTAGAGAATGTGAAGGCAGCCCAGCTTGCAGCAGCCGTTAGACTAGGGCCACGCAAGAAGCAAAGCAAAGTTTGCTTCGATAAGACAGTACACGCCACAGTTTGTAGTAGGGCAGCAAGTTATGCTATCCCTATACAGCCCCAGTTCATTCCTTTCCCCCAAATTCGCCGGACGGTACTCCATCTCAGATAAAGTCAGCCCCTCTGTACAAAATCACCTATCCCAATGGCAAGTCTGTGTGGTTTCACATAAACCAGCTTAAGGCTTATGGCTCGGAGAACAACCATTCACACCACATCTCGCTTGCAGCAGCAGATGAGCACACCCCGCCCATGAACGACGTATTCCTACCCTCCCCCAACCTGTCCAGCCCGTCTTCAGACACGACTTCGACTCCACCCCCAGAGGCACAACCCCACCTCCCTTCCTTCAACCAGCAGCAACAGCGATAGCGATAGTGACAGCCCCAGCACACCACGCTACAATTTCACCCCTGCACCAGGCCCCACTCCCAGCACCTCCGAACATGATTCCAGCGACCCCTTCGAGATAACGTATATTAAAGCCCCTGATCCAGACCCACCGCCCGACGATTATGGATTAAACCCTTGCAGCTCCAACCTCGACACAAGATTCTGGCACCAAGACAATTCATTCAGGCTCATCCGGAATGATGAGATGGACCCCAATTCGCCCCAAGCAGCTTTAGCAAACCTACTCCAGTCAAGAGTATGGCAGCCGGGAGAAGGTGATGACCTAGAGTCTGACTCCCACCAAATGAATCCCTTTGCGACTCTGTTCACTTTAGAACAATGAGGTGTCTAGATGATGGTAAAAAAGGAACCGATGGAGATTTATGGTGTCCTTTCTGATGGAACCTACACCATGTTTGTTATGTATGTTTGTTTGTTATTGTGAATGTTAAATGTTGTTTGTTAATTTAAAGTTTACCATGGCCCCACGCCATCACTCTTTTAATGCCCGCTGGCAGTTAATGTAACAAGTTTGTCCACAGACAACCGTTCATAATTACTCTTCTGCTTTGAAGGTAGAAGTTAGCAACAAATGCAACCCCCACGACGACCACAGATTCTTACCGTTCTTGCCGGTCGCTCAGGCAGTGGAGAAACGGCACTGGTCCCCGCCCTGCCTGAGGACCCCCCTCTGGTCAGCTACGCTCTGGTAGAGCACATACGGCACTGGTCACCATCCTACCCAGGAATTCCACCCATTCTTACCCGCCGCAGCCCATACGCACCCCATTTTGGCACTTTTAGTTCAAAACTCTTCTGTTTGTTTATGGCAACCCTTTGTGTGTGTTTGTTTTGTTCTAATAAAGAAATGTAAAGCTCTGTGCTTGACTGCCAATCCAGAGAGACCTGCGTTGCTGCTATTGTACAGTTTAGAATGTTGTAAATTCTTCTGATTGATTAAGGATAGTTTGGTTAAGGACAGTTAGAGGTTCCAGTTTTTTATTTTGTAATGCATGCCTGAATGTCATAGCGCCCCGTAGAATTTTATCATGATGTATGTACATAAAATAATTTAGATAAAAGTTTCAATTCATAGGACAGAGTAGTGTAGAGCCTGTCATTGCTTATGGGCACCCGACTTCGGAGGAGAACGAAGAAGATGCAGTAATTTGATCCTTCACGCTTCGCGTTGAGGATCACAAGGAGGAAGTGTAGCCATCTGGGATGGCCACTTCCAGAATACAAAATGGATGTTTGTAAAGACTGCAGGGAACTATGGACAATGTTAAGAAAGCAGGCAGGCACAGAGCCTGTACGTGTATTGGGACCACAGCTCCCAGACGAGACTGAAACTGTAGGTCTATTAGTATATTGATGGCCCATCTCCGGGAACAAAGGAAAGACACTCAAGTAACCGATCTAGCTCCAGACCTCGCGGCGCCAGTTCCCCAAACCGAAAGCGCAAACAAAGCCAGGCCAACGGCCACCTAGGACACGCCCAGCCATCAGGGCACCTGCCCCTCTATTGGTCAAGATCAATACGAGTGATCAAGATACGGCCCAATTGATTGGGGCCAAGTTCAAGGCCCGCCCAAAAGCGCGCAAAGCCCCTTTCAGGTAAAAGAAGAAGGCCCCGAGAGAGAATCGCTCTCTTGGACTTGGCTCTCAAAGCGGAGAGACCCGTCCACCAGCTGTACCAGAAGCAAGTAAATCCAAGGTCAACGCTCGCTACCAGACGGATGACCTTAGCTGTTCTCCTTTACCACTTCGACCCCAGCAGCCTCAGATCCGAATAACGACCATTGTTCCTCTGACTGAGTGGGCACCCGAAGCCAAGTATAGGCTTTAGCATTAGAGATAATTTAGTATGTAGTTTTTTGTGCATGAGTAGATATTACTGTGTGTGTAAATAAATAGTATTGACTTTGAACTACTACCTGGTGTATCGGCTCTTTGATCAGTATTCGGGTTTGAACCTTGTGGCGGTATCAAAAGATACCTGCCGACTCTAAAGCAAACTTAATTAGGATTAAGGAAGGCGACCATATTGACCGCCATACTTAGAACCAAATAAATATAGCAACAATACACACAGACACAGACAAACAAACACAGAAGGGAAGAGAGGGACGAAATAATAAATAAAAGATAAAGAGTCTTTGTTTCAGATGGTTGTGTTTACGCACACCTTCCTTCAAACCAGGCTCTCAAGTGGAGGTCTCTCTTTTCCAGTCTTTGATGATTTTCACTAGCTTTTCTGGAGAAAACATGAAGAGAAAAAGCAGGTCCCTGTCCCTCAGCATCCAGGTCTCCAACTCTGCTTTCCGTAGGTCTCTGGAAATCATTCTACTTAGGCAGGATCTAATCACCACCTGCATTCGGGCAGAATACAGTCTTTTGGCCAATTTATTGGCCACCAGCCAACCAATTGAATAGTATCTCACCCTGTCTCTAGGGTGCCACAGAGTCTGAGTTCTGCTGCTCAAAAGCTAGCACCCATATACTATGTCGCAACTTTTTGAATTCCTCATTCTTTATGCGGCTTGAGTTAAAGATACATGTCCATTAAGCATCCATGGATCACAATTATAATAGCAAAAAAATAAAAAAAGAGGAAATAAGGGAATCATCAGGCAGGACCCTTACAATATTGACATTTCTTGCTGATCCTGTTTCTCATTCTCTCTGGTGTTGGAACACCTGAAGCCATGATGGTAACTGCTCATGTCTTTCCAATGAAACTGCAACAACTACTGTTGGTAGTTGAGATGTGACACAGCAGGAGTTGTGGTGGATTATCATTTGGTCCCGCAGCACAGTGAGGCCCGCCACTGTGTCAGAACAGTGAGGGAAGTCAATGAAACCTGACAGAGAAATCCTTCAGCACACTGAGCCCTTGCATCAAGGAGTTGTTCCCAGATTCAAAGCTGACAGCCAAGCCGTAGATATTCAACGCTATATCAAAAAGGGTCAGAATCTACAGGAGGTTCCTGCAGGTGAGAGCCAGCTGTCTTAGCCCCACCCCAGAGTCACATTACAGCTGCTCTTGCTCTTACTTACATTCATTCACATTTTCTACGTTGCCTTCTGAGCTGTCATCTGAATCGGTCAACACTTTCCACCAGCTCGAATCACAACTACCATGTCGTATCAAGGGATCTGTCAGAAACTCATCTGCTAGTGGAAGAAACACATGTCAATTAAATACCTTTGTTTGGGTAATGTGGAAATACTTGGCAGTTGTAAGGAACAAGGCAGGTGGTCTATATCTCCAATGACAATATATTAGGAATTCTATGCTGTGAATTTGACCACTTTCTATTATGAGGAAAGACTTGCTCTCTTATACTTTTCTTGACTTCCCTCCTAAGTTACTGTTCCCTATGTTTCAGATATTTGACGGTGGTATTCAGTGATTATCAGCTTGAAAGCTCGCAGGAGTTTCCAGAGCCCTTCTTTTCTTCCAGACTGGATGTATAGTTCTGTGTCGTCCCCAACATTAACTCCAGCTGTTACATTAAACTGATCTCCACTGTCGTGTTTGGAAACAATAACCCCAACTGTAACCCACCACCCTGACAAGAGGTACAGTGTGGGCGAGGGTAGTCATTATCTTGATTCTCAGTCACACTTTACCGCTTCAGAACACAAACCAGTACGGATTACTTGCCCCTCCCAAAGAAACTACAACAACTGTTGTTGACTGCTCGATATGGGGTGACCAATCACTGGGTCACACCAGGACTGGGGGACAGGGATGGAGGCTTGTCGGGCCAGGACAGGAGACTCGATAAAACTTTACATCGAGACAGGACACTCATGGAATTTAAGAAAGTTGGAGTTTCTTAGCCCACTGGGCCCCTGCACTTAGGGGTTTCCCCAGGTCAAAAGCACACAGCAAGCCCATGTTTCTCTCAGACCACAAGAAACAACATCCTAACCCACAAGGGTCATCTGCATTGAGGTCCCAGCCCCATTCGAGAGTCCATACTCTCAGGGCCCAGATGATAGCTTTCCTTTCTCTCACTTACAATGATCGAGAGAGTTTGCATCCCTCTTGGAGCTCATGTCCGCTTCATTCGCCGATTGTGGTTGACATGGTAACTCAGAACAATTGTCTGTCTCCAGACTATCCATCAGAAACTCTCCCGCTATTGAAAGAAACACACAGAAACATGTTGGCTGGGCTTTGGAAGGGGTGCAGCACATCCTATCCCTCCAGCAGTATATTGGAAACTTTATCCTGTCCATTTTATTAGCACTCTCTATTCTGGGTAAACACTTGTATTGTCGTTTCCTGATTTCCCTCCAAAGTCACCGTCATCTGTATTTCAGGTGTCTGACATTGGATATCAATCCGCTTGAGAGCAGGTGGGGATTTCCAGAGCCCACTTTCCCTGCGGGAGTGGGTGTACCGTTTCTGTATTGTCTGCAACATTTATATGTGCCTCCACTATAGTGTGTAGAAATATTTACTGCAACTGTAACCCACACCCTGAGAAGAGGCACATTGTGGATCAGGACAGTCTTTATTTCATAGAATTTACAGTGCAGAAGGAGGCCATTCGGCCCATCGAGTCTGCACCGGCTCTTGGAAAGAGCACCCTACCCAAGCCCACACCTCCACCCTATCCCCATAACCCAGTAACCCCACCCAACACTAAGGGCAATTTTGGACACTAAGGACAATTTAACACGGCCAATCCACCTAACCTGCACATCTTTGGACTGTGGGAGGAAACCGGAGCACCCAGAGGAAACCCACGCACACACGGGGAGGACGTGCAGACTCCACACAGACAGTGACCCAAGCCGGGAATCAAACCTGGGACCCTGGAGCTGTGAAGCAATTGTGCTATCCACTATGCTACCGTGCTGCCCCCTATCCTTTTCCTGATTCTCACTCACACTTTACCATTTCAGAGCTGCTGAAGCCAGGGTGGGAATCACTCGGTTCTTTCCAAAGAAACTGCAACTGCCACATTGGCAACTCCAGAGGAGACACAGCAAGAGCTGGGGAACTCATCCCAGTCCAATGCCTACACCAGAACCATTGATATCCAATACTGGATTTAAAAACAAGCACCGAGTCCAAAAGGAATTTCCTGCATCGGAGCCGAATCCAACCCGGACCTGCCTGAAGGAGTGGAAGGTGTGAGTGCCACGAGTATGTCTCGAAGATGCTGGCGGGGCTGGTGCCGGAAAGGGTGCTAGATAAGGTGCCGGAAGTGGACCAAGCGCATAGGTCCCCGAGGCAGAAGCCTAGAGCTGGGGTGCCGCCGCAGGCGGTGATCGTGAGACTCCACAAATTTGTGGAGAAAGAGAAGATTTTGCGATGGGCCAGGTAGAAGCGTATCTGCAACTGTGAGGGGAATAAGGTCCGAATTTATCAGGACATCGGAGCCGAGTTGGCAAAATGGCAGGCAGGCTTCAACAAGGCCAAGGCAGTGCTGTACCGGCGGCAGATCAGGTTTGGAGTGCTCTACCCGGCAAAATTATCGGAGGCCGGGAGTATTATTTTGAGACTCCAGAAGCGGCCGAAGACTTCATAAGGCGCATAAACCGGGGGAGAATTGAGCAGACATTGCTTGGGGACCAGGTGCTGGCACTTCGTAATGGTTGGGAGCATGTTTGAAGTAGGGGTAGGGATTGGGGGATTTTAGTCTTTTTTTGGGGGGGTTGCTGTTTACTGTTGGGATTGTAAGCGGTTGTAGGAAAGGAAAGTTTATGTGGGGATGGATGTTCCCACGCCCCCCTCTCCTGTTTTATGGGTCTGTTTGTGTTTATCATTTGTTTGTTTGCTTTTTGAGAAGGCTGCCTGGAGTTCAGGAGAAGTCTTTGTTTGGGTGGGCAAGGGTCACCAGGAAGCCTTCCTCCTTGAGCTGTGGGGTTGTGGGGGGGGGTCATTGGGAGGTGCCTTTGGGCAGGGGCTGCCGCACTAGCAGGTGATGCTGGTGAATGGAAATGAGGTAGTGGGGGAGAAGACCGAAAGGGGGGAGGGGAGGGGGGGGGGGGGGGGGGGAAAGATGGTCAGGGGTGGAGAAGGGGGCCATCTGGAATGGGCTAGGTATAGGGTGGAATTAAGAGGGCAGGAATTAAGTGGGGAAGGTGACAGATAATAGAGGGGATTGGAGGTGTAAGCTTCCGGTAATGTGGAATGTCCGGGAACTGAATGGGCCGGTTAAAAGGTCGCGGGTGCTTGCGCACCTCAGGAGCTTGAAAGCGGGGGTTGTCTTTCTGCAGGAGACACACCTCCGTGTGAAGGACCAGGTAAGGCTAAGGAAGGGGTGGGGCGGGCAGGTTTTCTACTCGGGGTTTGATTCGAAATCGAGGGGAGTGGCAATTTTAATGGAGTAAAAAAACGGGATTTGTGAGTGTGAAGGAGGTGAGGGATCCAGGTGGGAGATATGTGATTGTGAGTGGGGTATTGGAAGGGGCACCGATAGTGTTGGTAAATGTGTATCCCCAAAATTGGGATGATGTGGGTTTTATGAGGGAGTTGCTGGCAGCCATCCCGGATTTGGCCATGCCCCAGCTGACCTTGGGAGGAGATTTTAACTGTGTCCTAGAGCCGAGGGTAGATAGGTCGAGGCCCAGGTCGATGGGTAGAGTACAAATGGCAAGGGATCTGGGAGGGTTTATGGAGAGGATGGGTATGGTGGACCCATGGTGCTTTCAGAACCCAGCGGGAGGGAGTATTCCTCCTTTTCACACGTTTATAAGATGTATTCAAGGATTGAGTACGTTGTAGTGAGTCGGGTGATTTTGGTTAGGGTGGAGGGGGGCAGAGTATGCGGGGCTAGTTATCTCGGACCATGCACCCCACTAGCTGGAGATTCGGTTTAGATCGGGATCAGAGCAGAGGCCGGGGTGGGGGTTTGACTCGGGGTTGTTGGTGGATGGAGGTTTTGTGATAAGGTGCGGCATCGATTAAGGATTATGTGGAGTTGAATTAGAGTGGGGAGGTGTCAGAAGCACTGAAGGCAACGGTCCGGGGGAAATTATTTTGTTTAAGGCTTGTGCGGATAGGGAAAAACATGACCGTCTAGTGAGTGAGATAGTGGAGGTGGACAGGGTATATTCGAAGAGTGCCCACTGCGGAGGGATTGGCGAGCAGGAAAACGTTGCAGGGGCAGTTTGACAGGCTGACAACGGGGAGCGCAGTAGGGCAACTGGGTAAGGCAAGAGGGGTGCAATACGAGTATGGGGAAAAGGCGAGCCGCATGCTGGCGCACCAGCTGTGAAGGCAGGCCGCGTCGGAAATATTGAAGATACGGATTGGGGCTGGGGATGTGGTGTCGGAGCCAGGGAAGATAAACGAGGCGTTTTGGGAGTATTACCAGGGACTGTATGAGGCGGACCCGGGGGAGAGGAGGGGGACATGGGACAGTTTCTGGACGAGCTGGAATTTCCCCAGGTGCAGGAAGCAAAGAGGCAGGTGTTGGAGGAGCCCCTGGGACTGAGGGAGGCGCTGGATAGTATCAGGGGTGTGAAGTCATGGAGCCACATGGGCCGGATGGGTGCCCGGCGTAATTTTATAAGGAATTTGCGACGGACCTATCACCATATTTGTTGGGGGCGTTTCATGAAGCACTGGTGATGGGGGAGTTGCTGGAGACGATGATGCAGGCAGTAATCACACTAATCCCCAAAAAGGGGAAGGACCCGGTGGAATGTGGATCGTATAGGCCCGTATCACTATTGAACACGGATGTGAAAGCATTGACTTCGTTGTTGGCGGGGAGGATGGAGGATTGTGTCCCGGGGGTGGTTACAGAAGATCAAACAGGCTTCGTGAAGGGCAGGCAGCACGGGTAATATAAGAAGGCTATTGAATGTGGTGATGAATCCGTCGGGGGCTCTGGTACCGGAGGTTGTGGTGTCCATGGACGCGGAGAAGGAATTTGATCGGGTGGAGCGGCGGTACCTGTTCGAGGTTTTGGTTTGGGCCGAGATTTGTGGCATGGGTGCGGTTGCTGTATGTGGTACCAAGGGCGAGTGTGAGGACGAGTGATATGAGCTCATGAAGCTTTGACTGACACAGGGGTGCTCGCTGTCCCCATTATTGTTTGCGCTGGCCATGGAGCCAGCCGGGTGTCGCTCTGTGACGATGGCCTCTTGATGTATGTTTCGTATCCATTGGAGAGTATGGGAAGGATTATGGGCCTGCTGGGGAGGTTTGGAGAGTTCTCGGGGTACAAACTGAATGTCGGGAAAAGCAAGGTATTCCCGGCGAAAGAGCTGGGAAAGCGGGATGTAATTTACAGTAGCGAGGGATAGGTTTGGGTATTTGGGGATTCAGGTAGCAAGGGAATGGACGGGACTCCCTAAGTGGAACTTAACAACACTGGTGGAGAAGGCCAGGGAGGATTTTCAGAGGTGGGATACATTGTACTTAACGTTGGTGGGGAGGGTCCAAGTGGTGAAAATGAATATTCTGCCGAGGTTCATGTTTATCTTTCAGGCTCTTGAAATGAATGAAAATCGTTTATTGTCACGAGTAGGCTTCAAATGACATTACTGTAAAAAGCCCCTAGTCGCCACATTCTGGCGCCTGTTCGGGGAGGCTGGTTACGGGAAATGAACCGTGCTGCTGGCCTGCCTTGGTCTGCTTTCAAAGCCAGCGACTTAGCCCTGTGCTAAACCAGCCCCTCCGTGATAAACCAGCCCTTTCCGATCTTTATACCAAAGGCCTTTTTTCGGAAAGTGGACACGATCATTTTGGACATTGTGTGGAGCAGGAAGATTCAGAGGGTGGGGAGGACCCTGGTACAGAGGCAGCAGGGTGGGTTGACGTTGCTGAACTTGCTTCATTATTATTGGGTGGCGAATGTTAGACGTTTAGCTGCTGTTGTATAAAGAGTCAAAGCTTCTGCTCCTTTTCCACAAACACCTTTATTTTACTTTAACAGACTCTGCACAAAACTCTATCTTCACATCACCAACACAAAGGCCACCTGAAGCCTCTTTACATATCAGTGTCAATTATTGGATACTTGACATAAATGAGACAACTAATTGGAATGTCTTTTAACCCATTACTTAACAGTCTCTCCTTTCTTGGAGAAAAAAAAATTAGTTGAAAACAAAATTACAAGAAACTCAAAAATACACACGCAATTTCCCCCCTTCTCTTTTTTTTTCGGAAGAAAAAAAAGTCATAGAAACAGGTGCCCTTCATTAACAATATCCAAAGGTTTCTGTGAACAAGCCCCTCTTTTTGCAAAACTGTCTGACAATTGATAGCTACTATCGACCCATTTAATTTTTGCTATCTCCCCTCTGTCCAACATCTGCTTCAAACTGGCGATGTCTATCTTTAATCTTTTTTCATTAATACTTTTTGTAGAGTGCACAATTTCCCACAGGGATTTATTGTCAATGTGACATTCAATAGGTATATTACCCAAATCCCCTAATCCCAAAATTTCTGTCAATATCGGAGATATATAAAAGGCCATATCCACCGCCTCTACAAGGCCTTAACGTCTCAGCAGACAAAGTGCTTTTGACCACTCTCCTTATTTTCTTCGTTTCCCACACAAGAGGGCAACATTTACCATTGTTCCCCAAAAGCAAAATTATAAAACCTCCTGCGCTTGAAATCCCATCACATAAATTTGCATAGGACACATCACTATAAACTTCACTATAAACTATGAGTTTCAAGTGCCCAAGATCACCTAAAACCGGCAATCTCAAAACACACTTCTGCATTTTTAGTTCGACTAATGCTTTATTTGCTCTTATTATGTCTTCCACTTTGGGATCATTCATTCTTGTATTCAACTCTAAGACATCAAAACTCACGTCCGGTCTAGTCTGTCTACCTAACTTTGGCCATCTGGGATGGCCACTTCCCTATTACAAAATGGACACTTTGCAAAGATTGCAGAGAAAATGGACAGTTCTGAGAAAGCAAGCAGGTGCAAGGTTTGTCTGTTGATTGGAGCCGTAGCTCCCAGACAAGACCGATACTGCAAAACTATTACCATACTAATGAGCCATCCCCAGGGACAAAAAGGTAACCTTTAAGTAAACAATACCAGGATAGACACCCCGGCACCAGAGGAGACCAGAACAAAGCAGGCCAACGGCCACCTAGGACACGCCCAGCAATCAGGGCACCCACCCCTCTATTGGAGGAAATTGATAGGAATGATTGGGAAACGGCCCAATTAATTGGGGCCAAGTTCAAAGCCCGCCCAAAAGCGCGCAAAGCCCCTTTTGGGTATAAGAAGAATCCCCCAAGAGAGAATCGCTCTCATGGCTCCGGCTCTCACCAAGGAGAGACCTGCCAAAGCAACATCAGAACAAGTCCAAGGTCAACGCACGCTACGAGACAGACGCTCCTAGCTGTTATTCCGTACCAATTCGACCCCAGCAGCCTCAGAACCGAACAACGGCCATTGTTCCTCTGACTGAGTGGGCACCCGAAGCTAAGTATAGGCTTTTAGCAGTAGTGATAGTTTAGTTTGTAGAGTTTTATGCATGAGTATATTTGACTGTGTGTGTAAATAAATGAGCATTGAGTTTGAACTTACTAACTGGTGTATCGAGTCTTTGTATCGAGTATTCGGTTTTGAACCTTGTGGCGGTATCGAAAGAACCCTGGCGTCTCTAGAGCAAACGTAATTAGAATTAAGGATGGCGACCATATTGGCTGCCATATTCAGAGCCAAATTAAGAGAAACACAATTAGCAACATTTACTGGCGACATCTGATGGGACTCGACTTAGAAGTGGCCTAACCACTCCGAGAGAACCCAAATTTGAATTGGAATCCAATTGGAAACAGAAAACCACAAGTGAAAGAACAATACTAATCAAACT
Source organism: Scyliorhinus torazame (assembly GCF_047496885.1). Classification (NCBI taxonomy): domain Eukaryota; kingdom Metazoa; phylum Chordata; class Chondrichthyes; order Carcharhiniformes; family Scyliorhinidae; genus Scyliorhinus; species Scyliorhinus torazame. The sequence continues at coordinate 92,621,023 of NC_092718.1, forward strand.
TCCGAGATTCGGAAGTGTGTTAATGCATGCGTACTAACAGGGATATAAGGTAAACCCGAGAGATTTTGTTGCGTAAAACTGTCGGGAGTTTTGTAGGCCACAAATTAGCATAAGCCATACCCATGTTTACATCACCACTTTATCACCCCCTGTTCCAAATTCAGTAGAGAACCCAGATAGAGAAAATGGCAATGACGGCAATGGAACGCCTTATGAACCCCCAGGAATTTGAGGTCGCAGCGACCAGTAGAGTAGGACAGTGTCCCGTTTGGAAGAGGAAATCAGAAAGTACCTCAAAGGGAAAGGATGGCCCCTTTGGAGTGAATTCTGCGCGAATGATGAAACAGGTCCCGGGTGTATAGGACATACTTGGTGGGAGAACCTGTCAGAGATCCACAAGAAGAACTTAGGGAAAGCTAGCAAGCCAATGGCAATCGTGTCCTGCTTGGCATAATTGCGAGGCATAGAGGAGGTTGTTAGGACGCTCCGTAGAGAGATAGAGGAGAGAGAGACAGAAATAGTGAGGGAGATGTGAGCGAGTTTGAGAAAGAGAATAAAGATTTGAGAGAACAGTTAGCAGCGAGGGACAGAGAGGTGGATGATGCCAAGAGAGCACACCAATCTTGTCTCGCCCATTTGAGTAGTTTTCAGACCCAGTAAAAGGCCTACCAGGACACGTAACGTGCGGTCTTGGTAAGACAAGGCTTGTTCAACTTCCCGAGTACCCCTTCTGTGTTAGCTGCCTCTTTAGGAGGACGGAGAAAAATGTCTCTCTGGAGCTGATGCCCCTGCAAAAAGGCAGCTTTTATATCTATAGATTTGCATTCCCATGCCTTTGTGGCCAATAGAGCCAAGAAGGTCTTTAAAATAACCTTTCCTGCCGTTGGTGAAGCTACCCTTAAATCCTGATCTTCTACGTTTTCTTCAAATCCCCTTGCCACAAGCCTAGCCTTTGCCTTACAAGTTCCTTCCGGAAGAACCTTTTCCGTGCAAATCCATCTGTGAATTGAGCTCTTTGTTCCCCATCGGGTACTTCCGTGTATACCCCAAATTCACTCCAACTATGCAGTTCTTGCTGTTTGACATCTTTGATAACTTTTCCATCTAATTTATTGGAAAACACCAAAATCTCACATGAATGTGGGCTTCTACTCCTATTAGTATGTAGTCTTACTCATGTTCCGAGATCTTGATAAACTACGTCCCCTCTCCCACCTGGTATCTCGTTCTGTACTGCTACTGCTTGATCTTTCCCCTCTGCTGTGGGATGTCCTTTCAATAGTTCTCAACCTTTTCCTGCGGACCTGTTCACTATCTGATGTACTATCTGAACGGGTACTGCATTTCTCTGCCCTCCATTTTTGAACTTCGTTTTCCCAATCCATTGTCTTGACTCCCTCCCCTGAATGTTGTACATTCAACCAATGTTTATACTTTCCAGTGGCTTTCCCTGCTCCACTAATAACAGTTGCATCCTTCCATTGACTAGACCCTTTCGGCAAGTATGTTACTTTTGCACCAACTTTTGGCAGTTGTCCTTTCGGAAAAATGGCCTGTTCTAATTCATCAGAAGTGTTGTGTTCCTCTACAGAAACCCTGTCTATATCAGTTAATTGGTCCTTATAGTTCTGTAACACATGCGTACCAGATGACTCTGGTTCCTCGGCATGTCTGTCTGCTCAGTCTAAATTTGAACATTTGTAAACTGTACCCATTATCCTTGATGAATGTACCCTAACAGTTTGATTGCCATGTTGCAAAATAATTGTTTTGCCATCTATGCCTATGATCTTCCCCAGGCTTTTCCATTCATTAAAATTGTCTCTCTTATAGTATACTATGTCTCCTTGCTACAAAACGGTATTTGATGGCCATACATTATGTCTTAAAGCGCTGCGAATTCTTTCAGAGACTTCGGCTTCCAAAAAAGCTTGTCTACTGCTATGTAATGCATTTAAATGCTCAGCAAAGGCAGAGCTAATTGTAGTCCTTTCCCAAGCTGGAGGCTGGTCATCTAAAATGGACAGAATTTTAGGATTTCTACCAAATACTAATTGATAGGGACTGTAGCCCCCAACCATTTGCAATGAATTCTTTGCCCATGCAAAAGTTGAATTTAGCTTGCAGTTTGGTCTATCTGCCAAAATTTTCCGGAGCAGGTCATCTATTACCGCATGGTTTCTTTCTCACACACCATTACTAAAAGGGCTTTCCGCAGCCGTATTCATAACTGTGATATTCACTTTTTCACACATATCCCGAAACTCATCATTGCAAATTCTCCCCCATTGTCCGTAAGGAATTTTGCCTTTGGGTCCATTCCTGTCCCTATCCATTTTTCCATGATTTGATCCAGAATTACTCTCTTTTCTTTACTTCGTTCACTTGTTGATAGACTAAATCAGGTTGCTAAATCTACAAAATGCAAAATAAATATTTTATTGGCTTTATCCCAGATCTTAAGATCCATGGCCACAATGTCGTTAAAATCTCTGGCCAAAGGTAGGGTTACGATCGGTCGTGCTGGTGCCCTTCTGTACTTCCTACAAACTTCACAGCGATCACTAACCTGTTCTATCGGTTTAGTATAGTCTTCATCCCTTACCCCTGCATCATTTAATAAATTTTTCAGCCTCCGAGAAGACGGATGCGCAAATTGCCTATGCAGTTTTAATACAAGCTTTTTATCAGCTAAAGTCACATTTTCAACTGCCATTAACACATCCTTAACAACCGTACTTGAAATATTAATTGTCAGTAATGGGATACAATAGTGTCCCGACTGTGTAAATTGTAAGTCCACTGTCTTTCCAAAAACTGTTGCCTTATCCTGTTCCATATCCAGTTTCACGAGTGCTTTCTTCATCGACGGTCTGCTCAGAAGCAAAGGTATCTCACTTGATACAACATCCGTGCTCATGAAATGATTCACTCCGGCAATATTGCAAGGGATCGCCACTCCTTTCAGCGACTTCAGAGTATTATCATGCCCAAACCTGAAACTTGTGGAACTTTCAAATTCCTTAATCTTGTTACGATTTTCAGCATTCAAGGGGTCCAGGTAACATTTGAACCAGTCAATTCCACGCACAGTATATGTGCAGCCACTGTCCAATACAGCACAATTGAAGGATTCTGCAACCAACACCCTCATTACTGGCGTAAAACTGCTTGTTAATATGACAATGCCTTCTTCCTGGTCACTTATCTTTTTCCTCTTCTGACTCTTCCGTGTCATGTGTCGCTTCGAACACTATTATAACGTGTTGGACAGTTGAAAGCATAATGGTATTGAGAGTCACATCGAAAACATCTGGGCATTTCTGGGGTACATCTTCCTATTGTAGGTTCTAACTGGGTTTCTGTCTTCATAATTTCCGGGTCCCGATCTCCTTCTATAGTCTTGGAACCGGTTTGTAGCTGTGCGATTTCGCCATCCTGTGAGCAGTGTATCTTTCATATTCTGCTTTATTGCAGACTGACCTATTTGGGCCATCAAAGCCATCGGAATTGAATGTTTCCCCAGAAACCTTTTTAAAGCTTCTGTCATCTGATCAAATAAGGTATCCTTATCCGCAAACTGAACTCCTGTCAAAACCAGGAGCCTATCCATGTTGCTCACTCTAGCAGTCAAGTAATTTAAAGGCCAACGCAGACTGTGGAAATTCCAGGTTGTGTTTCTGCAGCCTTTTATATAGTCTGCCAAATTCCATTATATAGTCTTCCATGGAGAAATCATCTATTTTCCTGAACCTATCAAAATCCTACTATGCTTCATACACACTTAACAAGTCATCATTTTTATAAATCTTATCCATAAAACGTAATAGAGTCTCCAGACTTTCTTCTGAGTCTAATTGTTCCAATTCCAGCTCAGAAAACACTTTGCTTCAGATTTTACTTTCATAAGGTAGAGAAAGAGCCAATGCCATACCTTGTTTTCTCTTTCCCAAGGCAGTTACCTTAGTCCACATAACTACTGCACTTCTCCATTGGTATTACGATCCCCTTTCAGAAAATAAGGGAGAGTAGTCATATCCGGCCATCTTTATCCTAGGTTCAGCCATATATTCTTTTTTTTCTTCTCACTCACTCCTTGGTTGGGTCTGGAAGAGTTGTATCTTTTAACCCTTCACATTTGCACAGCAACCATCCTCTGCTACCATTTGTTATACGTTTAGCTGCTGTTGTATAAAGAGTCAAAGGTTCTGCTCCTTTTCCACAAACACCTTTATTTCACTTTAACAGACTCTGCACAAAACTCTATCTTCACATCACCTAACACAAAGGCCACCTGAAGCCTCTTTATATATCAGTGCCAATTATTGGATCAATGAAACATCGAATTGGAATGTTTCTTAACCCATTCCATTACTTAACACCGAATGTGGACAGGATACGGCGGTGGTGGGAAGGAGAAGGGTAGAGTGGGTTAGGATGGAGGAGGAATCTTGTCAGGGGTCTAGTTTGAGGGCAGTGGTGATGACAGCGTTGCCAATGGCTCCAAGTAGGTATTCAGGGAGCCTGGTAGTGCAGTCCAAGGTGAAGATATGGAATCAGTTGAGGAGTCATTTTAGGGTGGAAGGGATGTTGGTGTTAACGTCGCTGTGCAAGAATCGTGGGTTTGAGCTAGGGGAGATGGATAATGTATACAGGAGGTGGAGGGAAGTGGGGCTGGTCAAGGTGCAGGATCTGTATTTGGAGGAAATGTTCGCCAGTCAGGAGGAGCTAAGGGCGAAGGTAGAGCTGCCGAGGGAGAGTGAGTTCAGGTATCTGCAGGTTAGGGACTTTGCGCGAAAGGTCTGGAGGGGGTTCCCTAGGTTGCTGGGATACACCCTGCTGAAAGGGGAAGGGAAGAATTGGGGATATATACAGGTGGTTGGGGAGCAGGGAGGCGAGCGGGTGGTGAAAATCAAGGAAAAATGGGAAGCGGAGTTGGGAGGGGAGATCAATGGGGGAGTATGGAGCGAGGCACTGCCTTGAATAAACCAGACCTCCACTTGTGCAAGGATGAGCCTGATACATTTTAAGGTGGTGCACAGGGTGCATATGACTTGGGCGAGAATGAGTGGGTTCTTTCAGGGGGTAGCAGATGAGTGTGAGAGGTGTAGGCAGGAGTCCAGCGAATCTCGCACACATGTTTTGGGGTTACAAGAAATTGGGAAGACTCTAGGCAGGAGTGTTCGCGGTCTTAGCCAGGATAGTAGAGGAGGAGGTGGACCCGTGGGTTTCAGAGAAGCCAGAGCTCATGGAAAGGTGGAAGGCCGATGTCGTGGCCTTCGCCTCTCTCATTGCACGGCAGCCAATTTTACTGGCGCGTCGGTCGGCACTCCTGCAATTGGAGAAGATAAAGTATGAGTTAAGGGGCTCTGAGTGAAAACAGCGCGAGAGGAGAGACAGCCGGGACAGTGAAAACAGCGCGGGAAGAGAGACAGCCGGGACAGTCAAAACAGCGCGGGAGGAGAGACAGCCGGGACGCTGAAAACAGCGCGAGAGGAGAGACAGCTGGGAGAGTGAAAACAGCGCGGGAGGAGAGACAGCCAGGAGTGCGAAAGCAGCGCGAGAGGAGAGACAGCCGGGACAGTGAAAACAGCGCGGGAGGAGAGACAACCAGGACAGTGAAAACAGCGTGGGAGGAGAGACAGCCGGGACAGTGAAAACAGCGCGGGAGGAGAGACAGCCGGGAGAGTGAAAACAGCACGAGAGGATAGACAGCCGGGACAGTGAAAACAGCGTGGGAGGAGAGACAGAATAATCGAAAATATGGCATGCTTGCCTTCATCAGCTGGGGCATTGAGTACAGGAATTGGGAAATCATGTTGCAGTTATATAAACCCTTGGTTAGGGCGCATTTGGAGTTTTGCATGCAGTTCTGGTCATTATCAGAAGGACTTGGATGCTTTGGAGAGAGTTCAAAGAAGGTTCACCAGGATACAGCCTGGTCTCGAGGGTGTTGGCTTTGAGGAGAGGTTGAATAAACTTGATTATTTTCACTGGAAAGACGGAAGCTGAGAGACCCGATAGGCGTCTACAAAATTATGAGAGGCACAGACAGGTTGGATATTCAGAGGCTTTTCCCAAGGGTGGAAATGTCAATTACAAGGGGGCATAGGTTCAAGGAGGGGGGTGAAGTTTAAGGGAGATGTGCAGGGTAAGTTTTCACGCAGAGAATGGTGGGTGGCACTACCACAGGATGTGGTGAAAGCAGGCACAGTAGCAACATTTAAGAGGCATCTGGATGGGTACATGCACAGAGAGGAAATAGAGGGATAGCGGACCGAGTAAGGACAGAAGTTTTTTTTTTAGTTAAATCATCATGATCGGCACAGGCTTGGGGGGCCAAAGGGCCTGTTCTTGTGCTGTACTTTTCTTTGTTCTTTGTAATGTCCTAGGCCCAACCATCTTCACCTGCTTCAATTACCTTCCTTCCATCATAAGGTCAAATGTGGGGATGTTCGCTGATGATTACACAATGTTCAGCACCATTCATGACTCCTCAGATACTGAAGCAGTTCATGTCCAAATGCAGCAAGATCCAGAGAATATCCAGGCTTGGGCTGGCAAGTGGAAAGTAATATTCATGCCACAGAAGTGCCAGGAAATGACCATTTCCAACAAGTAAGTAAGTAACTATCGTTCCTTGACATTCAATGGGATTACTATCGCTGAATCCCCCACTATCAACATCCTGGGGATTACATTGACCAGAAATTGAACTAGACCAGCCATATAAATACTGTGGCTGCAAGGTCAGATCAAAGATTAGAAATCCTACAACGAGTAACTCACCTCCTAATCTCCCAAATTCTGACCACCATCTACAAGACACAAGTCAGGAGTGTAATGGAATAGTCTCCACTTGCCTGGACGAGTAAAGCTTCAACAAAACCCGGCATCCTAGGGGCTTTTCACAGTAACTTCACTGAAGCCTACTTGTGACAGTAAGCAATTATCATCATCATCAAGGACAAGGCAGCCCGCTTGATTCTACCCCTTCCAAAGAACAGCACAGCACAGGAACAGGCCCTTCGGCCCTTCGGCCCTCCAACCTGCACCGATCATAAACATCTATCCACAGATGGACAGTGGCAGCCATATATTGCATCTACTGCCGGAACTCACCAAGGTTCTTTAGGCAGCACCAAATCCACCATCACTACCATCACGAAGAACACCAGCACCTGGAGGTTCTTCCCCAAGTCACTCACAATTCTGATTTGGAAATATATTGTCATTCCTTCACAGTTACAGGTGAACATCCTGGAATTCCCTCCCTAACAGCACTGTGGGTCTACCTACACCTCAGGGATTGCAGTGGTTCAAGGTGACAGCACACCACCACCTACTGAAGGGCAATAAATGCTAGCCAGCGATGCCCACATTCCATAAAACACATTTTTAAAAAGTAACGGGGAAGGAAGAGATAGAGTTTTTCTATCCCTCAATAACAGCATATTGGGAATTCTATCCTGTTCATTTTATCAACACCCGCCATTCTGGGTAAAGTCGGTTGTGCTTTTCCTTCTCAGTCAAGGTCATCTACGTTTCAGATATCTGAAACTGAATATAGCAAACAGCTGGAGAGCAGTTTCCAGAGTCCTCATTAAGTGTGTCGCAGATATTGTGTGTGGAAGCATTAGGTCCAACAGGCACCCACACTCCAGGAAAAGGCACATTGTGGCGCAGGATAGTCATAACCTTGACATGCCCTGGGTAGGGCGTGGTATCCGTGGGATTACAGAAAGAGGTACATCGGCCCATCGACTCCGTTTTCTCGGCGGGTGGACTGTCCGAGATCCGAATAATGCAACATGATCGTAGCTTTCCGATACCTCCTCAAATAATGGGGCGTACCAGAGTTCCCTATCAGCATGAATTCGGATCTCCTACCTTAATATTCTGCCCCCAGTCTCTACCTCTTTACTGCTGCTGGACTGAACAAAACTCACTCTCTGCTAACTGTCTGATTGGATAAGATTCATGTCAACCACTCGTCTGCCCGCCAATCAATGAGTAGCATGGGCGGGGAGGATGAAACCCCGCCCTCGATTATCCCTGATTGGTGGGAAATCCCAAATCTGTGATTGCTCATTGGCCTGTCTGTCCTGCCAATGAGTCGAGTCTGTTGGGTCGAAATTCCAGCTGATTCCTCGTTTTAAAAAGTAGGGTTTAGGGTGGGGTTAGTCATCCAATCCTCAGTCTCGAATGTTTATCTTCCTTCTTGATTCTAAAGTATCACAGCACAAGTTAAGGAACCCATTCAGCTCATCATTGAAAGATCTATGCAATTAATCCCACGCCACCTGTCTTTTACTTGGGGACCTGCATGATTCTCCCTTCCAATATTCCAGTTCCGTTTTTGAAACTTTGTGATTCCACGGGTAGTTCATTTTCATTTAGGGTCCTGGAGGTCTATAGCACAGAAAAGGTCACCTAAGTATTCGAATCTCATTTTCTAGCAGTTGGCTCATAACCTAAAAATAGTGAAAAATGAAATGAAAATCGCTTATTGTTACAAGTAGGCTTCAATGAAGTTACTGTGAAAAGCCCCTAGTCGCCACATTCTGGCGCCTGTTCGGGGAGGCCCGAAGTGCACATCTAAAGACATATTAAATGTTATGAGGGTCTCTGCTTCCACCACCCTTTTAGGTAGTTAGTTCCAGACTCTCACCACCCTCTGGGCGAAAACTTCCTGCCCCTTACCTTAAATCTATCCCCCTAATCATTAATCCCAGAACCAAGGGGGAAAGTTTCTTCCTGTCTATCTACCCATAATTTTATACATCTCAATCATGCCTCCTCAGTCTCCTCTGCTTGAAGGAAAACAACACCAGTCTATCCAATCTCTCTGCATAAATAAAAGTCTCCAGGCCAGGCAACATCCTGGTAAATCTCCTCTGCACTCTTTCCTGTTCTATCACATCCCTCCTATAATGTGGATTCCAGAACTGCACACAATACTCTAGCTGTGGCCTAACCAACGTTTTATACAGTTCCAGCATAACCTTCTGCTCGTAAACTCTGTGCCTCGGCCACTTTATCCACCTGCCACCTTAAGGGACCGGTGTACATGCACACTGTTAGAGGCAAAAATATTCACACGAAGGCCTTTTGGATGAGTAAAGAAGCAGTTTATTATATCAGAATTCTGGGAGAAAGGCCTGAGGCTCTGCAGCCTTTGCTCAGTACTCTTTCTCACTTGAGCTAAGGTTCACATGGGTTAATGTACAGATTCGAAAGGGAGATCAGTTTGTAATCTCATTTACATTCAGCCAATCACCTTTATTCACGTCACAATTCATTACATGCAACTAATTAGTCCTCCATTATCTCAGTCCCTGCCATAAATGGTTATTAGTTTGTAATCTACAGCCTTTTCCTGTTGTTGCTAATTCTTCAGCTTGTGGCTAGCCGGGCAGAGCAGGGATATCTTAAGGCATTCAGACTTTGGGCAAAGTTTGTTAATAGCCCATTGTCTCTGAGGAAGCACCTGGCGATGAGTCATTTGTTTTGCACACAGGGCTGTTATTCCAGTAGCAGACACAGAAAGTACATCGAACTGCAGAGTTAGATACAATTTGCAACATAGTTAAGAATTAGTTATATATTGTAAAAAGCAGGATTTCCCACCAACATGTCCCACAATCATATAATGTGAGAGACAAAATTTTCTCACCAACAGTATCAACTCCAATTTGGCATTTTGTCTGATTGAGCTTCAGGCCATATTTTTACCCTTTGTAGTACTCGAAGTAGCCTTTAACCATGCTCCTCCATGTGATCCCCAGATTATGATGTTATCGATGTAAACGCGGACACCTGGTAATCCTTCCACTACATCAAGCACTGAGTGCTGACTGGGTTGCATTTGAGTGCTATAGTGAGAGTTTGGTGACTGAGGGATATTAAGGATTGATTTTTATTTAAAGTCTAGTCTTTCTTTTATTTAGTAAATTATCTTAAAAGTTGCTGTTTGGGTTAGAAGGAGAGTTTTAAACCAGCTTTAAACAATTTAATCATGCTCTACTTGCAGTTTCAGCTAGTTAATTGGATTAAGCCAGTTTTCAGAGGCTAGGGTCAGGCAATATAAAGTTGAGCCATCTTACAGTGCTAACTTTATTTGCACTGAGTGCTGACTGGGTTGCATTAGAGTGCTATAGTGAGTTTGGTGACTGAGGGATATTAAGGGGTCAGTTTTATCTTAAGTCCAGTCTTTCTTTTATTTAGTAAATCAACTTAAAAGTTGCTGTTTGGGTTAGAAGAAGGTGAGTTTTAAACCAGCTTTAAACAGAGTTTACTCAGGCTGTACTTACAGCTGCAACTTGTTAATTAGTTAATTGGATTAAGCCAGTTTTCAGAGGCTGGAGTCAGACAGTATAAAGGTGATCCATCTTACAGTGCTGAGTTTGTTTGCACCGAGTGCTGAATTTAGGTGCATTTGAGTGCTATAGTGAGAGTTTGGTGACTGAGGGAGTTAGGTGAGGAGGGAGCAAGGTGCTCCTTTCATTTCCTGCATTTCCTCAAAGAGCATGAAGGGAGCCAGGAGTTTATAGAGATTGCAGCTGACTGGGAGTAGAGTCGGAGGGTGGAGTTCCAGTTGGGTCACAGTGCAGCTACATTCTGTAAGGTAAGAGTTGTTTTATTTTTTTTTTAGTTTTGTTTGTGTTTTTTGGGGGCAGCAAGCTATCTTTGTATCATTTAGCAGAATCACCAATTTTAGAGGGTTCACTTGAGAGAGTAGCAGCAGTGTATATATATGTTTTTTTTTAAGGGCCTAACATGTGTTTAATCTGTATTTTCCTTTTAAATCTCTTTGGGAATTCAGATCAGAGGGAATGGAAGCTAAGGCAGTTGCATGCTCCTCCTGTAGGATGTGGGTGGTGAGGGCCACCACTGGTGTCCTCACTGACTACACCTGCGGGAAGTGCACCCAACTCCAATCCTTCAGAGACTGCATCAGGGAACTGGAGCTGGAGCTGGATGAACTTTGGATCATCAGGAAAGCAGAGGGTGCGATAGAAAGGAGTTACCCACAAGAGTAGCTGGGTTACAGTCAGGGGAAGGGAAAGGAACAGGCAGATAGTGCAGGGATCCCCCGTGGCCATTCCCCTTCAAAACAAGTATACCGTTTTGGATGCTGTTGGGGGAGACGATCTACTAGGGGAAGGCCCTAGTGGCCAGGTCTCTGGCACTGAGCCTGGCTCTGTGGCTCAGAAGGGAAGAGGGGAGAATAGAAAAGCGATAGTGATAGGAGACACAATGGTTAGGGGGACGGATAGGCGATTCTGTGGTCATGAACGAGATTCCCAGAAGGTGTGTTGCCTCCCGGGTGCCAGGGTCAGAGATGTCTCAGATCGAGTCTACAGGATTCTTAAGGGAGAGGGGGAGCAACCAGAAGTCGTGGTGGACATAGGCACCAACGACATAGCTGAGAAAAGGGATGAGGATCTAAAAAGTGATTTTAGGGAGTTAGGTTGGAAGCTCATGAGCAGGACAAGTAGAGTAGTGATCTCAGGTTTGCTACCGGTGCCACGTGCAAGTGAGGCAAGGAACAGAGAGTGAGTGCAGCTGAACACGTGGCTACAGGGCTGGTGCAGGAGAGAAGGCTTCAGATATGTGGACCATTGGGATACCTTCTGGGGAAGGTGGGACCTGTATATGAAGGATGGATTGAACCTAAACTGTAGGGGCATCAATATCCTGGGTGGGAGGTTTGCTAGAGCTCTTCGGGAGGGTTTAAACTAGTTTGGCAGGAGGATGGGAACCAGAGCTATGGATCAGAGGATAGGGTAGCTGTTGAACAGGCAGAAATAGTATGCAGTGAGTCTGTGAGGAAGGATAGACAGTTGATGGGGCAAAGTTGCACTCAGTGGAATGAATTAAAGTGTGTCTGTTTCAATGCAAGGAGTGTCAGGAATAAGGGAGATGAACTGAGAGCATGGACCAGTACTTGGAACTACGATATTATGGCCATTACGGAGACATGGATTTCACAGGAGCAGGAATGGTTGTTAGATGCTCCGGGGTTTAGATGTTTTAATAAGAATAGGGAGGGAGGTAAAAGAGGAGGGGGAGTAGCACTGTTAACTAGGGAGTGCATCACAGCTGCAGAAAAGGAGGTAGTCGAGGAGAGTTTGTCTACTGAGTCAATATGGGTGGAAGTCAGAAACAAGAAAGGAGCTGTCACTTTATTGGGAGTTTTCTATAGACCACCACCCAATAGCAGCAGAGAGATGGAGGAACAGATTGGGCGGCAGATCTTGGAAAGGTACAGAAGTAACAGAGTTGTTGTTATGGGTGACTTCAACTTCCCTAGTATTGACTGGAACCTCCTTACTGCAAATGGTTTGGATGGAGCAGATTTTGTCAGGTGTGTCCAGGAAGGATTCCTGACTCAATATGAAGATACACCGACTAGGGGAGAGACCATATTGGATTTGGTGCTTGGCAACGAACCAGACCAGGTGTCAGATGTCTCGGTGGGAGTGCATTTTGGTGCCAGTGACCACAATCCCTTAACCTTTGCCATAGTCATGGAGAGGGATAGGACAGACCGTATGGGAAGGTAGTTAATTGGGGAAGGGGAAATTATACTGTTATTAGACAGGAGCTGAGGAGCATAAAGTGGGAGCAGTTCTCAGGGAAATACACAACAGAAATGTGGAGGTTGTTTAAGGAGCACTTGCTGCAAGTGCTAGATAGTTTCGTCCCACTGAGACGAGGAAGGAATGGTAAGGTGAAGGAGCCTTGGGTGAAAAGAGAAGTGGAGCTTCTAGTCAAGAGGAAGAAGGACGCTTATGTAAAGTTGAGGAAGCAAGGATCTGTCACAGCTCTAGAGGGTTACAAGGTAGCCAGGAAGGAACTCAAAAATGCACTTAGGCGAGCTAGAAGGGGTCATGAAAAAGCCCTGGCGGGAAGGATTAGGGAAAAACCCAAGGGGTTCTACACTAATGTGAGAAATAAAAGGATGATCAGAGTGAGAGTAGGGCCGATTAAGGATAGTGGAGGGAACTTGCGTCCAGAGTCTGAGGAGATAGGGGAGGCCCTAATTGAATATTTTGCTTCAGTATTCACTAGAGACAGGGACCTTGTTGCTCAGGAGAACAGTGTGAACCAGGTTAATAGACTCAAACAGGTTGATATTAAGAAGGAGGATGTGCTGGAAATTTTGTAAAGCATCAGGATAGATAAGTCCGCTGGAACTGACGGGATATACGCAAGGTTACTATGGGAGGAGATTGCTGCACCGTTGGCAATGATCTTTGCGTCCTCACTCTCCACTGGAGTAGTACCGGATGATTGGAGTGAAGCGAATGTTGTTCCCCTGTTCAAGAAAGGGTTCCCCTGTTCACCTGAGGAAGGAGCAGCGCTCCGAAAGCTAGTGACATCGAAACAAACCTGTTGGACTTTAACCTGGTGTTGTAAGACTTCTTACTGTGCTCACCCCAGTCCAACGCCGGCATCTCCACATCAAGAAAGGGAATAGGGAAATCCCTGGGAATTACAGACCAGTCAGTCTTACGTCTGTGGTGAACAAAATATTGGAAAGGATTCTGAGAGATAGGGGGCGGGATTCTCCGAGGCCGCGCTGGGTCGGAGAACCGGCGCCATTGGCGCCAGCGAGGCACCGGTCGGGGGCAGCTCTCTCCCCCCCCCCTCCCCCCCACACCCAACAGCGATTCTCCACCCGGGATGGGCCGAGCGGCTGTACGAAAAAACCCGAATCCCGCTGGTGCCGTTCTAACCTGGTCTTATCCGGTGGGACCTCGGCGTGAATGGATCCGGGGGGCGGCCTGGTGGAGGGGGAGTGGGGTCTGACCCAGGGAGGGCCTCCGCTGTTGCCTGGCCCGTGATCGGGGACTACCGATCGGCGGGCCGGCCTCTCGGGCTGGGGGCCTCCTTTGTTCCGCGCTGGCCCCTGTAGCCCTATGCCATGTTGCATCGGGGCCGGTGTGGAGAAGGGAGTCACCGCGCATGCGCGGAAATTGCGCCGGTCCCACTGCGCATGCGCACATTGGTGCCAGCTCCAATGCACATGCGCAAACCCGCGAGGCCCATCTGGCAACGGGATCGGCAGCTGGAGTGACATGGGTCGCTCCAGTGCCGTGCTGGCCCCCTGTAGGGGTCAGAATTGCTGCTCCTGAGGCCATGTTGATGCCTTCGGGAAATGCAATGGCATTTACAATGGCTGTAGCCATGTAAAATGGCCACCTGCAAAGGACCATGGTAATTATGGTTAATTTGAGACACAGACGAGTACACAGCCACTGTGTATTGTGCCGAGAAACCAGACTTGGCTGAAACTTGCATCCATTGAGAATCGATTACCATTTTCCCCAAGACAATAGCATTCCAACCGACCACATGGATCTCCGAAAGGCCTTATCTCGCACAGTGCCAGTCACTCGAAGTTAAGTAAAGGTCATCTTAGTTGTTAAGTGTAGTTTAGTACGGAGCCGCGTGTATTATTGCATAGAGATACAAGTCTTGTGTTATTAATAAACTGTGTTTTGAGCTAACATACTGGTTGTGTAGTCATTTGGTCAATACAAGAAACAGCTTGTGGTTCACATAAAGGGTAAAAAGGCAACATTTATTGGCGACTCTGGCAGGACTCGATTAGAAGTGACTTTGTTACTCCGAGGGATCCCACAACTTTGAATTAAATTGGAGAAAAGAGAACGAACCACAAGAGTAAATTTCATATTTCGGGCAATTTCGGGCAGCATGGTAGCCTTGTGGATAGCACAATTGCTTCACAGCTCCAGGGTCCCAGGTTCGATTCCAGCTTGGGTCACTGTCTGTGCGGAGTCTGCACATCCTCCCCGTGTGTGCGTGGGTTTCCTCCGGGTGCTCCGGTTTCCTCCCACAGTCCAAAGATGTGCAGGTTAGGTGGATTGGCCATTATAAATTGCCCTTAGTGTCCAAAATTGCCCTTGGTGTTGGATGGGGTTACTGGGTTATGGGGATAGGGTGGCGGTGTTGATCTTAGGTGGGATGCTCTTTCCAAGAGCCGGTGCCGACTCGATGGGCCGAATGACCTCCTTCTGCACTGTAAAATTCTATGTATATCGACCAAATAACCGAATTTCGGAAGTGTGCACTAACCGCTTGCGTAACGAACAGGGAAGGGTAAGGTAAACTCGTCAGGCTTGCATGCAAATCTAGAGGGATTGTGAACCGGAATATAGCCGTAAGCTGTACCTGTTGTTCGATCGACTCCTTATTCCCCCTTGTTCCAAATTTTAAGTAGAAAAGAGATGGCAGCGCAAATGATAGAGAGAATGATGAATCTACAGCAGCAACCCGAGGTCGCAGTAGTCAACAAATCAGAGCAGTGCCCCGTATGGGAGGATGTGTTGAGAAAGTATTTAAAGGGGAAAGGATGGCCCCTTTGGTCGAATTTTTGTGCAAACACCGAGACAGGTCTAGGAAAGATAGGACAGACTTGGCGGGAGAATCTTTGTGAGATATATAAGAAAAACGCAGATAAGTTCAGGAAGCCAATGGAATAGTGTGCTGCTTTGCACAGTTGCGAGGCAACAAGGAGGTCATCGAGACGCTCCGCAGACAGTTAGTAGAGAAGGAAGCGGAGAATGAAGGAAACAGTAAGGAAAGCGAGAAAATTATTCAGGAACTCTGGGAGAGGTTAGCCGCCAAAGACAGGGAAATCGCTGATGTTAAACGCACCCACCAGTCTTGCATAGAATACATTAGCAGCTTCCAAACCCAGTACGACAAGGCCTATCAAGACATAAACAACTAAATGGTCCCATACCTTAGTTTTGCATGCCATGGAAGCAGGAAAAAGGGCTTGTGCAAATTATGACCCGGCAGATACCACACATAATGTGATTTGGGTACCTAGACCCCTATCCAGGGCATGGGAACAGTCACTTCAGGATCAGATGGACCAGAACGGATTAGAAGCCACAATGTACCCAATCAGAACTAGCCAGGAACCCGCATGGATAAATGAGGGCAGAAGAGAGGAACATTACCCCAAGATCAGTACCCCATGCACCATGAGGTTCATGTTACAATTGTGGACAAGTAGGACATTTTTCCCGCGATTGCGGATAAAATCCCCCACACCACCAACGACCCCAACAGCCCAACCCCCCACCCAGAAACAGTAGGCCAGACCACGGTCGCCAGCCACGACAGCTAGAAGGCAACGCTCGCCCCATGCATAACGTAAACACCCGATCAGATAACCTCACTTATAACTCCCTAGATTGACGGTGTGCAGAGTCTCCAACATGTGTCTGTGACACGTGCTGGGATAACGTCAGAAGACCGATCGATAGTCACAGGCACAGTCCGGGGACAAGCAGTTGATTTTCTTTGGGACACAGGAGGATCCCGAACCACACTAAACTCGGCAAACCTATTCCAGAAAACACCCTGGCCCACCACAGATACCATCACACTCAGTGGATTCACAGGCCACATGCAAGAGGGATAGATCACAGCCCCTATATCCGTCCAAAAAGAAACGTAACCACTACCCACCCCATTATTCTAGTAGACCTACCCCAGACTGCAGAACACAGCCTAGGCATCAACTTTATGAACTCCCATAGCCTCTCCTGCGACCCCATAAACAAGTGTGTCTGGCGAATGTCCAAGACAGCTAGAGCCCCCGCCACGCTCCCAGTGGGAGATTACGAAAACAGGATTTGCTCAGTAGGCGACTATTGGTTTAGCCCTTCGGCAATTGGCACAGACGATACCATTAGACGGGTATTAGCCACACACAAAGGTGTGTTTGCCCAACACAAGCACGACTGCGGGCACATTCCAGGTACAATTATGATCTCAGATCCCGACCCCAAACCACAGAAACAATATGGATTTGCACAGCAGGCTGAGGGTGAAATTTTAAAGGTAATTAACAGTCTGTTCAAACAAGGAGTGATTCGACCCATAGCTTCCACTAATAATGCCCCGATTTGGCCCGTAAAGAACCCAGACGGTTCATGGCGACTCACCATTGACTACCGCAAACTAAACAAAGTTACCCCTTTAACAGCCCCCACCGTTGCCACGAGTCCCGCGACCATGCTTAAGCAGGGAGTGCAAGCAAAGTATTTCACCGTGCTGGATATCAGCAATGGTTTTTGGTCTATTCCCCTAGATCAGGCTTGCCAGTATAAATTCGCATTCACTTTTCAAGGACAACAGTACACGTGGACATGTCCCCCCCAAGGCTTCCATAATTCCCCCTCCATTTTCCACAGACAGCTAGCTGCTGGTCTTTCCAAATTCTCCCACCTCGAATGCCTAATTCAGTATGTAGACGACCTGCTCCTGCAAACCGATACCAGGGAAGAGCACGTGGCTCTATTGGCCGAATTACTAACCCTGCTACAGTCCATCGGATGTAAGGTAAACCCCAAAAGGCAGAGATAGTGAGGGAAAAGGTACTTTATTTAGGCACCACTATTACTCACGGCAAACGTGAAATTGAACAAAAACGAATTGACTCCATTGTGAAATTGCCCCTGCCCCGTAATGTAAGTGCACTCCGCTCATTTCTAGGTTTAGTGGGATACTGCAGAAATTATATCGATAGTTTTGCCACCAAGGCCGCCCCGCTCTCAGAGCTTCTGAAAAAGAAAACCCCATGGAATTGGCTTCCCCAGCACACAGACGCCATAGACGATTTAAAACGGGCCCTAGGTACAGCTCCCGCTTTACAAGTCCCCGACCCCAACTTGCCCAATGCCACAGAGGTAGCAACCACCGACCAAACCCTGTCAACAGTGCTCCTCCAGAAATGCCATGACCGATTAGAACCGGTAGCCTAAGCCTCTAGCGTTTTAGACCCCGTAGAACAAGGATTTTCTGCCTGTGAACGACACTTGCTTGCAGTCTTCTGGGCAGTCCAGTACTTTTCCTACATTACAGGCCTCAACCCAGTCACGATATTAACAAAGCACACCCCCACCAAACTGTTGTTAGATGGCAAACTAAAGGATGGTTCAGTTTGCCAGATCAGAGCAGTTCGCTGGACACTCTTATTACAATGCAGGGATATTTCTGTGAAACGCATCAAGACCCACACATTTTTAGCAGACAATTTGCAATACGCAGGAACCCTACACAAATACCAGATAATTGTAGCCACGCACCCCACAGGACCCTTTGTTCCCAAATCGCTGCAACCACATGTAAACGGTGAGACACAAAGGCCGGGATTCTCCCGCAATCGGCGGGGCGGGCCGTACCAGCGCCAAAGAGCGGCGTGAACCACTCTGGCGTCGGGCCGCCCGGAAGGTGCGGAATCCTCCGCACTTCCGGGGGCTAGACCGGCGGTGGAATGGTTGCCGTCATGCCAACTGGAGCCGAAGGGCCTCTGCCGGCCGGCGTGAGTTGGCGCATGCGCAGGAGTGCCAGCGTGTTCTGGCGCGTGCGCAGAATCGCTGGTGTGATTCCTGCGCATGCGCAGGGGGTTTCTTCTCCACGCTGGCCATCGCGGAGGCTTACACAGGCCGGCGTGGAGGGAAAGAGTGCCCCCATGGCACAGGCCCGCCCACAGATTGTTGGGCCCCGATCGCGGGCCAGGCCACCGTGGGGGCCCCCCCGGGACAGGATCCCCCCCGCGTCCCCCCGAGGACCCCGCAAGCCACCCTCAAAGCCAGGTACCGCCAGTGTGGACCTTGTCTAATCCTCGCTGGCGGGACTGGCTGAAAACGGGCGGTCGCTCGGCCCATCAAATCGCCGGGGGGGGCCACAGCCAACGGCCTCCAACCGGCGAGATGTGATCCCCGCCCCCACCCAAAAACCGGCGCCGGAGAATTCAGCAGCCGGTGTCGGAGCGGCAGGGCGGGATTCACTCCGCCCCCCCCCCCCCCCCCCCCCCCCCCGGCGATTCTCCGACCCGGCGGGGGGTCGGAGAATCCCGCCCAAAGTTCCCAAGACACAGGGGACACAGTAAAGATCTATGTAGATGGCTCCTCCACTGTTGAGGATGGAGTAAGAATCAGAGGATGTGGGATTTACATGAAGGACTCACAGGGACGCCCACTAGAAGAGGTATCTTTAAAATTACCCGGCCACGAGGGTTCGCAGGCAGCCGAACTGGAAGCCATAGCTTAGAACATAGAACATTACAGCGCAGTACAGGCCCTTCGGCCCTCAATGTTGCGCCGACCTGTGAAACCACTCTAAAGCCCATCTACACTATTCCCTTATCGTCCATATGTCTATCCAATGACCATTTGAATGCCCTTAGTGTTGGCGAGTCCACTACTGTTGCAGGCAGGGCAATCCACGCCCTTACTACTCTCTGAGTAAAGAACCTACCTCTGACATCTGTCTTATATCTATCTCCCCTCAATTTAAAGGTATGTCCCCCTCGTGCGAGACATCACCATCCGAGAAAAAAGGCTCTCACTGTCCCCCCTATCCAATCCTCTGATCATCCGGTATGCCTCAATTAAGTCACCTCTTAACTTTCTTCTCTCTAAAGAAAACAGCCTCATATCCCTCAGCCTTTCCTCATAAGATCTTCACTCCATACCAGGCAACATTCTGGTAAATCTCCTCTGCACCCTTTCCAATGCTTCCACATCCTTCCTATAATGTGGCGACCAGAATTGCATGCAATACTCCAAATGTGGCCGCACCAGAGTATTGTACAGCTGCAACATGACCTCATGGCTCCGAAACTCAATCCCTCTACCAATAAAAGCTAACACACCGTATGCCTTCTTAACAACCCTCTCAACATGTGTGGCAACTTTCTGGGATCTATGTACATGGACACCGAGATCTCTCTGCTCAGCCACACTACCAAGAATCTTACCATTAGCCCAGTACTCTCTCTTCCTGTTATTCCTTCCAAAATGAATCACCTCACACTTTTCTGCATTAAACTCCATTTGTCCCCTCTCAGCCCAGCGCTGCAGCTTATCTATGTCCCTCTTGAACTTGTAACATCCTTCCGCACTGTCCACAACTCCACCGATTTTAATGTCATCTGCAAATTTACTCACCCATCCTTCTACTCCCTCCTCCAGGTCATTTATAAAAATGACAAACAGCAGTGGCCCAAAAACAGATCCTTATGGTACACCACTAGTAACTGGACTCCAGTCTGAACATTTCCCATCAACCACCACCCTTTGTCTTCTTCCAGCTGGGCAATTTTTGATCCAAACTGCTAAATCACCCTGAATCCCATGCCTCCATATTTTCTGCAGTAGCCTACCGTGGGGAACCTTATCCACCTATTTGGTCACCTTCTCAAAGAACTCACTAAGGTTTGTGAGGCATGATCTACCCTTCACAAAACCGTGTTGACTATCTCTAATCAAATTATTCCCTTCCAGATGATTATACATCCTATCTCTTATAAACCTTTCCAAGACTTTGCCCACAACAGAAGCAAGGCTCACTGGTCTATAGTTACTGGGTTGTCTCTACTCCCCTTCTTGAACAAGGGGACAACATTTGCTATCCTCCAGTCTTCTGGCACTATTCCTGTAGACAAAGATGACTTAAAGATCAACGCCAAAGGATCAGCAATCTCCTCCCTAGCTTCCCAGAGAATCCTAGGATAAATTCCATCTGGCCCAGGGGACTTAACTATTTTCACACTTTCCAGAATTGCTAACACCTCCTCCTTATGAACCTCAAGCCCTTCTAGTCTAGTAGCCTGAATCTCAGTATTCTCCTCGACAACATTGTCTTTTTCCTGTGTGAATACTGACGAAAAATATTCATTTAGCACCTTTCCTATCTCCTCGGACTCCAAGCACAACTTCCTACTACTGTCCTTGACTGGCCCTATGCTTACTCTCGTCATTCTTTTATTCCTGACATATCTTTAGAAAGCTTTAGGGTTATCCTTGATCCTACCTGCCAAAGACTTCTCATGTCCCCGCCTGGCTCTTCTTCGCTCTCTCTTTAGGTCCTTCCTAGCTAACTTGTAACTCTTGAGCGCCCTAACTGAACCTTCATGTCTCATCTTTACATAAGCCTCCTTCTTACTCTTGACAAGTGTTTCGACTGCTTTAGTAAACCACGGTTCCCTCGCTCGACCTGCCTGACAGGTACGTACTTATCAAGGACACGCAGTAGCTGTTCCTTGAACAAGATCCACATTTCCATTGTGCCCATCCCCTGCAGTTTTCGGAGGCCTATAGAAAACCCCTAACAGGGTGACCTCTCCTTTCCTGCTTCTAACCTCAGCCCATACTACCTCAGTAGACGTGTCCTCATCAAATGTCCTTTCTGCCACCGTAATACTGTCCTTGACTAACAATGCCACCCCTCCCTCTCTTTTACCACCTTCCCTGAGCTTACTGAAATATCTAAACCCCAGCACCTGCAACAACCATTCCTGTCCCTGCTCTATCCATGTGTCCGAAATGGCCACAACATCGAAGTCCCAGGTACCAACCCATGCCACACGTTCACCCACCATATTCCGGATGCTCCTGGCATTGAAGAAGACACACTTTAAATCACCTACCTGCCTGCCGGTACACTCCTGCAACTTTGAAACCTTACTCATGACCTCACTACTCTCAACCTCCTGTATACTGGAGCTACAATTCAGGTTCCCAATCCCCTGCTGAACTAGTTTAAACCCTCCCGAAGAGCATTAGCAAATTCCCCCTCCAGGATATTGGTACCCCTCTGGTCCAGGTGTAGACCATCCCATTTGTAGAGGTCCCACCGACCCCAGAATGAGCCCCAATTTTCCAGAAATCTGAAACCCTCCCTCCTGCACCATCCCTGTAGCCACATGTTCAACTCCTCTCTCTCCCTATTCCTCGGCTCGCTAGCACATGGCATGGGTAACAACCCAGAGATAATTGTTTGCCCTAGATCTAAGTTTCCACCCTAGCTCCCTGAATTCCTGCCTTACACCCCTATCCCTTTTCCTACCTATGTCATTGGTACCTATGTGGACCACGACTTGGGGCTGCTCCCCCTCCCCCTTAAGGATCCCGAAAACATGATCCGAGACATCACGGACCCTGGCACCTGGGAGGCAACACACCAGTCTCTCTCGTTCCCACAGAATCTCCTATCTATCCCCCTAACTATGGAGTCTCCAATGACGAATGCTCTACTCCTCTCCCCCCTTCCCTTCTGAGCAACAGGGACAGACTCAGTGCCAGAGACCTGTACCCCATGGCTTACCCCTGGTAAGTCCCCCCCCCCAACAGTATCCAAAGCGGTATACTTGTTACTACAGGGAACGACCACAGGGGATCCCTGTACAGACTGCTTCCTCCCAGCCCCTCTCACTGTCACCCATCTATCTTTATTCTTCGGAGTAACTATATCCCTGAAGCTTCTATCTATGATCACCTCTGCCTCCCGAATGATCCGAAGTTCATCCAGCTCCAGTTCCCTAACGTAGTTTCTGAGGAGCTGGAGATGAGTGCACTTCCCACAGATGAAATCAGCAGGGACACTGACGGCGTCCCTCACCTCAAACATTCTGCAGGAGGAACATTGCACTACCTTCCCTGCCATCCCCTCTAGATAAAAAAAGAAAACAAAAGAAAGAGCTTACCTGTTATTCACTCTACCCCTTAGGTTAAAGGAGGTGGAAGGGTGGGGGAGCACTACATGTGTAGTGTCTAGGGTTTAGAAACTGCCCAACTTAAATACAGGTAAAAATAAAACACTTAACCAACAACCACTGCGCACCACACAAAAACAGCAATCAGCTGTTATTGGCCTGCGCAAACAACTTAAATCTTTACTGTTTACCCAGTAGTCACTCTATCCTCACTCTGACCGGATTCAGCTGGAAACTCCCGACAGTAAGTTTTTTAAAAAAAATTTACTCCCCTTCTCAGCACTCATTCAGCAACCTCTGCGCCCCGCACGATAATACCTAAGGGAAAAGAAAAACTACTTACCAGTCACCAGCCAATCCCTTACCTGCAGGCTGTGACGTCAGGGTTCAATTTCTTTCTACGTCTACCTGCCCTCGAGCCTTCCTCTTGATCTTTACAGTGGTTGTTTTTTTTTTGGTTAGAGGAGGTTGTAGGGAGGGAAACACTGAAGAAGTGTTTCGGGTTTAAGTGTCACTTGACAACAGCTCCTTCACAAACCACCTTCAAGTTTGGGTGACCACAATGCATGTATGCAAATTTCCCCCGCAACAAGCAATCAGCAGCTCCGTTCTACTGCCTTCTGCTGGATGGTTGTCTTCACTTGAACAGCTAGGGTCTCTTGCTCAGGTACACCTTCAAGTTAGGGTGACCACAATGCACATATGCAAATTTCCCCCACAACAGCCAATCAGCAGCTCCGCTCTACTGCCCTCTACTTATGTAATTGATCACCCAGACTCCTTTCTAACGCCTGCGGACATACACTCAGGCAGCTGGTATGTTTGCAACAGTCTAACAGAATTCCTTCCCCTTTGGGAATCTCGAGGTTTTGTATCCGCCGACGGAAAACCCCCACCCTCCGCCGCTCTCCTGCAACATATTCTTTAAAAAGCCACCGGCCGCACATACGGCATCATTAAAGTAAAGAGCCATCACCACCCCCCCCGCCCCCCCCCCCCCAAACTGGGGAATCACAAGGCCAACGCCTTAGCTAAAGCTGGATCATGCACTGGTCACTCCTGGCAACAGATACATTCAATCCAGGTCTCCCAAACCAATATTGGGGATTTATCTCAGGCACAGAAAGCAGACGATTCCCTGAAACAGGTACTGAACGGCATCTACCCAGCCCCTTATGATAAATGGAAGGACACACTCACAATACAGGACGGAAAAGTGTTAAAGGACGGAATTTATGTGGTCCCCACCAAAGACAGAAACAAGTTAATCTACCAATTCCATGACGGACACGACATCAGGGAATAGACACAACCATTGCCCATTTAAGACCCTTGGGCTGGTGGCCCGAATTAAAAAGCGATGTTGCACATTATGTTGACAATTGCCTCATTTGCGCTCAGAACGATCCAGAACATTATGCAAAGAAGGGACAATTAAGACACACCTGACCTCTAGAAGGCCCCTGGACAAATCTGCAAATTGATTACATTGGTCCCATCCCCCTGCAGAAACGGTTTCAAGTACGTGCTGGTCGCCATAGATACATTTACAAAATGGTTCGAAGCATTCCCCACACGTTCAAACACAGCAAAGGCCACCGCTAAAATTTTGACCCATCAGATATTTACGCACTGGGGTCTTCCACGCAGCATTGAGTCAGTTCAAGGTTCCCACTTCACCGGCAGAGTAATGCAAAATGTTATGACCATTTTCGGTATCAACCAGAAATTCCACATAGCCTACCAACTCCAGTCCAGCGGCATAGTAGAGCGCATGAACCGCACTTTAAAAATGCCCATTAGGAAAACGGTACAACAGAACAATTCTACTTGGGACACGGTAGTACCCTTTGCTCTCATGATTATCAGGAACACAGTTTCCAGTTCCACAGGTTTCACCCCCCACACCTTTATGGCAGGGAGACCCATGAAAGGCATTGAATATTTATTAGGGCTCGATTTGGCAAATCCCACAGTAACGGCGCTCACCCACGAAAAGCAGTCCAACAGGTCACAGAAAACATTAAAGAGGCACAACTTGCTGCTGCTGTCTGACTAGGCGCTAGGAAAAAGCAGAGTAAAGCCAGCTTTGACAAAAAGGTTCACCCCATAGAGTATACAGTTGGCCAACAAGTTATGATTTCATTGTACAACCGCAGCTCCTTCCTGGCCCCTAAATTTGCAGGCCCCTACTCCATCTCTGACAAAGTAAGCCCCTCTGTGTACAAGATAGAGTTCCCCAAAGGTAAGACTGGTTGGTTCCACATCAACCAACTCAAACTCTACGGATCACAACGTAGTCACGCCCACCACTTAGCCTTGGTAATGGGAGAGGATGATGCCCTGCCCACTGGCGACTCTGCACGACGCCCACCCCAACCCTCCCCACCCCACTCCCGGTCCGGATGACACTCTCTCCTCAACTCAGCCCATAATCACAGGTTTCAACCTCGAACTTGACTCTGATGAGAGCCTCCCGGATTTAACTACCATCCCTAGCGACCTCCCCACCATCAGCTACCCAAGCCCCCGGAACGACGCCTAGGATTTTTCCGACCCCTTGTACGACCGTCCACGCCCAACGACTTTTCCTATGCCCACTCCCAGCAACATTGCCTCCACTTCCAGTACACCAGTTCCCAATTCCCCTCCATTAGGGAACTGGAGCTGGAGTTGGAAGAACTTCGGATCATTCGGGAGGCAGAGGGGGTCATAGATAGCAGCTTCAGGGAATTAGTTACACCAAAGATTGGAGATAGATGGGTAACTGTAAGAGGGACGGGGAAAAAACAGTCAGTGCAGCGATCCCCTGCGGTCGTTCCCCTGAGAAACAAGTATACCGCTTTGGATACTTGTGGGGGGGGGGCTTACCAGGGGTAAGCCATGGGGTACGGGCCTCTGGCACAGAGTCTGTCCCTGTTGCTCAGAAGGGAAGGGGGGAGAGGAGCAGAGCATTAGTAATTGGGGACTCTATAGTCAGGGGCACAGATAGGAGATTTTGTGGGAGCGTGAGAGACTCACGTTTGGTATGTTGCCTCCCAGGTGCAAGGGTACGTGATGTCTCGGATCGTGTTTTCCGGGTCCTTAAGGGGGAGGGGGAGCAGCCCCAAGTCGTGGTCCACATTGGCACTAACGACATAGGTAGGAAAGGGGATAAGGATGTCAGGCAGGCTTTCAGGGAGCTAGGATGGAAGCTCAGAACTAGAACAAACAGAGTTGTTATCTCTGGGTTGTTGCCCGTGCCACGTGATAGTGAGATGAGGAATAGGGAGAGAGAGCAATTAAACACGTGGCTACAGGGATGGTGCAGGCGGGAGGGATTCAGATTTCTGGATAACTGGGGCTCTTTCTGGGGAAGGTGGGACCTCTACAGACAGGATGGTCTACATCTGAATCTGCGGGGCACAAATATCCTGGGGGGGAGATTTGTTAGTGCTCTTTGGGGGGGTTTAAACGAATGCAGCAGGGGCATGGGAACCTGGATTGTAGTTTTAGGGTAAGGGAGAATGAGAGTATAGAGGTCAGGAGCTCAGATTTGACGTCGCAGGAGGGGGCCAGTGTTCAGGTAGGTGGTTTGAAGTGTGTCTACTTCAATGCCAGGAGTATACGAAATAAGGTAGGGGAACTGGCAGCATGGGTTGGTACCTGGGACTTCGATGTTGTGGCCATTTCGGAGACATGGATAGAGCAGGGACAGGAATGGATGTTGCAGGTTCCGGGGTTTAGGTGTTTTAGTAAGCTCAGAGAAGGAGGCAAAAGAGGGGGCGGTGTGGCGCTGCTAGTCAAGAGCAGTATTACGGTGGCAGAGAGGATGCTAGATGGGGACTCATCTTCCGATGTAGTATGGGCTGAGGTTAGAAACAGGAAAGGAGAGGTCACCCTGTTGGGAGTTTTCTATAGGCCTCCAAATAGTTCTAGGGATGTAGAGGAAAGGATGGCGAGGATGATCCTGGATAAGAGCGAAAGTAATAGGGTAGTTATTATGGGAGACTTTAACTTTCCAAATATTGACTGGAAAAGATATAGTTCGAGTACATTAGATGGGTCGTTTTTTGTACAGTGTGTGCAGGAGGGTTTCCTGACACAGTTTGTTGACAGGCCAACAAGAGGCGAGGCCACATTGGATTTGGTTTTGGGTAATGAACCAGGCCAGGTGTTGGATTTGGAGGTAGGTGAGCACTTTGGGGACAGTGACCACAATTCGGTGACGTTTACGTTAAGGATGGAAAGGGATAAGTATACACCGCAGGGCAAGAGTTATAGCTGGGGGAAGGGAAATTATGATGCCATTAGACGTGACTTGGGGGGGGATAAGGTGGAGAAGTAGGCTGCAAGTTTTGGACACACTGGATAAGTGGAGCTTGTTCAAGGATCAGCTACTGCGTGTTCTTGATAAGTATGTACCGGTCAGGCAGGAAGGAAGGTGCCGAGCGAGGGAACCGTGGTTTACCAAAGAAGTGGAATCTCTTGTTAAGAGGAAGAAGGAGGCCTATGTGAAGATGAGGTGTGAAGTTTCAGTTGGGGCGATGGATAGTTACAAGGTAGCGAGGAAGGATCTAAAGAGAGAGCTGAGACGAGCAAGGAGGGGACATGAGAAGTATTTGGCAGGAAGGATCAAGGAAAACCCAAAAGCTTTCTATAGGTATGTCAGGAATAAGCGAATGACTAGGGACAGAGTAGGACCAGTCAAGGACAGGGATGGGAAGTTGTGTGTAGAGTCTGAAGAGATAGGCGAGGTACTAAATGAATATTTTTCGTCAGTATTCACTCAGGAAAAAGATAATGTTATGGAGGAGAATGCTGAGCTCCAGGTAAATAGATTAGATGGCATTGAGGTACGTAGGGAAGAGGTGTTGGCAATTCTGGACAGGCTGAAAATAGATAAGTCCCCGGGACCTGATGGGATTTATCCTAGGATTCTCTGGGAGGCCAGGGAAGAGATTGCTGGACCATTGGCTTTGATTTTTATGTCATCATTGGATACAGGAATAGTGCCAGAGGACTGGAGGATAGCAAATGTGGTCCCTTTGTTCAAAAAGGGGAGCAGAGACAACCCCGGCAACTATAGACCGGTGAGCCTCACGTCTGTAGTGGGTAAAGTCTTGGAGGGGATTATAAGAGACAAGATTTATAATCATCTAGATAGGAATAATATGATCAGGGATAGTCAGCATGGCTTTGTGAAGGGTAGGTCATGCCTCACAAACCTTATCGAGTTCTTTGAGAAGGTGACTGAACAGGTAGACGAGGGTAGAGCAGTTGATGTGGTGTATATGGATTTCAGCAAAGCGTTTGATAAGGTTCCCCACGGTAGGCTATTGCAGAAAATACGGAGGCTGGGGATTGTGGGTGATTTAGAGATGTGGATCAGAAATTGGCTAGCTGAAAGAAGACAGAGGGTGGTGGTTGATGGGAAATGTTCAGAATGGAGTTCTGTCACAAGTGGAGTACCACAAGGATCTGTTCTGGGGCCGTTGCTGTTTGTCATTTTTATCAATGACCTAGAGGAAGGCGCAGAAGGGTGGGTGAGTAAATTTGCAGACGATACTAAAGTCGGTAGTGTTGTCGATAGTGTGGAAGGAAGTAGCAGGTTACAGAGGGATATAGATAAGCTGCAGAGCTGGGCTGAGAGGTGGCAAATGGAGTTTAATGTAGAGAAGTGTGAGGTGATTCACTTTGGAAGGAAAAACAGGAATGTGGAATATTTGGCTAATGGAAAAGTTCTTGAAAGTGTGGATGAGCAGAGGGATCTAGGTGTCCATGTACATAGATCCCTGAAAGTTGCCACCCAGGTTGATAGGGTGGTGAAGAAGGCCTATGGAGTGTTGGCCTTTATTGGTAGAGGGATTGAGTTCCGGAGTCAGGAGGTCATGTTGCAGCTGTACAGAACTCTGGTACGGCCGCATTTGGAGTATTGCGTACAGTTCTGGTCACCGCATTATAGGAAGGACGTGGAGGCTTTGGAACGGGTGCAGAGGAGATTTACCAGGATGTTGCCTGGTATGGAGGGAAAATCTTATGAGGAAAGGCTGATGGACTTGAGGTTGTTTTCGTTAGAGAGAAGAAGGTTAAGAGGAGACTTAATAGAGGCATACAAAATGATCAGAGGGTTAGATAGGGTGGACAGTGAGAGCCTTCTCCCGCGGATGGAAATGGCTAGCACGAGGGGACATAGCTTTAAACTGAGGGGTAATAGATATAGGACAGAGGTCAGGGGTAGGTTCTTTACGCAAAGAGTAGTGAGGCCGTGGAATGCCCTACCTGCTACAGTAGTGAACTCGCCAACATTGAGGGCATTTAAAAGTTTATTGAATAAACATATGGATGATAATGGTATAGTGTAGGTTAGATGGCTTTTGTTTCGGTGCAACATCGTGGGCCGAAGGGCCTGTACTGCGCTGTATTGTTCTATGTTCTATGTTCTATTACACGACAACCCCGATACTCCCTTTTGGCACCGTGATAATTCCTACAGGTTGGTAAGACATGAAGAATCGGACCACCCACAGGCCTACGCGGCTACCGCCCGGAATCTGCAGACACGAGCCTGGCAACCAGGAGAAGGTGATGATTTAAGCGATGAGCCCCTTCTGGGAAATGATTTAACGGAACTGATGCATGCAAATATTTGAGGTGTCCAGATGATGAAAAACGGACACCACCTAAGAATTAAGGTGTCCAAATTTCTGATGGAGCCTGCCCGTCTTCTTGTTTTAACCTCCTCTTCTCTCCAAAACATGGTTTTAATCTATGTCGGCCCGACACTCGGCTATGCAGTCATAATTGCTTTTCTGATTAAACCGTCAGACATGGTCTACTGACCAATGGCAGTTGAATGCACTGCGATACGACTACAAATTCTTTCCGGTCATCCCGGTCACCCTGGTAGGGAGTCACGGCACTGATCCCCGCCCTACCTGAGGGCCTCAAAATTATCTGATTAATCATGCTCGGGTAGTAGAGTAACGGCACTAATCCCCGCCCTACCCGGGGATCCCACCCATTCTTGTCCCGCAGCGGCCCACACGCACCCCGCGTTTCTCATCATGCTCTCTGGAATGGTTTACTACACCCTTCTCTACTTTGGGCAGGTCTTCAATCTTCCTTTCTGCTCCAAATCTAAACCCTTGTTTCTTCCACTATTCTTTCAGACCCCTTCAGGTCAGCTCCAAATGCTATTTACACTTAAAACACTGGTTGCTGATCACTGCTGCTACCTCTGAGCCCCTGGGACAAAACTCTATAAAATTGGCCGCCCTGAAATTCGGCTGGTTAAGCAAAGCCTCAACCTCCTATGGTTGCGAGTAAAGATGGAGAATGGTCGAAGAAAGCATCCGCCCACTCCTCGCGTCGACCATACAAGCTGAGAGACACTTGAATACTTGAATTGAGACACTTGGATTAGTACCTCTCCAAATTAAAAAAAAAATAGCGTCTCACACATGGTGACAATCATAAAGGAACATTGGAACTAAGAGAGAGAGACTAACACACACAGATATTAACCAACGATACTGACATGATACGATGCTTGATTCCCTAGGATTACACGGAAACCAGACACTGCAGAATGAACCCAGCACGCATGATCTTCATCTGGATAATTGCCGCACTTACCCGACTCCGAGCACAGGATACCCAAGACTTTCCACAGCCCGGCGGTCTGTGGTACCGTCCCCCAGGTGCAGGGAATTGTGAGAGTGGCATCCTATGGGTGCATAAGAACACAAGCGTCATATTTGGGTGCAATAACTATCGGACAATTTACAGAAAGCCCAACGGGTCCACATCAGAATGTTACATTAGCACAACCGGAACAGAAGGTTGGTGGGAACTTACTAATGAAGGATGCCCCGATATTGGATGTTTAAATAAAATTGCAGGGAACACAATAAGAATCGGACAACATTATCCTGGGACACCCACTAAAGGCAATTTGACAATACACATAATTGGAGTAGGACCTAAACTAGCCCCGAGTGACACCACCCCACAGCCAACCTCCAGTCAGGACACCACACAACAACTGTTAGAGGTAGAGACCGAAACCCCCACCTGGTGGGAAGGCATTGCAAAATGGAACCCACTCTCATACATAATAGAGACCCTCCTCCTGATTGCAGTAATCCTCACATTCAAACTCTGTAAATGGAAGGCAAAAGCCTCCCGGCCCCCTATATACACAGTTCGAGCCCCCCTCTTTGGAATCCAATAGAGCTCTACTAAGAATGTACAACTTACAAAAAACTGATAACCCCACTGCTAAATGGACCCTTTGTGCCCCTGTACTGATGAAATAGGATAAGGAGGAATGTGATGCTGCTGTTTTAAATTTTATGCTGTAAATAAGTTTGTGATGTAAAAGCAGCAGCATGAGTGTAGTTTAGACAGTTTAATCAGAAACCAACTGTTTTATATAATTTAAGTTAAAATGTTTTATATGAATCCAATTTTAGGAATGAAATAGCTATTAGTAGTGAATTGATTTAATGAATATATGTTATAATGAATTAGGTGAAATTGTACAATGAATTCTAGGACAGAGTAGAGTAGGACCTGAACTGGCTGACCAGTGGCTGGCTTGATAAGGTAGACTACGGGATCAAGACTGCTTCGCGTTCAGGAGCAAGAGGACAGAATGTAGCCATGTGAAATGGCCACCTGCAAAGGGGCAAATTTGTACTGGCACGCCTTTGCCAATGGAATGGACCAGAATCCATTACTGACATCCAAAACCGTAAAGAATCGGGAATTGAGTCCCTGCTTGAGCATGGTCTCGGGACTTGTTGCTATTGTGGGGGCTGCTGCAGGGGTGATTTTGTTGAGTTCCCGGTAATCGATGGTCAGTCGCCATGATCCATCGGGCTTCCTCACTGGCCAAATCGGGGCATTATTAGTGGAGGCTACTGATCTAAGTACGCCCTGCTCTAATAAGCTATCGATTACCTTTGCGATTTCTCCCTCTGCCTCTTGGGGAAATCCATACTGTTTTGGGGGTCTAGGGTCAGGTCCTGTGATATGTACGGAACCAGTCATCCGGCCACAGTCGTGTTTGTGGGTCGCGAATACTGTCCTGTTCTTTTGCAGAACTGCCCTAACCTGCTTGTCCGTGCTAAGCGTGGTCGGGTTGAACCAAAATTTGCCTACTGCGCTAATTTTGTTTGTGTACTCTCCTATGTTGAGCGTTGCGGGGGCTCTTGCGGATTTTGCCATTTTCCAGACACACTGGTTGACTGGATCAAATGATGATAAGTTGTGGGAATTCATAAAATCGATTCCCAGAATGTGTTCTGCTGTGTGGGGCAGGTCAACTAAAACTACGGGGTGCTTGGTGGTGATGTTACCGATTTGAATGGGTACAGGGGCTGTGATGTGTCCCTGCTGTGAGTGGCCTGTAAAGCCGCTGAGGGTGATGGTGGCTGTAGTGGGCCACGTGTCTTTTTGAAACGGTGGAGGAATTTATTGTGGTGCGGGACCCTCCTGTGTCCCATAGAAATTCGATGGGCTGTCCCCGAATTTTCGCTGCAACTACCGGTCGTCCGGACCTATCTCAAAGGGTGTCGCAGACCCAACTGGGGGAGCCCGAACACCGTCAGTCCGTTCCGGTTAGGTCCATCTGATCTGAACGGGCGCTAACACTATGAATGGGCTCTGTCTTCTTCTTACTCAGAGTGCCCGTCTGCTGGGGTCTCTATGGCTTTCGTGGGGCATTGCATTCCCTTGCAAAGTGTCCCAACTGTCCACAGTTGTAACACTCCTGTGACTTCAATGGGGGGCTGTTCTTTCCTTCATTCACCCATTCGGGGTTCTGGTGTGTTGTAACTGCCTGTATATCTGCGTCGGCCTGCTTTTCTTCGGGATTTTTAACTGCGGGTTTGTTTTGTACAGATTGCTCCCAGGTGCGGGACAATCTTTTCACTACCCATTTTTCATTATGAGCCTCCTCTGAGGGATCATAATTCGCGCACGCTTTTTGTCCTGTTTTTATGGCATGGGAGATAAGGGTGCGGGTCCATTTGGCCATGTTGTCTGGGGACAAATGGGCACCGTCTACGTCTCCAAAGACTGCTGCAAAGTGGATCCACAGGCGTCCAGCAAACGCTGTGGGGTGCTCGGTTTTCTTTTGCCTGCATTTATTGAGGCCATCTACGGGGTCACCCCGGTTATTCCTGACCGCATCCAGGATCGCGGTATGCATTTCTGCAAGGGTGCCTCCTCCTATATTCTGTGGGTCGGGAAGGGCTGCTGCGACTGAAGGGTCTAAACTTAAAACTGTGAGCTTTACATGCTCTCGCTCATCCAGGCCTGCTGCTTTACTCTGGCAAAGAAATGGTGGGGGTCTGAGGTGGGGAGGAACGGTGTGATCTTATCGCACACGTCCTGTAATTGGGTCACTGTTAAGGGGGTGTAGTATAGAAATTCCATATCGTCCAATATGGCGGGTGGTGACTGGGTTCATTGGAGCCTGAATTATCTGCTCTGTGGGGGGTTGGGGCGCTTTCCTCTTCTGTGGCTTTCCCTGCGCATATGTTCCCTGAACATATCTCTGTGCTGTCTCGTTTAATTCTTCCCAATCAGGGCCGTCTTCCTCATCTAACTTTGCTCCTAAGGTTTCCTGGAATCCTTTCTGAACTGAAAGCAGAGATTGCAGCTCTGCAATCTGCTTCCGGCACATTGCGTGGTCTAGTGAGCTTTGTCTTTGCTCTGTAGTGGCAGCATGGAGTGCTCGTAACGCTGCCTTCAGGTCACTACACTGCCTCTGCAATGCTTCTACCTGCTTCTCTGTTTCTTCACGTACCAGGACTGCATGTTGTGTGTCCAGATAGGCCTTTTCATATTGGGACTGGAAGCTGCTTAAGTGCGCCAGACAAGACTGGTGAGCCCTTTTGGCGTCATCCACCTCTCCGTCTTTTGCTGCCAACTTCCTCCTCAACTTTAAGTTCTCTCTTTCTACCTCACTTACATCGACCTTACTCATTCGATGTATGCCTTCTACCTCTTTCCGGAGCGTCCTAATGACCTCCTCTGTGCCTCGCAACTGTGCCAAGCAGGACACGATTGCCATCGGCTTTCGAGCTTTTCCTAAGCTCTTCTTGTGAATCTCGCTCAGGTTCTCCCACCAAGTATGTCCTATACTCCCGGGACCCGTTTCCTCATTGCTACAGAATTCGCTCCAAAGGGGCCATCCTTTCCCTTTGAGGTACTTCCTAATTTCTTCCTCCCATACGGGACACTGTCCTACTCTACTTCTGGCTGGTCGCTGCGACCGCAAATTCTACTGGGTTCATGAGGCGTTGCATTGCCTGCATTGCCATCTTTCCTATCCGAATGCTGCTCTTCAAATTTGGGACAGGGGTATTAAGGCGGTGCTGTAAATACTGGTACGGCTTTCGCTACTTTCCGAAATACAAACTCCCGACAGTTTTGTTGCAACAAAAAATCTATCAGTATTACCTCATAGCCCTGTTAGTTACGCATGCATACACACACTTCCGAATTATGAGGATTTATCAGAACTGCTTGAACACTTGTGGTTTTCTGTTTCCAATTGGATCTCTAATTCAAATTCTGGGTTCTGCCGGAGTGGTTATGCCACGTCTAGATCGGGTCCCGGCGGAGTCGCCAAATAATGTTGCTAACTTTTCGGTTGGTTCAATTGCTCTGTTTTATTACCTTTGCTCTCGAGTCGCCAGGTATCTTTATGATACCGCCACGAGGTTCAAGTCCAAGTAATGATCAATAACTCAATACACCGATTAGTAAGATTCAAATCAAAGCACATTTATTATATACAGTAATCGCTACTCATACACAAATTCTACGTCTAAGCTACTTCTACAACTAACAGGCCTATACTTAACTTCGGACTGGCCCACCAGGTCAGGGGAACAAATGGCCTTTCGTTCGGGTTCTGAGTCTGCGGGATTCGAAGTTGGTACGGATTGGTAGCTAGGAGCGCCTATCTCGTAGCGAGTATTGAATTAAGACTTGCGGGCTTTCGGTGGTCACTGCACCGGTCACGGTCAAGATTGGTTTGTGTTGCTGGGTGACCCAGGCAGGAAGAAGAGAGAGAGCTGAACTTGGGGGTTCAACTTTATAGTCCCCAGGGGTTTCCCGCCTTTTGGGGTGGACCCTGTATCTGGTTCTAGGTGATTGGACTTCGTTCCAATCGCTTGGTTCGATTTCTCCAATACAGGAGCGGTTCCCTGATTGATGGGCGGTCATGAGGTGTCCGTTAACCTCTTTTGTGTTGGCTCCTGCTGGCGCCGAGGTGTCTGGCTTAGTTTTGTGTGTCCCAAATGTTGCTATTGTTCCCGGGGATTGCTCATTAGTATGTAGATGGCTGCTATATTATTATGCTGATGGTCGTTGGTATCGATGCTGTCTGGGCTTTTGCAGAATTAAATACACAGCAAACCTGCACCTGCTGGTTTCTGTCTGTGTTGGCTGAATTTCCCGTCAGCCTTTGCCGTTCGCCATTTTAAATCGGGAGTTGGCCAATTCAGGTGGCTACAGGTGAATCTGTGACCTTTTGACGCCAGCTTTCCTGGCGTAAGAAAACACAGTTTTCACGACGGCGTGGGAACATAGTCCTGTCATGTGAGAGTACCTTTAAGAAATGGGTGTTTAAGAAATGTACCTTTAAGAAATGGAGCTGCTCATGTTACTGAAGTGATGTCAGAGTGTGGGTGGAGCTAGCTCTAGTTCTGCTTTTTGCTTTCGGTTTGAGAAAGCAGCTTGGGTGTGTCTGTGTTTTTCAGTGAGCTGCATCTAAAGAGAAACAAAGAACTATACTGTTGATTTCTGCAATCCAAAGACTATAGATACATTGAATGTAACCTAATATGCTCCTGTTTAGCACAAGACTAAATCGCTGGCTTTGAAAGCAGACCAAGGCAGGCCAGTAGCACGGTTCAATTCCTGTAACAGCCTCCCTGAACAGGCACCGGAATGTGGCGACTAGGGACTTTTCACAGTAACTTCATTGAAACCTACTTGTGACAATAAGCGATTTTCAATTTCAATGTTTGAAGGTTTGTTAAGTCTTTTGGATGTTAAAAGGGCAGCTGAAAGGATTACTCAGTCTTTGGGGGTTATCTTTGAATTAATGGGTGTTAAGGTATTCACTGTTTGTTTTAATAAGGTTAACTTGAGTTGAAAGAATAAACATTGTTGTGTTTTTAAAAATACTTGCCATTTCTGCTGTACCACACCTGTAGAGTGAGCCGTGTGCTCCCCATACCACAATCTATTAAAAGTTGTGGGTCAGGTGAACTCCACGATACACTTACGAGTTCTCTAAAAACGTCTGACCCATAACAGTCCCAAAAACTGAGAATCCAGCCAAGAACATAAAAGGGTGAAATTGGGGTGGTTTAGCACAGTGGGCTAAACAGCTGGCTTGTAATGCAGAATAAGGACAGCCGCGTGGGTTCAATTCCCGTACCGACCTCCCCGAACAGGCGCCGGAATGTGGCGTCTGGGGGCTTTTCACAGTAACTTCATTGAAGCCTACTTGTGACAATAAGCGATTATTATTATTATTATTATTCACAAGGCAGTGAAATTAATTGGACAGCTCCTTCAAACTATTGGTCCCAGTGACTTCCTTGGGTGCTGTTTTGCTTTCCCTTTCTCAGAATGGATAGAAATACATTATAAGATTTCAGATAAGTTTCAGTCCCCCGATGCTTGCGGTGGGAATGTTATCCTATGAGGAATTCTGAGGGGACTTGACAGGGTGGATGCTGAGAGGGTGTTTCCCTTTGTAGGAAAGACTAGGACTAGGAAGCACAGATTATCAATCAGGGTCTAACATTTAAAACAGAGATTAGGTGGGGGATCCTCTGATCCTGAGGCTCACGTTTTACGACGGCGTCAACAGGCCCCCAGGAGCAGCAATCCTGCGCCCTACAGAGGGCCAGCCCGGCTCTGGAGCGACTCATGCAGCTCCAGCTGCCGATACCGGCATCCAACGGACACTGCGGGTATGCGCATGAGTGCTGCAGCCGGCGCAAATTTGCGCATGAGAGCTAGCTTCCTTCTCCGCGCCGGCCCCGACGCAACATGGCGGAGAGCTACAGGGGCCGCAGTGGAGTAAAAGAGGCCCCACCAGGAGAAGCCGGCCCGCAGGTCGGTAGGCTCTGATCGCGGGCCAGGCCACGGTGGAGGCACCGCTCCGGGGCCGGATCCCCCCACCCCCCCCCAACCAGGCCCCCCCCCCCCCCCCCCCCCCACTGGATGGATGGCGAGGTCCC
This sequence comes from Scyliorhinus torazame, assembly GCF_047496885.1. NCBI lineage: Eukaryota > Metazoa > Chordata > Chondrichthyes > Carcharhiniformes > Scyliorhinidae > Scyliorhinus > Scyliorhinus torazame. Next base: position 92,657,830 of record NC_092718.1, read on the forward strand.
GCCGGGTAAGACCACATGTGAACGGCGGCGATGGGACTCGGGCTATCTTGGCGGCCACTCGACCCATCCCGCGTGGAGAATCGCCGGGGGGGAGGGGGGCGCGTAGAGCGGCCCCGACCGGCGGCAACCACGCCGGTGCCGATTCTCCGGTGACATGAGAATCGGCTGACCGGTGTCGGGGCGGCATCGCAAGAATCACGCCCGGCTCTGCGATTTTCCGACCCAGCCCTGGGGTCAGAGAATCCCGCCCTAGATTCTTTTCTCCCAGGTGGTCGTCAGTTTTTGAAAGTCGTTGCCCTAGTGAGCAGTGGAGGCAGGACTATTGAATATATTTAAGGCAGAGATAGATGGATTCTTGATGATTCATATGCTTGTATCATTCAATATATGCCTAGGAGGGGAAAAACCAAGGCTGCTGCTTTCAAAGCAGATTAGCTGTGCCTGCTCCCACTCCCACTCTGCAAAACCACATACAGGACAGCTCAGAAAAGAATCACATGATCACCCAAAGAGACTACGCAGAGCGATTCATAAATTATACATCCACCATTTTACTGTACATTAGCACACCAACTTCATCCAATGCCTTTCTTCTTTTCGTCCAGTGTTCCCTCTTCTCTGCATAGTTCCATTTTTATCTGTCAAGGTGTAAACACAATCAGCTGAATTGGCTCCTGACCTTTCCCCTATGCCTTTACCTCTGGACTTCCCAAATGATACATCCTTTGCCCCATATAGAGACCACCCCTGCGAATCATCATCCAAAAATATGACAGATTCCATATGCACCTGACCAGTCCCAGCTCTACAAAACCACATTTCGACCATATGTCCATAAGATGTCGGAGCAGAAGTAGGCTATTGGGTCCATCAAGTCTGTTCTGCCATTCAATGAGATCATGACTGACCTGATTTAATCATCAAATCCACTTTCCCGCCTTATCCCCATAACCCTTGATTCGCTTACTGATTAAAAACCTGTCTATCTCAGCCCTGAACATACGTAACAACCCAGGCTCTAAAGCCACTCTGTTAAAGAACACCACAGATTCATCACCCTCTGAGAGAAGAAATGCCTTCTAATCTCTGTCATAAATGGATGACCCCTTACGCTGAGATTATGTCCTCTTGACCAAAGCAACCTTTCAGCATCTACCCTGTCAAGCTCCTGAGAATCCTATGTGTCTCAATAAGGTCACCTCTTATTCTTCTAAACTCCAGTGAATACAGGCACGACCTACTCAACCTCTCCTCATAAGAAAATCCCTCCATACCCGGGGTCAATCTCGTGAGCCTTCTCTGGACTGCCTCCAATGCCTGTATGTCTTTCCTTAGAAAAAGGGTCCAAATAGTTCACAGTGTTCTAGGTGTGGTCTAACTAGTACCTTGTATAGTTTTAGCAAGATTTTCCTATTTTTATACTCCATTCCCTTTGAAATAAAAGTCATAATTCCATTTGCCTTCCCTCTTACCCACTGAACCTTTTGTAATTTATGCA